>NW_023270431.1:15704676-16134797 GCF_011800145.1 Mirounga leonina
TTCTTTCTTTCTTTCTTTCTTTCTTTCTTTCTTTCTTTCTTTCTTTCTTCTCTTCTCTTTCTTTCTTTCTTTCTTTCTTTCTTTCTTTCTTTCTTTCTTTCTTTCTTCTTTTTTTTAAAGATTTTATTTATTTATTTGACAGAGAGAGTGAGCACAGGCAGGGGGAGCTGCACACAGAGGGAGAAGGAGAAGCAGGCTCATGGAGCAGGGAGCCCGATGCAGGGCTCGATCCTAGGACCCCAGGATCATGACCTGAGCTGAAGGCAGCCGCTTAACGACTGAGCCACCCAGGCTATTGAAATAAGGTGCTCTTTCTAATTAGGCCCCCAAATAAGCACAAGAACCAGAAAATTGCATGAGACCATAAAAACTAATTATCAAAAAATGCCACCCAAAAGCTTCAGGACCCAAGGGGCTTTTCTTAAGGTCACCGCCCACCATACTGCTACAATGTACGCATCAGGAGGACGGAGGAAGAACTAACAGATGAGACTAAGATGTGCAAACTCTGTGCCTTTCCACGCAAGGTGCTCAAGAGGCACTACCAGGTGGCGGTGTGAGAGTGACAACGTGTTTTGGAAAGTGAATTTCAAGTGCGAGAGTACTTTTGCCATCTTAACACCATTAAAGGGAGAAAGTACACAACAGGCTTTTAGGAATCATGAGAGAGTTGGGGCATGCAGTGTTCTGATTTAAAATCCTTTTAACGACTGCCCATTTTTTTTCTTACTCTTTTTCATTCCCGACACTAGAACAGAAAGCACTCCATGGGGTGCAAGTGACACATCATTTTATGCATCCAAGTGCTTTCTTCGCTTAACCATTTTTTCCAGCAATTTAAATAAATCACAGAGATGGAATTAGATTTTCCTGAAGAGCTGGAGAAAGGCAGTGAGAGGCTGAGTCACAGTTAATTTCTACTGCGCTGATAGGAATCTCACTCCCTCCATTTAGGTGATACTCATGTAGTTTGGAGAATAATGTGTGACATCTTATCAACCTACTATAAAGGCTGCTTAAGCTCCTGGCTAATGAGTCTCCGAAATGTTTTTAATGAATGATGGGGGGAGGACTATGAAGGGCCCTTATGTTTATTCATTTCCTCGTTGTAATGCTGGCTGATAGACGGACTAAAAGATTGAGCACTTAAATAATTAACTCATTTAAAATGTGAATTATATGCATGATTTGCCTGACATGCTACTTATGAAGCAGAACCCACACGGAAACCAATCTACACAGTAGTAAAGATAGGGAAGAGAGCAACTTACTTGAGGTCTGGTTAATCTGGGGAGGAACATTTAGTGAAAGGATGAGACATTAAAGGGAATGAAGAAGCAGAATATCAGATACTCAGTTTTCTTCCTCCAGGACGGGGATTTACAGTCTTTTTAGTGAAGGGCCAGGTAGTAAATATTTAAGGCTCTGCAAGCTACGTGGTCTCTGGTGTATCTCCTCACTCCTCGGGTGCAACACCAAAAGGAGCTGAGAACAGTATGTAGATGACGAGATGTGGCTGCCTTATAGCAAAGCGTAATTTATTGGCATTCAGTCTGAATTTCATATAATAGGAAGTGTCGCAAAATATGATCCTTCTTTTGACTTTTCAATCAGTAAAAATGTAGAAGATATTCTTAACTCACATGCAGGACAAAAACAGCGCCCCTGTGGGTGGCAGTTGACAGTCTCCCTCTGGAAGACTGAATATGGGTTTCTCCACTTAATTATGAAGGGACTGTGTCCGGGGCTTGAGGTAAGACATAGAGTTATAAAATTCTAGAATCTTAGATTGAAGTGGCTTTTAAAGATTGCCCAGTCCATCACCTTCACTTGAATGATTATCCTTAGCATTTCTAGTTCACCATTAAGTATGGTAGAACATAAAGGGGCACCTAGGTGGCTCAGTCGGTTGAGTGGCTGCCTTTGGCTCGGGTTATGATCCCGGGGTCCTGGGATCGAGCCCCGCATCAGGCTCCCTGCTCAGCGGAGAGCCTTCTCCTCCCTCCCCCTTTGCCTGCCGCTCTGCCCTACTTGTGGTCTCTCTCTCTCTGTCAAATAAATAAGTAAAATCTTAAAAAAAAAAAAAAAAGAACATATATGTAATAGTACAGTACAAAGAGTTGTCAGATCATCAGTGATTTGGCTTGGTTTAGGATCTGCTTCTTGGTTTTGCAAGTCCAGTAACACTTGTCAGTACTTTTGATTTTCTTAGAGTAAGTGAGGCTGGCTTAGGCTAATTCATTATGAGTAATTAGCCTTTTAAAGCCCTTTTTCCTTTTGCAATATTATGGAGCCCAAGGATCTCATCTCAGAATAATCTTTTAAAGATTTTATTTATTTTTATTTGCTGGAGAGAGAGAGCATATGCGCACGTGAGAGAGTGAGCGAGAGCACAAGCAGGGGGAGCGGCAGGCAGAGGGAGAGGGAGAAGCAGGCTCCCTGCTGAGCAAGGAGCCTGATGCGGAACTCCATCCTAGGACCCTGGGATCATGACCTGAGCCAAAGGCAGCCGCTCAACTGACTGAGCCACCCAGGCGTCCCTCAGAATAATGTTTTAAAGGCATAAAATAAAATGCACTTGCCAGTGATTGTTTATAATGAAACAAATTATGCTAAAATAGTTATAAAACTATAAATTATAAATTGTGCTATGGTAATTGGTGCTTGTTTATTAACTCAAATAACAAGATCTAGTGAAAGTAGTGATGAACATAAATGGTATTTTGCAAACCGTATTTTGTGTCACAATGTGATCTAAAAAGTTCTGTGATTTATTTTAGAAATGAAGACAGGTCCTATTAAAAATCTCATAAAATAGTGAAGTATATAAACAAGAATCCTAATGTATTGATTTTCAATAAGAAATATAAATATGAAGCAGACCACATCTTCATATTGTCTTTACAGTGTTGTTCCCTCTATAGGCCAAATGCGTAAGAAGTTAAAGCACAGGGAGTTTGCCCTATGAGCAGAGAAGTATAGAGCAAAGGTGGTTTCGATTCAAGTAAACTGATTCTTCCATCCCCAAAGTAGAGAGTCATGGAGACGAGAAGGTCCACTTGGCAGCCTCCTCCCCTAGGTAGTACTTGGCTGGATACTGCCTGTATTTCCCATCATGACAGCTTTTTTCTGTTCCCATTTGAAACAACTACTCTGAATGACATACTCTTTACATAACAGATTTTCCTCTAGTTCATCTACTGTGGCAAGCCTCCTGACCATATCTGGAATCCTTTAGTAAATACCTTACATATACTCCAAACAAGAGCCCTTCCTGTGTTACATTCCAAAAGTGGCCATAAATACACACACACACACACACACACACCCCTTCTATCTATAGTATTAGCGTCTATCCCCCATAGCTCCCACACCACTTCTTAGCCTAATGGTGTGGTTTGCTTTGGTCAATGGGACATGAGCAAAATGACATAAGCAGGGTCTTGAAAAGCACTTGCACTTTGGTGTTTGCTCCTCTCTTCTTGAAACCTAGAAAACTCTACATGAGTAAGTCAGGACTCGCTGGCTGGATGATAGAAGACACATGGCTCCTGACAATGAGACTATTCCAGACCATACAGCGCCTTTCCAAACCACACAAGTGAGCCGAAGAGATACCAGTTAAATCTGTCCCAAAGCTACAGAATCTCCCAGCTGATGCATGGATTCCGGAGCAATAATAAATGTTGGTCGTTTTAAGCCTCTGTGTTATATGATAACCTTGTTCTGCAGCAAAAGCTAACTGCTCACCATGCCATTCCCTTTGCCCTCCTACTGCATCCCTTTCCAGTATGCTGTCCCCAAAGTTTGTGGAGATAGCATTGAAGAAGTGCTCTGAAGGCACCCTGCTGAAGTACAACATTTCTTCCCAACCTTTGCCACCATTCCTCAGTATTACATTCTCTCTCTCACTGAGATCCCAGAGAAGTTGCCTCAAGCACCCCAAATGTAACACAGATATCATGTGGAAATAACTCACTGGTTTGATTCCAAAGTGTACCTCTTCTGTTACAAGGAAAGCATATGATAGTATACTGAACTCCTCTTTAGGGGCATTTGAATGTAGAAGGATATATCACAGAGAGAAGGCAAGGCTTTGCACAAAGGAATCAACTGCTAGTGATAGAATTTCAAGAATCAGTTGAGGTGTTTATGGGCAAAGTAGGTTTCCTAACACACTTTAAAATTAAATGCATATTATATCATGTCCATAGCCAAGACCAAGGCTAGGGTAAAGCCAGCCAATGTTTGTAGGACACAACATTTAAGAAGGCATTTACTCGCAACGCTCTGCAAGGGTACAGGGTGAATGCTTCCTTAAATGTTGTGCCCCAGGTGCCCTAATCTCAGCCCTGGTCTGCAGCATTCTTCAGGGCATTGTACTTACCGGTATTTGCTCTGATGGTGGCAAGACACTCTGCACAACCGCAACGGCTATTTCTCTCCACTTCACTGTGCTGATACAGACTGCGTTTTGTGCAGGTGCCTTCACGGAGCTCTGTGTTCATGAATGGGCTCCTGACCTACCCTAGGAGGTGATTAGGATAAGTCTCAGGCAAGCATGGTGCCCCATACCCCTTGCCAGTGATTGGTTCCCATCAGTGGACTAATCTCGGTGAGTGGGACCTGAGGGAATTCTGCTGGGGTGCTTCTGGGAAAAGTATGTTCCCTAATCTTCTGTTCCTCACTAACATGGTCTTGTTTGCAAATGATGCCCAGCCCTACTACAACCATTTACAACTATGAGGGATGGATCACTGACATGCTGGAGATGGCAGATTAGAGCAATGTTAAGCACCTGGATCTTTAATAACAAGGCTGAGCCACAGGATTAACTACAAATGAGTGCTACCTCTGGACTTTTAAAGTATGAGATAAGAGTTTTAAGCCGCTTCTAGTCAAGTTTCTGTTAACTGAAGCTGAAAGTGTATGTGATGCAACTGAATACTCTGAATTTGCAGAAAGAGAGTTTTGCTTATGGGGGAGATTGCACTTCCTTAATGCTTTAATTAAACAGCATACAAAATATCTCCTTTCATTCCAAGAATGATTAAAGAAAGCAACAAACAACTTATGAGACCTGAGATCTTATGAACCCATGTAATTTAATTTGTGGAGTGAACTGTATAGCCACAGGTTGGTTATTATTGAACACAGAAAGGATTCGTCAACCTTGGGTTCTAGAGAAGGCATCTCAGGACACCCGGGTGAGAAACACAGGTACTCATAAGCAGAGTACCTCTGTTTTATAGTATGGGAACAAGATGAGCAACAAAGAAAATTGGTGGAGAAAAAGGAGCCACACTTACATTTAATCGACTGAGATAAACATCAGCAATGATTTAGAAAAATTGATGGCCACTTAACTATAGAAATAAATCAACAAAAGACATCTCCCTCACGGAGACTTTATTTTCAAGAGAAATTAGAGATACGAGAAAAAGACCATGATATCGTAACTGTATATGCTGTAAGGTCTGGGTTTCTCTCCACAGCTCTACCCCATCTCTGCACTGGGAGTGTGAAGTCAGGGAGGAGTTACTAAGAGGAGGGAAGGGAAACTAGAGCACTGGTTGAAGGAAACTCGAGAAAATATAAAAGCACACAAACAAAAACGAGGCACTGTGAAGAAGACATGAGAGAATTTAAAAGAGAAGACAGGAAGGGAAACTGTTCATTGTCTACCTACCACCTGCCACATTTGTTATCATGCTTCTTCATTTAATTTCCACAACAATCTTGAAAAGAGACGATGTTTACCTCCATCTTACCGATAAGGAAACTAAGTAAGCTTATATGACTTGCCTCTCTGGGTGATAGGGTTGGGATTCAAATTCAGGTCCGGTGTGTCACACTGACACAAAGAAAAAGTCTTTGAATTTATTTTTATTTTTTTAAAGATTTTATTTATTTGAGGGAGGGAGAGAGAGAGTAAGTGAGCACAAGCGGGGGAGAAGGGGCAGAAGGAGAGGGAGAGGGGAAACAGACTCCCTGCTGAGCAGGGGGCCCTAGGCGGGGCTCCATCCCAGGACTCTGGGATCATGACCTGAGCTGAAGGCAGATGCTTAACTGACTGAGCCACCCAGGTGCCCCAAAATCTTTGAATTTAGAAGTGAGCTGCAGAGTCTGTAAAATGGGAAGAGAAAAAATAAATCTGTCATGAGATATCTGTATCTAGAATCTTTCAAGTTGTGAGTGAACACAAGACCAAATGAGCTGACTGATCTAAGGCGGTGGGAAAGAGAGGTGCCTGGCATGAAGTGAGGGGAGAGGGAAAGGTGGGTTTCTGAGAGGTGCAGATTAGACATGAAGTGGTCTTGAGTAATTCAATTTCATTGGAAGAGATTCTTCTGTGAGGTAGGGAGACAGAAAAACAGAAGAGGCCACAAGATGTACTGGGATTGAGGGTATGGGGGTATGGTCAGCTACCCTATTTACTCAGTGCCTGGAGCTGTCCCACATGGTCAGTAGAAAGGGAGACACAGGGAGACAGAGAAGTAATTGGCTGGGTTTGGCAGTGGTTCTGTGACGCACCACAGTTTTATCTGCAACATAATCCTATTGGCTTCTCTTTGCTCCTAACTATTGTCCAGCTTTCTATCCAAGGTATAAGGGCCTTCCTAGGAGGAAATATATCCCAAGTGCAAGAGGAATATGCTTCTGCTTGGATTCTCTGCGTTAGTTCTTCCTGGGGCAGGTAGCCAGGAAAAGTTGCTGCAAGTTACCAGAACAGGAGGAAGATGGCCATCAAGAGAAACCCCAGAGCCTCAGTCTCATATAACCTCTCTTTGCCAGACCATTTATTTTGGATGTTTCACAGATACCTTGCTTTCAACATGTCCCAAACTGAACTCATTTTCTTTTTCCTAGCCCTGCTCTTTGTAACCAGAGGTAATAACATCAAGATAGGCATGCTAGAAACCATGGTGTCATTCCCGAACTCTTTCCTCTCCTCCTCTGACACATCCCAGGGTCCTCCACGCTTGTTTCCCTCTTCAGTCATTCTTTCCTCTGTTAACTCCTTTCATACACACTGTCATTGCCCTGCACCAGATCCTCATACCATATCTGGATCCTCCTAGCTGGCCCCACCCTTCTCATCCAGTCCCTTCTCTGTTCAACCTCCCCTCCCCCAACTGCCCAGGGTGAACTTTCTAACACACTCGGCTGCTCTGATTAGCTCCTGGTGAGTTACAGCATCAAGCCCAGGCTCTTTGGCTACTCACTGTGGTACATGAGTCTCTCCCATAACTGGCTTTCAGTACTTCTTAATCCTTGTCCCCTCCTGTGATTTGTTTTGAACTTTATTATTTAGCAATATCTAACAGCTTATGCTTCTCAGAACATACCATCCTGGTGAATGCCTTAGGTCTTTGTTCATGCCTGGATGTCTTTCTCATCTTTTACCACCTTGCTCTTTACTCAACCTCTCCAGTACATTAGCCATCTTCATCTTCAGGAATCCTGAACCAAAGATGAGGTTAATGACTGCTCCTTCCATGCCCCCTTCACTTTTGTGCTACAAATAGAGCCCTCATTCTATCTCTAATTTAACATATAGAAATTTTCTGTCTATGTGTCTGCCTCTCTCAGAAGATTATAGAATTCTAGATGGCCGGACCTGGGACTTGCTTAGTTTTGTATCTTCAGGTACAGGTACAGATAGATTAGGCAGATAATAGATGTTTAATAAACCAAATGAAAATTCTCTGACCAAAGTTTGCTGTTTGCCTTCACCATAGACACAGGTCTCACACTCCATAAACATACTCTGAGCTGGAGGGATACCCCTAGGCTGGTGGCCTAGGTAATACTTGTTACACTGTCCAATTAATAATCCTTAACTCCTTACCATCATAAAAGAAGCAGACAGAAGTGTTCTATTTACGAATACCTTTTTTAAGTTGTGCAAACAAGGTTTTGGGGACTAATGCCTGAATCATTACAAAAGGATATGCTACAGTTATTTCTTTGCTAAGTTATCATCTGCAAGTTGAACTCAACCATGAACCTTCAGGAGACATCATTTTGAAGTCAATGTATATCTCCTTGTGTCTTTTTCTTTGTTCACCTGTAAAAGCTAGTTTAAATCTTACATATTGCAGGCTAAGTGTGGCGTCCGTGGACTAGGCTTGAGGTCTTTAACAATCTGTGAGAATATTTTTTCTGAACTTTCAGTGGACTAATTTACATTATTTAGGCCTTTTGATAAGGCAGAAGAGCCCTCGGGACTGAGTTTTAAGAGCTTACAAAGTGGATGACTTACAGCCGTCATGCTTTTCTTGATATCAAGGATAGTTGAAAAATTGATGTTTTTCTCTTGCAAAAATAGACTTTTTGCAAACTATGATACTGGAGGAAATGAATTTTATACAGCTTATGCTGCAGGCATAGGTATAAGGTGTTTTTTTTTTTTTTTCTATTTTATTTGGAAGGATTGTCTTTTTGCTGATCTGCATGTACACTTTCTATCGGTTTCATAATAGGAGGTGTGACATCATAACAAATAACGATTATACACCCAGAGTGGTGAATGCCCTAAGTATGTGTGGACTCAGTGGATGTTGGTTGTTGACAGCGCAATATTTTACCTCCCTCATCACAGTGAGTGGAAAAGCACTGGAGATGGAAGACCTCATTTCTAG
The DNA here is from genome assembly GCF_011800145.1 of Mirounga leonina. Lineage (NCBI taxonomy): Eukaryota > Metazoa > Chordata > Mammalia > Carnivora > Phocidae > Mirounga > Mirounga leonina. Next base: position 15,713,322 of record NW_023270431.1, read on the forward strand.
TCCCGGCTCTATAGCTAATAAGTTTAGTGCCCTTAGAAAAGCCAGCTGTATTCTCTGGGCCTTCGTTTTCTCATCTGTAAAATGTAGAGATTGAACTTTATGGCCTCAAAACTGTCTCTCTAGTTATAAAAATGTATATTTGGTACTAAAATATTAAAATTTTTAATGCTTGGATGATGGATTTGTGATCACATTTACCTTTCTTTTCTACTTTACTGTGGTTTCTGTTTTTCTCAGTGTTTTTTACTGGCTTGTTCTAGAAAACAAAAATAATATATGGAATTACATTGGTTCTAAACAAATTAAATAACATTATTTAAATATCCATCATACATATCATTATAGCAGTACATGAATTATCTCATTTAATGATTACATCTGCACTGAGAGTTAATTATCCCCACTTATGATAAGGAACCTAAGGGACAGAGAGATGAAATAAGTTTCCCAATGCAACTAGGTAAGTTACAGAATCAGGATACTAATAAGCTCTACATACAAATTCCTAGAAGACCATGCTTCTTCTGTTTAAAATATTTTAATATACAAGGAATTGGAGGAGAAAAAGGACTAGTCTAAGGAAGTTAGCTGGACTGTTAGGGACAACGCTAAAATAGGCTGTGATTAAAATGCTTTAGGGCATTTTCTGTTTCCCAGTGGTTGGATTTTAAAATTTACCAGTGTCATAGCTGGCTGAAAGTACATTTGCCATCTGTTGTTAAAATCTCCAATCTTCTGGCTGTCCTTTTCAAATCAAGTAGTGTATGCACGTCTCATCCTTAGTGATGTATGCTGTGCTTTCTATGAGCCACCGATCCATCATCAATCCAGCTTCTCTACTAGCTGTTACCCAGCATCAGTGACAGATTTCAAGCAAAACTCTGCAGACTTGGCCTACAACCAATTCATGCTGCCTGACTTTAATTGCTTCTTAATCCTTTCATTAATCTCTTGTTGATCCTCTAACATAGTCTGCACAAGAGCTATTCCAAACCTTCGCTCACTTCCGATTCAGGGGCCCATCCTTCCTTTTCACCTTGAAGTGGACAACTTCCCTTCTCTGTCAAGAAGTTAGAGACTATCCTATGGGAGCATTTTTTAAAAAATTGCCTCTTCTTTTCTTTTCACGTGTCTTTTTTTCTTTTTTTACAGTCTGAGAGTAAGAAGTGTTTTCCTTTAGAGCTAATGCTTCCACTTGAGTCCCAGGTGTCATTCCTTAATCACCTCTCACTCCAGCATCATTAATCTTCTTTTTTCTTACTTCCACCATGTTGAAATATACATTCCTTAACCCTACACTCAGCATCACCCAACTTTCATTGAACGTCTTTCTTTAATTTCCAAAATTGTTCTATTTATTTATATTCAGTATCCCCAAATGTGCACCATCCATCCCCTCCCCACCTCCTTAAAATCTTTATTTCAAAGCTCCCTAGTCTAGTGACGCTACTCTCTCAAAGGCTCCCGTGCCCATTTTTCATTTTCTTATGAAATATAATGACTTTTTTAATAGTTCATCTTTTTGACATCTCTTAAGTACTTGACTTGGTTTTCAATTCTCTTCATCATGATTTTTTCCCCTCATTTTTCAAGACCTTTTCATGACTCTTCTGGCTCTGCCACTGCTCTTTCCAGCCTCTCTACATTCTTCTGTTACATGATGTTTTGTTTTACAATGAGTCACTGAAATACTTGACAACAAACTTGTATCTCTTCTAAGTTTTAATCATAAGGTATTTAGGTATTCTATTAGTTTTAGTGCTCTAAAATAATTTTTATTCCTCCCATAATTTTTTTTTCTTTTCTTCATGTCTGGAATGATAGAAATAGTACTGCCAGTGCCCCCTTTACCCAAGTTTCTCTTCACCTGAATCCAAGCAATTACCACCTAATTGTATTAGTTTTCTATGCTGCAGAATAAATTACCACACATTTAGCAGCTTACCGTAATATACATTTATTATCTTGCATTTTCTCTGGATCAGGATTCTAGGCATGGCTTAGCTGGGTCCTCTGCTGAGGGTCTTATAAGACTACAGTAAAGATCCTGGCTGAGAATGAGGTCTCATCTGAAGTCTCAACTGGGAAATGATCCACTTCTAAGTGCCCACAAACTGTTGGTAGAATTATTTTCCTTTTTTTTTTTTTTTTGGTGGGAAGGATGTATATAGCTTTAGAACTAATGGTGTCTTGCTTCTTCAGTGCCATTGTGAGACTAAAATTGATAGGAGATCTATTGCATCTATCTATGTGAAACAAAGTGGTATCCAATCACTCTTACCATGTTTTGTTTTGTTTGGCTAGAGGCAAGTCATAGGTCTTGCCTACACTCAAAGGATACGGATTATACAAGGTAGAACACCAAGGGGCTGTCTTAGAATTTTGCCTACCACGCTGTTCTTTCTACAGGACTCAAGCAAGGGAAAGAAGTGCCTTTTGTCCATGCTATTGGAACAATTTTGTAGCCAAATTGGATAAGCATACAAAATGCACAAAAGACACTTTAGTTTACTACTGAGATTCTAGGGAAGGAATCAAATTGGGTTTAGAAAACAGATAAGAAGAAAGAGTAGGAGGTGAAAATGGGTCAAAGGGGAGCTGCCATTTTCCTCGAATGGTCTAATTTAGTGCTTAAAGTACCTGTAATAATGGGCTAGGATTTTTATTTGTGTGTTTGTTTATAATACATCAAATCTATTACATCCCAAAATTTTTGTAAAAATAAAAAAGATTTATATTACTGAAAAAAATGAAATAAAAAAAGAATAACATACAAAATATGAGCTCAATTTTTTTATCTTAATAAAACAGACATAAAATTACTCTGTTAAATTGCTATATAAGTTTCCAAATGCTTATTTTTAATATCTGTTTTTATCTTAAAGACACATGACAGCTTGAGGACCAGCATTGTCTGAAGTCATACTTTGAGCAGAACTGATTTAATATACTCCCACAGCATAAATTCTCCCAGGTATATATTAATTCCCTTTTCTAGATTCAAGGCTATATCTCTTTTCCAAGATTTTTTGTTTATTTATTCACAAATGAATTATTGAGGACTTATTTTTGGTCAGGTACCATGCAGAACTAGACAACATGCTAGATAAATTGATGGCTTCTCTTTGCACATCTTTTTATTTTTTTATTTTTAAAGATTTTATTTATTTGACAGAGAGAGACACAGCGAGAGAGGGAACACAAGCAGGGGGAGTGGGAGAGGGAGAAGCAGGCTTCCCGCGGAGCAAGGAGTCTGATGTGGGGCTCGATCCCAGGACCCTGGGATCATGACCTGAGCCGAAGGCAGATGCTTAATGACTGAGCCACCCAGGCACCCCTCTCTTTGCACATCTTTACTTTAGGATTCAAATGATCTCAAACACAGGGTGCATGAACTTCAAAGAGTGAACTTACAGTCTTCCTGCTTGCCTGCTATCCCTACTATGTCTTCTCATTTCATGCTTGCCCCTTCCATCCACAAGTTGCAAAAGTCAGAATTTTACTTATCCACTCTCTACTCCCTCATATTTTCTTTCCAAAATATCAAATCTACCTACTTGCATACATCTCCAGTGCTAAACTACATTTGCTCAGGCACCCAGCCTTCCCCATTGGGACTGCTGTAGCTGTTTGCTGAATGTTCTCTTTGATATTATTCTTGCTCCTCTCCATTCAACTGCCACAGTACATTCAAGAGGATCTTCCTAAACTCTAAGCCTCATTATGTCATTGCTTTGCTGAAGACCCCTCAGATGTTCCTCATTGCTTACCAATAAACCTGAACATTTATCAAGGTCTAATTTTTTTTTTTTTATGGGCTCATTCCTGATTACTTCTTCTCTTGCCTCACTTATTCTCTGAAGCTTTACTCCAACCACACTGAATTATTTGCAATTCCTAGGATTTACCATGCTCTCTCTTTCCTTGGTTCTTTGTGTTTGCTGAATTTCCTCCCTGACACATCTTTCCACTTGATCCTTTAATTGGGTACTTCTTTTGGCCTCAGCATTGGATTACCTTTTTTTCCAGGAAAACTTCTGTACTGCATCTCCAGTCCCTGTCTGTGTCTACCTTTATGGTAGCACTGTCAAATTTGGTTGTAATACAGAAAGGAGATGGCTGGAATATTTCCATCATTAGACTGTGAATACTTGAATTTAGAAATTTTATCACAGTTTCATTGATATTTTGAAATGGATATATGAAAGGATTCTAGACAATAGGTTGTTACACACATTTTGGAGGCAAGCTCAGCCCATTTAATGGGGCCAAAGTGATCTATTCTTCCTCTGTTCTTGTTCTCACCAACCCAGTTTAAGATCTCATCATAGCATATCTGGAGTGTCACTACAGCCTTCTAGTTTCCTGATCTCTACTCACTTTCTTGAAATCCATTTAAATGCCTTTTCTCAGGCTTTAATTCTGAATTCAGAGATAATCAAATAAATATTTGGTTAAATGCATTTAGTTTTTCAACCAAAAATTTTTTTTGAGCACCTACTCTATTCTAGTCACTCTATCAGTGAATAAAATGGAAACAAAACAAAACATAGTCTTGGGAACTTGTGTTTCTTTCATTGCATTTTTGTTGAAATCATTTCATTTATTTTATTTAAATACTGAAATGTATATACAGTTTAAATTATATAGATGTAGTTGCATACTACAAATAGAGAAAACCATGGCTCCTTATGCATTTACAAATGGTATATCCATTACCCTGTATTGGTTATGTAATCCCATAACAATATATTATTACTGTGCAATAAGCCATCTCCATCTCAGTGGCTCAAAAGAAGTGTTTGTACTACTTCTCATGAATCTATGAGTCAGTTTGACAGTTCTGCTGATCTGGATCAGGCTCAGCCAATCTCAGCTGGGTTAGCTCACACATCGGTGGAAATCTGGCAGATGAGCTAGAGGCTGCCTCATCTAAAATAGCCTTACTCATGTGTGCTGGTTGCTGGTTGGGGTGATGGAAGTAACCAGGCCAGATGTCTCACCAGATATGTCTCACTATCTAACCATCTAACTTGGGCTTGTTCACAGTGTGGTGACAAGGTTCCAGGAGAGAGAGTATAAGAGATCAAGCCTCTTAGAACCTTAGCTCAGAACTGGCACATGGACTCTTCTGGCACCATCTGTTGGCCAAAGCAAGTTATAAGGCTAGTCCAGGTTCAAGGAGTAGGAAAATGGATTCCGCCTTTTGATGGGAGCAGATGGTCACATTGCAAAGGGCATGAAGAAGGGGTGGGGAATTGAGGACATTTTGGCAATCAACCTACCACAGTTTCCTTCTTTGCAGATTGAGTATCTGATGGAATGCTTATACAGAGGTTTTTGCTTGCCAGTCATTGTACCCAATTATCTTATTTCTGTATATGTTTCATAACTTACTGTGATACATAAAACTAAAATGTAAACCGCTAAGTTTTTGTGAGCTTCTTGAGGACAAGGAACATTCCTAATTCATCTTCTCATCTTCCATGGGACATAGCACAGCACATTGCACAGAACAAACTCTCAAAATACTGACTGAATCAATTATTCACTAAATCAATTATATGAATCTGCAATAAAGAGCAGGGGCGTGTCAAAATGAGATGTCCTTTCACATCTACTTGACTTAAAAGGAATGTGAAAACACTAACTTAAAGTGCTTTCCTATTTGATGGGGGAAAGAGCTGAAATCCATTAAATTTGACTCACTAACAGTCATCTGGTGTTTCTAAGAAGAGATAAGGATTGATTTCTTCAGATAGTTAAAATGCTGGCTATAGAACAGCAACAAAACAACCAGGAAGGGAAGCAGAGGGACCAGAGGTCCTGCCGTATGTCACAGTGAAGTTAATGTAGGTAGAGCTAAAGCGTGTGTTCGGGGGAAATAGGAAACTGCGGTAAAAAATATCTATCGGACACTTGCTTTAGTTGAGCCAGGCTGATGAGGTTAATAAAGAGTGAAACAAGCCTTCCAGGGAAAGCATCTAAATTACTCCCAGGAGACCCTAACTATTTGGAGATGAGGTCCAGGTAAAAAGATAAAATACAGGTAAATTGTAAAGGCAAGCTATCTTCATTTATAGAGTTTGAGAGACATGTTACTGCTAGAAAACTCTGATATTAATAACACAGGTTTTTTTTTTCATTTTTCCCCAAGGATGTTTTATATAAATATATGCTGAGAGACGATGGGGGAAAGAAAAAGAGGAAAGTTCCTTAGCTTTAAGAATTTACTTTTTGCATTTGTAAATGTAATTCTATCAACTTTCAAGAGTTGGAAGGAAATGAGGTAGATATATGTTTTAAAAAAATCTGACTTTAGGAAAATTGGAAAGAGGAGTAATTTTTATTCAGATTTTTGTTTATTAAAGAATATTCTGGGGCGCCTGGGTGGCTCAGTTGGTTAAGCGACTGCCTTCGGCTCAGGTCATGATCCTGGAGTCCTGGGATCGAGTCCCACGTCGGGCTCCCTGCTCGGCAGGGAGTCTGCTTCTCCCTCTGACCCTCCCCCCTCTCATGCTCTCTATCTCAGTCTCTCTCTCAAATAAATAAATAAAATCTTAAAAAAAAAAAATAAAGAATATTCTGTTGTCTTTAGGATAGACTGTATTTTTCAAATGCTATTTACTTTACAAAAGAAGATTGGAATTGCTTGCATTAAATTTGAATTTTAAGACTTTGTTTTAAATGAAACTAACAATCAAGGTATAGTCAAAAAGGAGAATAGAATCTCTGTTAAGGGTCATATAGTATAACTACTACAGAGTAATAATTTAATCACAATAACCTGTAACATAAATGGAATAAAGTGATAATATTGATGTAAACTGTTACATTAAGAGAAAGTTCATCTTCTTTTTTGACTAACATGGGCCATCAGGTTTAAGTCTTACAATCCCAAGTTTGTATTTTGCTTAAGCAATCCAGATCTTATTACATTAGGCAAACACTATTTGGGAGAACAGTGGATCATGTAAATACCTTTAACATTATTCATGAATTTTATTTCCACAGTAGGTTGGAAATAGGCTACAGATATTCTCTTATGAATGACCTTATTTAACTTCTGATATTGCATTTCTAAATTTTTTCAATTTAAAGAGGCTCTGATTTACCTCCCTGCTACAGATTTAGTGTTCCTTTGTCTCTACATTTTGCTCCAGTTTTTTTCACTGTTTCTCATCTTTATTTACCTTGCTACTTTTATTTTTCTTCACTCTTACAGGCCTCTTGGCACCAGTTCATATCAACAGTCAGCATTGCAGGTCTAAGTTAATAAGTTTAGCTTTAGACAACACCCAGATGGTGTGTGTGTGTGTGTGTGTGTGTGTGTGTGTGAATCAGCCTGGAATTTATGAGCACCTCACAGAGATGAGACTACTGTATACTTGTGCTACAAGGCAGCTTTGATAAGCACGGCTGCTCCCATCACATGATATCTTGTGGGCATATTGTGATCTCAGAAGAATGAAGAATATACAACATCAAAAACTAGACAACTTTTGTACTTCATATATTAGCATATTTCTTAATCTCTATAAATAATTTTTCCACTTTAATAAAAGAATACTGAGTTAAGCTGAGTATCCTTAGGAAATGGGGTTAGGAATTGGGGTAAAGACCAAAAAAAAAAAAAGAAATTTATTTTTTTATTGTGAAATTACCCATAATCACATTAACTCATGCCATTTATTCATTCAGTTATTCAATAAGTATTTATTGAGCATGTACTGATAGAGCAGTGAACAAAACAAATGTTTTGAACTCTTGGAGTTTGTTTTTAGTTGGGAGAGACAGGAAAGAAATAGATAGAAAGTTGACTGGGTGCTAATAAATGCTAGGACGTAAAGTAAACCAGGAGAAAGGTACCCAATGACAGGTGTAATTTTAGGTTGATGATGTCAGTTGCATAATCACTGTCAGGTGATTTTTGATCAGAGCCCTACATGAAATAAACAAATGAATAGTGTGAATCTCTGAAGGGAAGAGTGTTTGCTTCAACAATGGTGTGGGCTTGGTGTGTTAAAGACAAGGGGAGGGGACCAGTTTGGCTGCAGAGAATGAGTGAGGGGAAAGTGGGGGATGAGGTCGGGCAAGTGGGTGTGGGGGTTAGCACAGACACTGTAGAGAGTAGTGGGGGTCCAATCATGCTTAGTCCTCTGGGCCAAGGAAAAGGTTCAGGATTTTGCTGAATAACATGTGAAGTCTTGGGAAGATTTTCTGAAGAGAAAAATAAGCTCTACCATGTTTAAAAAAAAATACCACTTCTAAATGTATAGTTCAGTAGTGTTAACTATATTCATATCGTTGTATAACAGATCTCTAGCTGTTTCTCATCTTGCAAAATTGAAACTTTATACCCATTGAACAACAACTCCCCATTTTCTCCTCCCCCCAGCCCTTGGCAACCACTGTTCTTCTATGAGTTTGACTATTTTATTTTATTTTATTTATTTATTTATTTATTTTTAAAGATTTTATTTATTTATTTGAGAGAGAGAATGAGAGACAGAGAGCATGAGAGGAGGGAGGGTCAGAAGGAGAAGCAGACTCCCTGCTGAGCAGGGAGCCCGATGCGGGACTCGATCCAGGGACTCCAGGATCATGACCTGAGCTGAAGGCAGTCGCTTAACCAACTGAGCCACCCAGGCGCCCCTGAGTTTGACTATTTTAGATACCTCATCTAAATGGAATCATCCAGTATTTGTCATTTTGTGACTGACTGATTTCACTTTGACATGACTTTTATATTTTTGACTTATTATGTTATCTTTATGTTATAACTTTTTTTTTAAAGATTTTTATTTATTTATTTGACAGAGAGATAGCGAGAGCAGGAGCACAAGCAGGGGGAGTGGGAGAGGGAGAAGCAGGGCGAGTGGGAGAGGGAGAAGCAGGCTTCCTACCGAGCAGGGAGCCCGATGCGGGGCTCGATCCCGGGATCCTGGGATCATGACCTGAGCTGAAGGCAGATGCCCAATGACTGAGCCACCCAGGCGCCTCTATGTCACAACTCCTATGTAGAGAAAATATAGACTAAGAGAAGGGCAAAGGAGGAAGCAGAGGTACAAGTTTTGAAGCCATTGCAGTACTATAGGCAAGAGATGTTGTACCTTGCACATGGCTGAAAGAGTGGAGGTAGATAGACTCTGGATATATTTTTAAGGTAATGCTAGTGAGATTTGCTGATATTTTGGACATGTTATGTGATAGAGGAGAAGGATATGAGTTATTGTATAGTGAACAATCTGAATAATTTAATCATCAGTCCCTTATCCATCACTGAGGGTAATCTTTGTAAAATTTCCTTAAATGCTACTTGTCTTCTATAAAAGTGTGCTGATGCCAGATCAGCCTATTTGATGGCTCAGGGTTATGATTTGAACTTCCGTTTGTATATAGGTGTTTCAAATTCAGATGTGGATGGTATAAAACCTAAGGTGTGTGTATGTCAGGAGAAAAGATATGGGAAATCTGGTTGGGCTGGGCAGCAGCAAACATTTACAGGTAGAGGACAAGAATGTCTGATTTTGACAGTAAGTTGGCTCCATGCCACCAATATTTTGGAACATTATCTAGATGCTATATTGTAAACTGCCATCCTTATGATAAGGTCTACTCAGTGTTATATGAGTGTGGGATGAACAGGTAGCAACTTGAGACCTAGGGAAACTTAAGATCTAGAGAAAATGGGGGAGGCAGAAAGGGAAGAATCATACTTTCTTTTTCATTTTTAGGTTAATATTAGAGACAAAGGGAAAAAGAGAATGCTATAAACAGATTTTTTAAAAGCCAAATATATAGACTAGCCATTGAGGAATATTTCTAAGTGTTTAAAAGTTATTGGTTATCAGCTTAAACTATGCAATGAAAAACCACTTATGGGCAGCTGGAGATTTTTTTAAAAATCTGGTTATTTGTGGCAGGTCACATTTCTTTTTAAAGATTTTATTTATTTATTTATTTGAGAGAGAGGATGAGAGGAGAGAGAGAGCACATGAGAGGGGGGAGGGTCAGAGAGAGAAGCAGACTCCCCACCGAGCAGGGAGCCCGATGCGGGACTCCATCCCGGGACTCCAGGATCATGACCTGAGCTGAAGGCAGTCGCTTAACCAACTGAGCCACCCAGGCGCCCCGGCAGGTCACATTTCTTATGGGACAATAAAAGAAGTGTAATGAAAGGATGCATGGTCTCCTAGGCTGCGCCTCTCTTCCTGACATTGTGTTCTGTATTTCCTTGATTGACAAGAGGAGATGCTGTGCTGTTGGGGAACTGAATGTTGGCCATGTGTACTTTTTTTGACCATTCTTAAAGCATGTCAGGCAGAATTTTGTAATTAGCTGAAAAGGCACCCAATTCAGTTTCACTTTGCTGAACCCAATCTGTAGGATTGACAGCATGCCTTTAATAGATTCCTTCAGTAGATAATTAGACCAGTTTAACACAAGCACTGCATGAATTAACATTTGCACTTGGGTATGAATATTCAAGGCTACGGTGCTTTCTGTGGTGTGAGTTGTTTTGCCAGGATTTACAGGAGTGCCTATTAGGTGCTTGTAATGTATTGATTAGTACAAAATAGCTAATTAGAGGGTGTGGATACATCCCTGGAGTCAGAGATGATATGCTTTTTGGTGGTACTTGGGCTTTCTCCTGGTAACTCTAACCCAGACAACAGATTGCCTGCTTTAACTTGTCATGTGCTTCAGTTTTGATATGAATTTTACATTGCTATGCAGTGTTTCCTGGCCTTTCCTGGAATGATGCCATCTGTTTGTTTCTCCAGTCTCTATGAGACTTTTCAACTGTAAGATTAACCCGAAAGATCATATGCTCTAGATGTTATAAATAAATAATTGAATAAATAAATAAAAGAATCGTCGGGCCACTGAAACTTGCTTTTTATAGTGATGAAAATTGCTTTGGCACAGCTTGCTAGTTCCTCAAATATTGGTTCAAAACTTTATTTGCATTTATTTGGGAATTCCAAAGAACTTTATGCTATTTACAAAATCATCTCCGAGAAAATAAAAACTTCAATGTGCATACCTTTAGGGTAAACCTAGTCAGGGGACTTGGAGGTGGAGGGAGGGATTGGATAGCTGAGACTAGATCAAGTTAATATCTCTGTATGATGATTTAAAAGGGAAATAAGATTTTCAAAACTTCAAAAAATTTTTTCTGAAAACTGAAAGAGGTTGTATAATGTGGTGGTAAACAGAGTGAACTCTGGAGCCAGAATGCCTGGTAGGAATCCAGCTCTACCATTAGTTTACTAGCTGTGTGACCTTGGGTAAATTACCTAAACTTTCAGTTCCCTCACCTATAAATAGTACAGTAACAATAGTCCTCACCTATGTGCTTGCTCTTCATATTTGCTCATTAATATACAGATAGCATAGATACTTTGAAATGGTCTTTTCTAAAGTATATAAAACTGCTGGAGTCCGGCTCCAGCCGGGGTGGGTCTTTCGTAGGAAAGGATGGCGTCGGTGAATGAGGAGACACAGACACAGGATCAGGTTGCAAGCATCTCCTCTTGACAGGCTCGGAGGAACTTTATTTATATGTTAGGATATTTTTGTTTTTCCAAATCTTAGATCATTTTCTGGATTACAGCCATAGCCTTCTTTCATTTTTCCTTTGTAATGATTAACATGACCTTTATTGATTTCTGCTTATTGGCTTTCGCTAAAACTAAAAAACAGTACGCAAAGAGAAAGGTGCTAGACAAAGTGTGACCGTCTTGTTATTTTGTTCTATAGAAACTAATTCTTCATGGAATCAGTTTCATTATGATTGCTTAGATAGGCATAACTAAGATGAGTAGTCACTTTATCATGAAACCCCAGAAATATTCCCACAATTATAAAGATTACCATAAACAAAATGAAAGAGAATAGCAGGAGCCCCTGTGGAGTCTCCTGTTTTCAGGATTGTCCCCCATACTTGGACCTTGTCAAGCAGCATGAGTAGCTTGGCTCACGCCATAAAACATTGAATGTAAACTTTAAAATGTTTCAAATACTTCTTACTTACAAGAGGTGACAACTATTCAGAAAGTGGAGTAAACTTTTCATTGCCTTCCTTTCCTAATCTGCAAGTCCCCAGCCTCCTTCTCTGTTCTTCCCCACCATCCAAGACTTAACATGCATTTTGAAGGTTAATGTCAGGTCTAGATCACAGGTAGTTTTCACAGTCCAGAAAGCAACCAAATGATTTTAAGTATACCCTCTCTGTGATTTTCAGTGTTCCAATCCTACATCTCTGTAGTGCTGCAAAGATGCTTATATAAATTGTATATGAACACCAGGTTCTCCCACACAGGTTGTTAGGGCATTTGGATCATGATGTGGAAAGAATGTAAAGAAGCTTCTGTTTGCTGTAATTGCAAATGCCCCCCGGGACTGAATTTCAGTAGGAGTAGCCCCATGCCGCTGTCAATAAAAGTGAAAGAGAAAACAGAGTCCCTCTGTGGAAAAGTAAGTAGATTCTCTACCCAGCAGAAATGAGGAGGTGTATCACTTCTGGGTCATTTAGGAATAGCCTGAAGGCCACCTATGCTTTCTTTATGGGTTTTCTAAGTGTTGAGTAATAAAAGTTGCTTAAATTGAGTTGGGGAGAGACCTCAGCTCTCAGAGTTCTAATGAACACTGTATGCCAATGGGAACACAAGTGTCCTTCCTCTTACCAGTTCTTCTAATGGCAGAATGCTCACTTTTGGAAACATTACTTCTGCGGAGACAAGGACATGAGAGCAGGATGAGGCTATGTTCCCAATATGTCTAAGAAAACTGAAGGATGCTTTCAGACCAATGCAAATGACATCAAACCGAGTTTATTTGCAGCTTCATCAGATACTGTGTAATCATAACTTTTTATATTTTTATAGTGTGGACAACAAATACCAATGTCTTGTATCTGGAGGGAACTCACTGATTCTAGTTACCATACTGAACATTGCTGAATCTCAAACTTCTGATTCTTAGGTAAAAATATTGTCATACTATCCAATTATTTGTTTATTTAGGGAGATTTCTTTCCCAGATTGAAACCATTGATTTTATATAGGAAGTGCTTCAGTTGAGATGTGTGCTGTAGAAGCACAAGGTGAATGCCATGGAGCATCCCAGAAGTTTTCAGTGAGGGAAGCCAGTACTCCGTATATGTGTGTGGTGGTGGTGGTGGGGGCAGGGGGCCCTTTTAGCTTGGTGTCAGATTGAAGATAGCCACCCTATGTGCATCAATATCAGGATTCTGGAGGATGCCTTTTGTCAAAGTGTGGGAAAAACTGATTTCCCGCAGCACAGATAAATAAGAATGAAGATTTGCTTTTCAAATATCAGATTAGAGGAGAATGCCAGCATCACTTCTGCTCCTAAATTTGTCTCTTTAGGCTTATATGTGCAAACAGAAAAAGAAAAAAAAAATTCTCTCTCCCAAGTGTAAATCAGCTAGGATTTTCCTAGTTTCCTTCCTTTCTGACTTTAGTTCTGCCACTTTGCAAACTGAAATTGTGAAATAAAAAGCAAGATTAGCATTTTATGAATTTCCAGAATTTCCTATAATAATTAGGGTACTGCATATATATGCAATATATTACGGTCTGCAATGTTGGAGAAGTAGGAAAAACATTATTAAAATAAAGAGAAATATGAGATTTCATAATCAGCTGATTTAAAATTTAGGATTTGTAATTGCCTTACTGTTGGGGGCTAGGAAAAACTTACAGAATCTTTGCTGCTCTGCCTACTTCATTAAAATGCCAGGTTAAGGAGTAACTATTTTTGTAGGAAACTTAACTGAAGTTATACATTTTGGCATAAAACTACACTGAGTACTTTAAGGTGATAATTTTCTTTTAAAAAAGGATGACCTTATGGTTAAATTTCAACATCAAAAAAATCTGAAAGTGTAGTCGACAAAAGGAATTTAAAAAGTTGGAACAAATGAAGTCACCCATTTGTTTCTAACAAAAAATATGTGCATTCTCCTGCTGCTCCAGTTTCATTAACACTAAATGTGAGAATGGATAGTATAATTGACAGCTAAGTCTATTACTTAAGATGTTGCCTTTCATATGGGCATGTGGGATGTGAGTTATGCATTAGAAGTTGTCACTATTGTTCTTAAGTGCATATTCCCCAATATCCAGCATTGCTTTCTCGGCTCTCATTTTGGCTTTTTGTTTTTCTCTGACATTTATTTCTCAAGGTGCGTACTCATTAGTAAGTTAAAGTTGTTTTTTAAAAGAAATTCAAGGCAAATGTGTGTAGCTGAAAATATTTTCTCAAAACCGATTTGAAAAGTTCTATGTCTGAAACTGATTTTTACAGAGTATGAATGACCCGAGTTGAAAATTAAGTGAAAATGTTACAAAATAATATACTCACTTCCCGTCGAATTGCTTTATGTGTTTTCCTATAAAACGTGTTTTCCTGTAAATGTTGACGCAGGTATTTCTTCCAGACTTGAGACCAGGAGTGCCTTGCATTAAAGGGAACTCAACAAGGTCATGTGTCACCAACATGATAAAGAGTTGGGAATCTGGTGGAAAACATCAAATCTGAATGACAAAAGAACATGATGTCAGACAAATCTGCCTATGTATCAGTGCTGAAACTTACTGTCTAGGTAACCTTGGTCAAGATGCTTAGCCTTCGTGAACCTTAGTTGCTTTATCTGTAACATGGAGATAATAATATATATGTACCTGCTTCCTAGGGTTGTTGTGAAAGACTGAATGGAATGCCTTATGTTGAGCATTTTGCAGAGGGACTGGTCCATTATGGGTACTCAACAAATTGCAGTAAGTTCTTTCCTTCCTCCCAAGGAAAGGAATTTGAACAAGGCTATACTGGTGCTTAAACTGAGTTGGTGAGAGTACTACGCTAACTGGTGTTAGTACTTTTGGTTCTCTAGCTTCCGTTTTCACTAATTAAAATCTAATTATTTTTCTTTGGTTTTTATGGTGAAATAGGAGAACTATTATAAATGGATGGTAGCTTTACTATGTGGTGGGTAGGAATACAAATGGCTTCAACCTTTTGCATGATGCTCCTGCAACATAATGTAAGGGCCTTCTTCCTTATAAGGAATTAATCAGAGAAGTGCATGAATGCTTATGTGGCATTATTTATAACGTCAAGGAATTGGAAGCAAACTAAATGTATATTATTAGGGGATTGGCTAAAGATTATTTAAGACATGCCCATAATGGAATATATTAAAGCTATTAAAAATAATGTTGCAGAAACACATTTATATGGAAAGATGATCATTCTACATTATAAGAGAAAGAAATATATAACAAAACGGTATTAGCCAAGTTAAAAGTATTTTCACAGTTTAATTTAAATAAATATGTACATGCCAGTTGATATCTCTAGATGATGGTTGCTTTCTATTTTGTATATTTTATTATTGTCTCTATACTGAAGAACAAGCAAGTATTGCTTATGTTTGCTAATTTAGGAAAATGTCATTGTTTTAAAAATTATTTCATTAATATATAAAATTATGAAGATAGCACGTGCTATTTGGAAATTCAAACTGTGCAAAATGTATGAAGTAAGAAATGGGAATTAATTCCACCACCCCTCTGTGTTTAATTTATATGCACTAAAAAACAATACAATTTTTTTTCCATTAAAAAAAATAATCAGACCCTTACTAATCCAAATCGCCATCATGCGAACAAGAAGTAGGAACAGACCATAGTAGAGTGAGTTCACTGCTTAAGTGGTTTGGTTGATGAAGCCAAGATATTCTGAGGACTGCGACTATCATTGTTAACTTTTTCTTTTCTGATAGCACTTACCATTGGAACCTGATTTGAGGCTTTAAATGAATTCAGAATAAAAAAAACCTGTTGCATTAGCAAAGAGCTTTCCTAATATGCAGAACACACATTCCCACCCATTGTGTGAAATTGCACTGACAAGATTCTATTGGAAGCTTGCTGTGCCACAGTTAACTGTAATGTACACCAGTCTACCTGGACTGAACTGAGAGGGGTTGGGTGGAAAAGGTCTGGGGGAGATTTGGCTAAACACAGCCAGGAAATCGCACCTATTTAAATATTTGTAATCACAATTAAGGTCAGTTTCTCTTATTTGACACAGAATCTCCTGAAAGGTATCTATCACATAATCTTCCTGGAGAGCACATACATCAAAGCACATGTGGTAGGGAGCAATGTTCATTTTTGTTCTTAGATTTCATTCAGCATAAATGGATCTCAAGGGATTTTAATCATGTCAGAACAGAAAATTACCCTTTTTAGCAGCTTTGGGAAGAAAGGCAGCAGTCAGATAAGTCATCACTAGTTTATCTGGGCAGGATGTTATCACCGTCAGTAAACCGGATTTTGCCACATTGTATCCTATTAATTAAGTTTCCCCCTCTCTGAGCCATCTTTCATTTGAGGAACATGAGATATCTGCAGTCTTCAGAGGAAGCTGCCTACCGGGGCAGTGTCGTGCTAGGGGCCCTCCATGCCTTAACCGTGGGTGAGGGTGAGGGCCAGGGCCCCGCTGCAGTCACCAGGCTTGAGATTTGCCCTTCCACCTTGCACAGGGCCCTCCGCCTCTCTGAATCTTAGCTTCCACATCTGTGGAATGTTGAGAATTTATTTGTAGAGACCAGGAACTCCACTAATGTAAGAAAGCTAATTCAACGATATGGTCTATATTCTTAAGACCTGACTGAATCAGAAGGCAGCCATGAGGCAGGGAGTATGAGGATCATGAATATAATTCCTTTGTTCATTATTCTGGGTTGTGGTGAATGGGAAGGACTCAAGTACTTCCAACATCAGTACTACAGACTTTTCTTATCCTCTTTCTATGGAAGCTGTAAAGTAACCAACAATGTAAGACAGCATGCTCTAAGTGTTCCATTGTTTCAAACAGAAAGGCTTCTCATGAAATTTTTTTAAGATTTTATTTATTTATTTATTTTAGAGATAGAGAGAGAGAGAGCAGGGGGGGCAGGAGCAGAGGGAGAGGGACAAGCAGACTCCGCACTGTGGGCGGAACCGGATGTGGAACTTGATCCCAGGACCCTGAGATCATGACCTGAGCTGAAATCAAGAGTCGGTCGCTTAACCGACTGAGCCACCCAGGTGCCCCAAGGCTTTTCATGAATTTTGTGATGCATGTGCGTGGCTTGAGCTTGTAGCAGACATCTCAAGAAAAGAGTTGTTCAGAAAATTAACTGCCCATTATCTCGTAAGTAGTTAGTAACATGCTATCCATTTTCTCATTGCAAAAATGTTATCTGTTGTATAGGTTAAGGTAAAAAATATCAAACATAGGAATGAAAAAAAAATCCAGTTACTTATCTAGAAGGCCTCCCTAATATATATTTTCTATAATTAAACATATAACATCTAGATTTTTCGTGAATCTTTACATTTTTATTTTTTCATTTTTTTTTAGTCTGAACATTGCTTGTCATCTTTTTTTTTAGTATGTTATGTTAATCACCATACATTACATCATTAGTTTTTGATGTAGTGTTCCATGATTCATTATTTGCATATAACACCCAGTGCTCCATGCAGTACGTGCTCTCCTTAATATCCATCACCAGGCTAACACATCCCCCCACCCCCCTCCCCTCTAGAACCCTCAGTTTGTTTCTCAGAGTCCATAGTTTCTCATGGTTCGTCTCCCCCTCCAATCCCCCCCCTTCATTTTTCCCTTCCTACTATTTTCTTCTTCTTCTTCTTTTTTTTTTTTTTAACATATAATGTGTTATTTGTTTCAGAGGTACAGGTCTGTGATTCAACAGTCTTACACAATTCACAGCACTCACCATAGCACATACCCTCCCCAATGTCTATCACCCAGCCACCCCATCCCTGCCACCCCCCACCAATCCGCAAACCTCAGTTTGTTTGTTGAGATTAAGAATTCCTCATATCAGTGAGATCATATGATACCTGTCTTTCTCTGATTGACTTATTTTGCTCAGCATAATAGTTCCATCCATGCTGTTGCAAATGGCAAGATTTCATTCCTTTTGATGGCTGCATAATATTCCATTGTATATAAATACCACATCTTCTTTATCCATTCATCTGTTGATGGACATCTTGGCTTTTTCCATAGTTTGGCTATTGTGGACATTGCTGCTATAAACATCCGGGTGCACATACCCCTTTGGATCCCTACATTTGTATCTTTGGGGTAAATACCCAGTAGTGCAATTGCTGGGTCATATGGTAGCTCTATTTTCAACTTTTTGAGGAACCTCCATACTGTTTTCCAGAGTGGCTGCACCAGCTTGTATTCCCACCAACAGTGTAGGAGGGTTCCCCTTTCTCCATATCCCCGCCAACATCTGTTGTTTCCTGACTTGTTAATTTTAGCCATTCTGACTGGTGTGAGGTGGTATCTCATTGAGGTTTTGATTTGGATTTCCCTGATGCCGAGCGATGTTGAGCACTTTTTCATGTGTCTGTTGGCCATTTGGATGTCTTCTTTGGAAAAATGTCTGTTCATGTCTTCTGCCCATTTCTTGATTGGATTATTTGTTCTTTGGGTGTTGAGTTTGATGAGTTCTTTACAGATTTTAGATACTAGCCCTTTATCTGATATGTCATTTGCAAATATCTTCTCCCATTCTGTCGGTTGTCTTCTGGTTTTGTTGACTGTTTCCTTTGCTGTGCAAAAGCTTTTTATCTTGATGAAGTCTCAATTGTTCATTTTTGCCCTTGCTTCCCTTGCCTTTGGTGATGTTTCTAGGAAGAAGTTGCTGCGGCTGAGGTCGAAGAGATTGCTGCCTGTGTTCTCCCTTAGGATTTTGATGGACTCCTGTCTCACATTTAGGTCTTTCAAACATTTTGAGTCTATTTTTGTGTGTGGTGTAAGGAAATGGTCCAGTTTCATTCTTCTGCATGTGGCTGTCCAATTTTCTCAACACCATTTGTTGAAGAGACTGTCTTTTTTCCATTGGACATTCTTTCCTGCTTTGTCAAAGATTAGTTGACCATAGAGTTGAAGGTCCATTTCTGGGCTCTCTATTCTGTTCCATTGATCTATGTGTCTGTTTTTGTGCCAGTACCATACTGTCTTGATGATTACAGCTTTGTAATAGAGTGTGAAGTCCAGAACTGTGATGCCACCAGCTTTGCTTTTCTTTTTCAATATTCCTCTTGCTATTCAGGGTCTTTTCTGGTTCCATACAAATTTTAGGATTATTTGTTCCATTTATTTGAAAAAGTTGATGGTATTTTGATAGGGATTGCATTAAATGTGTAGATTGCTCTAGGTAGCATTGACATCTTCACAATATTTGTTCTTCCAATGCATGAACATGGAACGTTTTTCCATTTCTTTGTGTCTTCCTCAGTTTCTTTCATGAGTTTTTTATAGTTTTCTGAGTACAGATTCTTTGCCTCTTTGGTTAGATTTATTCCTAGGTATCTTATGGTTTTGGGTGCAATTGTAAATAGGATCAACTCCTTAATTTCTCTTTCTTCTGTCTTGTTGTTGGTGTATAAGAATGCCACTGATTTCTGTGCATTGATTTTTATCCTGCCACTTCACTGAATTCCTACTATTAAGGGATAGAATATGACTCTAAAAATGAAAAATAAAAAAGATTTTTAAAACAAGGATTGATAAGATGTTGTTTGAAAAAGGCAAAAAGAAAAATTCAAAATAAAAAAGAAAAGAAAAAGAAAAAAAAGAAAATTAAAAAAATTAACTTTGAAAGACTAAAGAATCATTGGGAAAAAACCCATGAATTCTTTTTTTTTTTAAAGATTTTATTTATTTATTTATTAGAGAGCGAGCAAGAGAGAAACAGCATGAGAGAGGAGAGGGTCAGAGGGAGAAGCAGGCTCCCCACTGAGCTGGGAGCCCAATGTGGGACTCGATCCCAGGACCCTGGGATCATGACCTGAGCTGAAGGCAGTTGCTTAACCAACTGAGCCACCCAGGCACCCAAAACCCATGAATTCTATGTGCAGTAGTCCCCTAGCGCTGGAGTTCTGCCGTTCTCATTGATCGGTATACTTGGTCTTGGCTGGCTGTTCTTGCTGATCTTCTGGGGGAGGGGCCTGTTGCCGTGGTTTCCAAATGTCTCTGCCGGAGGCGGAATTGCCCCGCCCTTGCCTAGTCCAGGCTAAGTAATCTGGTCGGGTTTGCTCTCGGGAGCTTTTGTTCCCTGCAAGCTTTCCGTACAGCTTTGGAGGCGGAGAGTGAAAATGGCGGCCTCCCAATCTCTGCCCCGGAGGAGCCGAGAACTCGCGGCCCACTCCTCAGTGAGCCCCCAGAGAAAAGCCGTCAGTCACTCCCGTCTCCCCGGTCTCCGGCCGCACTCCGTGCTCACCTGGCCTGTGACCGCGCGTTTCTATCTCTGGCACCAGATCCCGGGTGGAGTCTCCAAACCCAGCAGATCCCTGCGGTGCACTCCCGCGCGGCTCCTCCCGGGGGAGGAAGGTGAGTCTCCCCGGATCTGCCGCTTGTTGGGTCCCTGCTGGAGGAGCAGGGGCCCGACTGTGCCGCGGATCACGGTTTATGGCCACCCCGAGCTGAGAGCCCGCGCCTGGGCTCCGCCTCTGCAGCCGGCTTCCCTGCTCTGTTACCTGGGAGCTCTGCCACACTCAGGCACCCCCGGTCTTTCTGTGACCCCGAGGGTCCTGAGACCACACTGTCCCGGAGGGTTCCACCCCCGCTTAGCCTCTGAAGCGACGCCCCTCAGCGGAGCAGACTTCTAAAAGTTCCGATTTTGTGCTCTGCTGCTCTATCACTTGCCGGTAGTAGCTGATGGAGGCTCCCGCCCCACGCCGTCTATCTTCCCGAATATCGCCTCGGATTCACTTCTCTGCACATCCTACCTTCCAGAAAGTGGTCACTTTTCTGTTCAGAGAGTTGCTGCTATTCTTTTCTTCGATCTCCTGTTGAGTTCGTAGGTATTCAGAATGGTTTGATACCTATCTAGCTGATTTCCTGGGACCAGACGAAATTTAGGTCTCCTACTCCTCCGCCATCTTGCTCCTCCCCCCGAATCTTTACATTTTTAATCTGGATGTCTGGAGATGGCATTAGCTGCTACTTGGGAGTGATTTATACTACCAATGCAAGAGCCCAGTTACGTGAGAGCCAATTTTTTTTTTTAATTAGTTAATTTATTTTAGAGAGAGAGAGAGAACAGCAGGACGGGCAGAGGGAAAGAGAATGTAAAGCAGACTTCGTGCTGAGGGTGGAGCCCCACACAGGGCTTGATCTCATGACCCCAAGATCATAACCTGAGCCAAAACTAAAAGTCCGACATTTAACCAACTGCGCCACCCAGGCACCCCAGTGAGAGCCAAATTTTTAAGGAGTAAATAGTTGAATAGTTTAGGATTTCTTTCTTTAGCCCTAGAATGGAAATCTGATAAAAATGATAGTGACTTCTGAGTACTTGAAACGTAACAACAAAACCTAAAATATAATTTAAATGAGATTGTGCAAAACCTCCAGGATGTAGAAGACCAGATATCCTTCCGTCTTTGGCCTCACTCTGTAGGGAGTTGGGAAGGGGTGTCTGTGCAGTTTGGAACAGTAGCATTTGAGGTCAGTGTTGCTTTTCCACCTTTTCAGTCCAGCACAAGAATGCAGGATGCTTTTCCAGCCTTGGAATATCTGTAAACCAGTCTGTGAGGAATGAATAAAAGCATAAGAAAGGAAGGAGTAGGGAAGCTAATCAAAGGTTTTTTGAGTTTTTCACAAACACATTTCTCTTTGGAATATAACTGGCTTTTTCTTTTCCCTAGTGGTGATTCAGTTCTGGGATCATCATGTGGTGACTCTGTTCTGTCATTGCCACTTCTGCAGAAAACTTCCACCTTCAAGCACAAGGTACAAAATTACTGCATATTAAGTTAGGCTCTCACTTAGGTATGATTTTTAACCTCTCATTTCAGGATGAAAGGCTAGCCTTTTGTTTACTAAAATGGCATACACTTTCAGATGGCATCTCTGTATAATTTTGCCTTTCACTTTCTGAGTGAAATTTCCTCTACTAACTAGTTGGAGTAAGAGAACCAAATAAAATATTGTGTTGGCATACTCGGTTTCTGTCAGGCATCATCTCTTACTGAATAATGAAAGATGATGCCTGAGGCATGCTTTCATTTTCATGGTGGTTTGGGGCTTTCATGGCCATTTATTTTTCTGACCAATTTATGTCCTGATTTTATTTATTTTTAATTTATTTTTTTAAAAAGATTTTATTTATATATTTGAGACAGGGACAGAGAGAAAGAGAGCGTGAGCGGGGTGGGGAGTGGCAGAGGGAGAGGGAGAAGCAGACTCCACGCTGAGCAGGGAACCTGATGCTGATGCCAGGCTCGATCCCAGGACTCTGGGACTATGACCTGAGCCAAAGGCAGATGCTTAACCATCTGAGCCACCCAGGTGCCCCTATGTCCTGATTTTAGTTCATACTTTCATTTACTTTGGTTAAAATCAGATTATTATAAAATTTCCCCTATCCCAACTGGGAAATTCAGGAACGGTGTCCCACCAATGCTGGGATAGGTGGTAATGAGCAGAGAGAAAATAGACTTTTTAATTACTTGATTTTATCACATTTCCCCATAATTAAGACATATTTCAAGCACATAGAACATTTCAAAAAATGTTATAGAAAATGCAACCCTTTTGTTTTACTTGCTTTAAATAAAAAAAAAAATAACATAAAACTATATAGATAAAGTTGAGACTACCCTGGGTACATTTCCCCAGTCTAACTTTCCCTCCCTCTCCTGAGATAAGCCCAAGTTAGTATGGATCGTCTCAAATTTTTATACAATAACTAAAACAGCATGTATCTATAAACAATACATAGCACTGTTCTGCATATTTGCTAGATTTAAATAAATACTATTATATTATACATATCATTCAATACTTACTTTTTTCATTTAATTCTGGTTTTGAAATCAGTCCATGATGATACATGTGATTCTAGTTCATTCCTTTTAACGTTGTATAGTGCTTCATTGAATAAATATATCACAATTTATCATTTCCTTCTGGTAGACATTTAGGTTAAACAAAGTTGTAATAAACCTTTCATGTACATACTTTTTTGTTTCCATGGGAAAAAGTATCTCTAGGTATAGCTGAATATTTTCATCTTAACTTTATAAGGTATTGCTAAATTGTTCTGTAAAGTGGATATGCCAATTTATCTTCCCATCACTGGATAGAAGTTTTGTATTTCTCCACTTCCACACCAAATATTAGGCTTTTGAAATTTTTTTTTTTAGGTTTTTTTTTTTTTTATTCTTATGTTAATCCCCATTGGCTTTTGAAATTTTTTACTGAATTGATGATTGTGAAATGATATCTCATTGAGGTTTTTAGCTTGTGTTTTCTAAATTACTAGTGAGGATATAACCTGTATTATTTCTGTTCGTCATTTCGGTTCCCTCCTTTGTGAATTTTTATTCATTTCTCTGCTGTTTTCTATTGAATAATTTGTATTTTTCTCTACATGTGTTCTGGACATGCATGAATTACAAATATCTTCTTGCAGATTGTAGCTTTTTTTAAAAAAAATTGTTTATGATGTTTTCTATTTTAGCATTTAGCATATAAAATAGAAGTTTCTATTTTAATGTAATCAGATGCATCAGTCTTTTCATTTGTGGTTGGCACTTTTTGTATTTTGCTTAGGAAGAATTTCCATACAATATCATATTTGCCCATTTTTATTTTTTAAAATTTAAAATTAATAAACTTTACTTTTTAGATCAGTTTTAAGGTTCACAGCAAAATTGAGTGGGAAGTACCAGAATTCTCCAGATATACCCCTTGTCCTCACCCATGTACAACCTCCCCAACTATTGACATCCTACACTAAAAGTGATGCATTTATTCCAATCAATTAACCTATATTAACACATTGTTATCACCCAAAGTCCTTACTTTACATTAGGGTTCACTCTTTTTCTTTTCATTAGTTTTCACTTGGTGTTGTACATTTTATGGATGACAAATACATAATAACATGTATTCATCAATGTACTATTATACAGAATGGTTTCACTGCCTTAAAAATCCTCTGTGCTCTGCCTATTCACCCCTCCCTCCACTTTAATCCTGGCAAACAGTGATCTTTTTACTGTCTCAATAGTTTTATCTTTTCTAGAAGGTTACATAGTTAGAATCATTCAGTATGTAGCTTTTTCAGATTGGTTTCTTTCACTTAGTTATATGCATTTAAGTTTTTTCTGTGTCTTTTCATGACTGGATAGATCATTTCTTTTTAGCACTGATTAATATTCCATTGCCTGGATGTACCACAGTTTATCCATTCACTTACTGAAGGACACCTTAGTTGCTTCCAAGTTTTAGCAATGATGAATAAATATGGATAGAGTTATTTTCATGTGAATACAAGTTTTCAATTCACTTAGGCAAATACTATGGAGTGTGATTGCAGGATTATATAGTAAGAGGATGTTTACTTTTATCAGAAACCACCAAAATGTCTTCCAAAGTGGCTGTACCATTTTGTATTCCCACCAGCAGTGAATGTTGCTCCATGTCCTCACAACCAGTTGGTATTGTCAGTGTTTGTATTTGACCATTCTAATAGGTGTGTATGGTATGTTATTGTTGTTTCAATTTGTAATTGCCTAGTGACATATGACATTGAATATCTTTTCATATGGTTACTTTCCCTCTGCATATCTTTGATGAGGTACCTTTTCAGGTCTTTTGACCATTTTTTAACTGGGTTGTTTTCTTATTGTTGAGTTTTAAGTGTTCTTTGTATATTTTGAGTAGCACTCTTTTAGTAAATGTGTCTTTTGCAAATATTTTATAAAATCCCCCCAAAATAATTATAAAATCACTATTAGAGAGAGAACAATGACTATAGCAAGAGAATGTAAACAATCAAGAACACTCATGTTGGAGAGAGTTCAGGTAAATCAGTGTTTCCCAAAATGCAGAACATACACCACAAGTATGGTCATTGTAACCTTCAGATGACTCCAGCCAGTGTCATTGTCTGAACTTAGCCACATGGAAGACTCTGAGTGAGAACCACCCAGTCTAGTCCAATCAACCCCTACAATCATGACACATAATAATAATAGTATTATTGTATCAATGTTCATTTTTAGGCTCATTGATTTTATTATGGTTATATAAGAAATTAACATTAGGAGAAGTTTGGTGAAAGGTATATAAAAGCTCTCTGTGCTATTTTTGCAACTTTAGCAAGCATAAGGTGATTTCATATTAATACCCCTAAAAATGAGACACAATAATAAATGTTGTTTTATGTCAAGATTGGAGTGGTTTATTTCACAGCAAAAGACAACCACAACACGAAGTCAAGTATTGTCACCTGAAGCTCATGGGCATGGAGATGGAGATGGACTTATTTTAAATTTATTTTTAATTTGAAATCATCTTACGCTTACTAAAAGTTGCAAAAAGAGAGAGCTTTTATATACTATTAACCCAGCTTCCCCTAACGTTAGCATCTTGCATAATCACAATAAAATTAATGACAGCAAAAAAAATAGACATTTGTATAATAATATCATTAACTAATCTAGAGACTTTGAATTTTCCCAGTTGGACCACTAGTGCCACTTTTCTAGTCCAAGATTTCATCCAGGGTCCCACTTTGCCTTCAGTTGTTATATTTTGTTAGCCTTCTCAAATGTATTATAATGCTTCTTTGTTTATCTTTTATGACCTTGACATTTTGAAGAGCAGGAACCAGTTATTTTGTAGAATGTCACTTGATTTGGGTTTATCTGATG
The DNA here is from genome assembly GCF_011800145.1 of Mirounga leonina. Classification (NCBI taxonomy): domain Eukaryota; kingdom Metazoa; phylum Chordata; class Mammalia; order Carnivora; family Phocidae; genus Mirounga; species Mirounga leonina. The sequence continues at coordinate 15,739,112 of NW_023270431.1, forward strand.
TTTCCTCATGATTAAATTCAAGTTATGCATTTTTTGGCAAGAATATCACAGAAGCAATGTTGAAATCTCTTCAGTATATCGTATCAGGAGGTGTAGTATTAAGACATCACTTAATTCATGAGATCTTATGCAATTCCAATTTTCATCGCTTGTTTAAGATAGGATCTGCCACGTTTCTTCACTGTAAGGCTATTTTTTTCATTTATAATTAATAAGTGTCTTGTGAAGAGATATTTTGAAATGATGCAAATATCCTGTTTCTTATCGTATTTTTATCTACTAATGTTAGCATCCATCTGTGACTCTTGCCTGCAATAACTATTACTGTGGTGTTTGCCTAAGGGTGTTCTTCTATTTCCTTCATTCCGTCTACATCTATCAATTAGAATTTGACTGTAATAAAAGCCATCACTTCTCATTTATATGTTTATTCAATTATTTGTTTATATCACTATGAACTGTAGATTATAACCCAATATATCAGTTATGTCATTGTTGAAATTGACCCAGATTTGGCCACCAAAATTCTTCAAGTTGTTCTTTAATGGATTCTCATCATTTTCTTTTTTTTTTTTTTTAAAGATTTTATTTATTTATTTGACAGAGAGAGACACAGCGAGAGAGGGAACACAAGCAGGGGGAATGGGAGAGGGAGAAGCAGGCTTCCCGTGGAACAGGGAGCCCGATGCAGGGCTCGATCCCAGGACTCTGGGATCATGACCTGAGCTGAAGGCAGACGCTTAATGACTGAGCCACCCAGGCGCCCCAAGATTCTCATCATTTTCTAGCATTTCCTTTCCTCTTGGTATCACAAGATATTCCAGAATTATCTCATATTTTTCCTACGTTGGCCCTGGAATCCACTCTTCGTCCAAGAGTTCTGGGTATTTTTCACTGGACAAAAGTGTTTAGAAACTAAGATTTGGGAGCTAGATATTCTCATTACTACTGGACTAGTATTGCTACTTAGGTTTTCTCAGTGGATATACCTGGGCAATATATGTATGTAAACTAACCTATGCATATAGACATACCTGTACTTATTCCTATGTCTATTCGTTTTTTATATTAAAAACTGATACGATACCTTTGATTTTAGTCTACCACCATAGATTTCACTCTAGCCTTCTTTCATTACTTGTAACTCATTCTTCTAACAGAAAACTCAATCTCATTTCCACAATACCTTTATATACAAAAATTGACTTTTAAAAAATTTTTAATTTAATTTTTTTTTGTTTTTGTGGTTTTTTTTTTTTTGAGAGAGAGAGAGAGAGTACATGTGAATGGGGGGGTAGGGGGAGAGGGAGAATCTTAAGCAGACTCCACACAGTGAGAGATCATGACCTGAGCCAAAATCTAGAGTCGGACACCCAACCAACTGAGCCACCCAGTGCCCCCCAAATTGACTTTCATAGCCCCCCTCTCCCTACTTCTAACTTCAACTACTTTCTTGGCATTTCAGATCTTATAAAGATAAGTTTGTCAATAGAGAAAAATGGAGATTACCAGTTCTGTAGAGTTATGCAGTTAAATAGTGCACAGGGGTTCAGGGTTGATAAGCAAACACAGACATTTAATTAATGTTTTTAAGTAACTCCATTTTACTAGGCTAATTTCAGATTGGTTTAAGAAAATCAATCATTTAATGGATTTTGTTGAGTGCAATGCTAACACCCTTCATCAGGATTTATAATAAAAATAGCAAACTGAGACTGAATATATCTGGTAATATATGTCAGACATGTCCCAGAAACTGAAAACAAACAAAATTAATATTATCCGTTATTTTAATTTTGTAAAGGATGTTGGAATACTCTTTCTGTGAATGATGCCATACAAAACTAGTTTGCACTGTTCTGGTTATATAGTGACAAGAATAAATGAATATCAATTAGACATTTGTTTTTCAGTTATTTTAAGCTTAAAATGTTAGCTCTATCATTTGAATAATGTATGTACCTATTTTAACTAATAGTCTTATTTTTTTCAGCTACTTAGTTTAGAAATGATAATTTTAGCTTTAAAGCATGTTTTGATTTGCAAATTTGTTACCCAATCTTTCTTAAAAATAGATTTCTAAATATCCATAACTTTAGAAATAAAGTACTTGTATTATGTTCATGAAAGTCCTCATCAGTGAGTTGGATATCCTGCATGATTTGTTTTTTTAAATATAGAAACAACAGTTGCCATGGCAAGTGTGAATTTTAGACTCAATATTCACATGAAGATAGTCTTATGAACTGTCATCAAACACATAAAGGGTAAATGTTGAACAAATTGTACCAGGTTTTTGCTGACTATCAAAGTATGCACAAGAGAACCTGAGACTTAGATTAAGGAATTTAAATTTAATTCTGAGGAGTGATTTTCTTATAGTGAGAACTGTTAAACTCTCAGATATTCTCTTGAAGGTGGGGATTTAGAATTTATTCTCTCAAGGTCTGTATAAGCTAATAAATTTATATTTCCAAGATAATGTTATCTCACCTTAATGTAGAGACACAGACTTAAAAGAGTCTCCCAAAGGTTGCATTCTAGCCTTAAGATTCCAAGAATGCCATTTGCACGTAGAATTTGCATTGGAATGGGACCAAGGAGGCTTTCTGGTTCTACCTGTCCACAGAGAAGTGACATCTAGAGAAAGGATGTGAGAGAGCTGAGGTGTGCATACCTATGCATTAGTAGGTTTGGACCGGAGCTCCCTCTGGTCGGTGTAATAGCAGGAAGAGCTTTTGTGTAGTATGCTACATTCAGTGTTTTTGTGTGTGTGTGTGTGTGTATATTTTATTATTATAACAACACTGTGAAGCAAAGAATATACTATTTCTTTTTTTCTTTTTCTTTTCAATATATATATTTTTAAGATTTTATTTATTTATTTATTTGACAGAGAGCGAGACAGTGAGAGAGGGAACACAAGCAGGGGGAGTGGGAGAGGGAGAAGCAGACTCCCCACTGAGCAGGGAGCCTGATGCGGGGCTTGATCCCAGGACCGTGGGACCATGACCCCAGTCGAAGGCAGATGCTTAACGACTGAGCCACCCAGGGGCCCCAAGAATATACTATTTCTTCGATACCTTCAGGGAAACTGAGGAACAGAGATTTTAGAGTACTTGCCTAAGGTCAAGAAGCGGAGTTAGCTTATTGTGTGATGTGGCCATTGTTCTTTCCATTAACCTGGTGCCTTTTGTTTGCAAATATTTGGAATCAAATGTAAAAACCAGACAGAAACGAAGATTCCGTGTGTGTGGAGGCAAACAAAGACATACATGTTGGGGGAAAGAGGCCCAAAGTTTCCGTGGCTGACCAGCACTTCTCTAAGTGTCCTCTGAGAGGTGTTACACTGTATTAGTTAGGGCTTGATTCGGCCTGGTGTAAGGGAAAAAAAACAAAACAAAACAACAGCCTGTATACCAAATCAAAGATATTTCTCTCTCACTTAAAGGAGTTGGAAGTTAGGCACTCTGTGGCTCATGCAGTGCTCCACAATGATCAAGGAGCCAGGTTTTTGCTGTCTTGCAGCTTTCTGGTCTTTAGTGAACATTCTAGAGATTCAACTACTACAGCTGAAACCATCACTGTGCATTCTGATCAGCCAAAAGGAGGAAGGGAGTGGCACAAAGAAAGGTATGCTCCTTACCTTTCAGGCTATTTCTAGGTTGTCACACGTATCATTTCCACTTACATCTCCTTGGTTAGAACTTAGCTGTGTGGCCAAGACCCACAGCAAGGGGAGCTGGAAATCTAATCTCTTGGCTAAGTAGCAGTGTGCCCAGCTAAGGCTGGATTGGGCTAATGAGGGAGAAGGGATGGATGGATATGAGAATTGGCTGTATTGATGACTGCTACATAGACCCGTTAAAGTGGACTCAGCTTTTAAAAAATAAATAAATAAATAAAGGAATTTTGTGGTCAAATAAGCCTCAGAAGTGCAAGATTAAGTAAGTTAAGCAGATCTCTTTAACACCAGGGGTAAGCAGAGATGCTGATGAACACTGTAACAATCTAAGTTGAGATATAGCATGTAGAGTTCTCATACTTATTTGACCTTAGAACTCTTGACTCATGGAACATCTGCTGGGATGAATGGTCCACAGAGTATACTGTGAGGAAATGCTGCTCTTAACTGTTGAATCCACGATGAGTAATTCCTCTCTGTTCACTGCTGCCAAGTACTGACTGAACAAAGCATTGTGCCTCCTCTGATTTACTTAACTTGATTTTATTCTATGTGTAAGTCAGGGATATGGTGAAGCATACACAATAAGCATGACTAGGGGACAATTTGCAAATATAAAGGATTATAGAAATGCCAAGAAATTGGACATTAAAGAGGAAATTTTTAAATTTCTGCCTAAAAAATATGTCAAACAATTTTCAGATAGTTAATTCAGTGTTCTCTAATACCTCTATTAAGGGAGAGGGTGCTTTTGAGTAACACAATAATAATAGCTACCACTTGCTCAACACACAGGGAACCTGGGGTGCAGTGACTGGACTGTGGACCACCCCAGACTGTGGACACACCCATGGCTCTGAACCAGGCACACCAAGTACCTGATAATCATGCTGTCTTTGCCTAGTTCATTCACTCTTCCACTTTCTCCCTCCTCTAACTTCCAGCTTCTTCTCCCTTATCCTCACTTTCTCCATATGACCTGTTTCCTACCTCACTGTGTACTTATAAGCACTCAGAGGAACTTCTGCAGACTCCCCTGATCTACTTGCCCAACAGCCTTTGTATCTGTATACTTTATTTTCTTATCTGTTACACAGAAGAACTACACACATCTTATTCTAATGTCAGTCTCTCCCCTTGGGCACTAGATTTTATCCCTTTTGCATGGTCAAGGGCATTATCCCCATAGTTTTTACCTCTATCTCCTATATTACCAGTATTTTTTTCCTTTCTACTAGGCTGTTCCCACAGAAGACCTACCCCCGTTTTTAAAAAAGGAAAACCATATAATTGTCTTTTTCTTATTGGCTTATTTAGCTTAGCATGATACCTTCCAATCCTATCAACATTGATGTAAATGGTAAGATTTCATCCTTTTTGATGGCTGAGTAATATTCCATTGTGTGTGTGTGTGTGTGTGTGTGTGTATACATGCCACTTTTTTTTTTTTAAAGATTTTTTATTTATTTATTTGACAGAGAGAGAGACAGCAAGAGAGGGAACACAAGCAGGGGGAGTGGGAGAGGGAGAAGCAGGCTTCCCACGGAGCAGGGAGCCCGATGCGGGGCTCGATCCCAGGACCCTGGGATCATGACCTGAGCCGAAGGCAGTCGCTTAACCGACTGAGCCACCCAGGCGCCCCACACCACTTCTTCTTTATCCATTCATCTGTCGATGGACATCTGGGCTCTTTCCATAATTTGGCTATTATGGACATTGCTGCCATAATCATTGGAGTGCAGGTGCCCCTTTGGATCACGTTTGTATCTTTTGGGTAAATACCTAGTAGTGCAATTGCTGGGTGTATAGAGTAGCTCTATTTTTAACTCTTTGAGGAACCTCCATACTGTTTTCCAGAGTAGCTGTAATAGCTTGCATTCCCACCAACAGTGTAAGAGGGTTCCCTTTTATCCACATCCTTGCCACCATTTGTCCTGACTTGTTAATTTTAGCCATTCTAACTGGTGTGAGGTGGTATCTCATTGTGGTTTTGATTTATATTTCCCTGATGCTGAGTGATGTTGAGTGTTTTTTCACGTGTTGGCCACTGTATGTCTTCTTTGGAGAAATATCTGCTCATGTCTTCTGCCCATTTCTTTTTTTTTTTTTTTTTTAAAGATTTTATTTATATATTTGATAGAGAGAGTGAGAGAGCACAAGCAGGGGGAACAGTAGAGGGAGAGGGAGAAGCAGACTCCCCGCCAAGCAGGGAGCCCGATGCGGGACTCGATCCCGGGACTCCAGGATCATGACCTGAGCCGAAGGCAGTCGCTTGACCAAATGAGCCACCAGGCGCCCGCTTCTGCCCATTTCTTGACTGAATTATTTGTTTTTTGGGTGTTGCGTTTGATAAGTTCTTTATGGATCTTGGATACTAGCCCTTTATCTGATATGTGGAATTTAAGAAACAAAACAGAGGATCATAGAGGAAGGGAGGGAAAAATAAAGTAAGACAAAATCAGAGAGGGAGGCAAACTAAAAGAGATTCTTAACTATAAGAAAAAAACTGAGGGTTGCTTGAGGGGAGTTGTGGGGGGGTTCGGGAAACTGGGTGATGGGTATTGAAGAGGGCACTTGATGTAATGAGCACTGGGTGTTATATGCAACCAATGAATTACTGAACTCTACATCTGAAACTAACGATACACTATATGTTAACTAATTGAATTTAAATAAAATAAGTAAAAAGAAATAAAAAAGAGAGAAAAAGATTTTCTTTTATTTCATTTTTCAATGCTTCAATTTGTAATGAACTGCTTGCTGCTTTCAAGTTTTCTCTTTTCTTCATGTTTAGCCTCTCCAGTCAGGCTTTTGGTTCTACCCCGAAACTGCTCTTGTCTAGGTCCCCAGTGATCGTCATATTGCTAAAGCCAATGGCCAATTCTCAGGCTTCATCCTTCTTGCTTGGCAGCATTTGGTGAGGTAGATTGCCCTCCCTCATACACTTTCTTCATTTGGCTCCTAGGACATTACTTTCTTCTGGTTTCCTTCCTATACCACTGGGTATTTTTCTGATCGAAAAATGTAGTGCATTAGTCATTCAGCATACCAAAACGGAGTCTCAGTCTAGTCTTTGGGAATCCCTAGGAGGTTTCAAAAGCAAAAACAGGGTGACTTAAAGTAGGCTGCTTATGTTCTTGAATTGGTTTCATCAGGTATAATGTAGAAGGGTTTGGACTGCATGGTCTTGAAGTTATCTGGCACTGCCCCCATTCTTAGAAAATACTATATGATCTAAAGTTAACCAGATAAAGAGACAAAAAAAAAAAACCAACCCAGTATTCTATTATATAATCCATTCTAACCACGTTGGGGCCTTAGGTTAATCTCATAGCTCTTTTGAGCCTTAGTCATCTCATCTGTTACATGGGGAATAATATCTTTCCTGCCCTTCTAAAAAATGGTTATAAATATCAAAACAAATGATATTTTGTAGATGAATTTACTTCAAGAATGCTGTAACACTATGTGATAAGGAGGGGGATGTGTACATTGTCTTAAAAGCACAGCGGAGTATTTTGATATAGAAATTTTACGATGTGACATTCATTCCCTGTGATAGTCTTTTCCATTACAGAAAATGTGAACTTCATTTTCAGTTGCTCAGGCCAACCCAATCTTGGGACGATGCATTTCTTTTTTGTTCCTCTTAGAGTCAACCATATTAGAAAGTACTTGAATTTCTACTTTCAAAATCTGCCTGACAGTCCAATCACTTCCTACCACATTCCGCCAACTTGTCACCATCTTTCTGATACATACTACCATTGTCTTTCACCAGGATTGTTGCAAGAGCTCCCTGGACTCTGGCTTTTGTACTTAGCCCAGGTAGTCTGTTCTCTACACATCTGCCACGGTGGGCTTGCTATAGCATTTAGATATTATGTTACCTCTCACTCAAGACCCTGCATAGGTTTTCAGTTTCACTCAGAATAAAAGACAGTTTACTCATAATGACCTACCAGAGCACACTCCACTCTCCTTACCTCTCTGAATGCATCTCCTGCTGACTTTACACAGTCTGTTTCTTCTGCCTTGAACTCTTATTTCTCAAATTTCTTTTTTTTTTTTTTTAAAGATTTATTTATTTATTTGAGAGAGAGAGAGAGCACATGAGAGGGGGGAGGGTCGGAGGGAGAAGCAGACTCCCTGCTGAGCAGGGAGCCCGATGCGGGACTCCATCCCGGGACTCCAGGATCATGACCCGAGCCGAAGGCAGTCGCTTAACCAACTGAGCCACCCAGGCGCCCTTATTTCTCAAATTTCTACATGATTAATTCCCTTCCCTCCAAAATTTGTGCTCAGAGGTCATCTTCTTGATACCTTGGCTTCCCTATTTAAAATCGCAGTCCATTCCACCATTGTGACTCTTCTAATCCCCCTCCATAATTTTTATTTTTCTATATCATCATCATCCTCTAACATACCATACCATACACATATTTATTATATTTATTATTTATTGTCTCCCTTTCCCAGCTGAATAATGCAGGGTTTTTTGTCTTTTTCTTTTTCCACTAATGTATTCCAGGCACTCAAGAGAGTACCTGGTATGTAGTTGGCATTCGATACTTCTTAAGTGTCACATGATTAAGTTCTGAAGGCATTACTGCTAAGTGGGTATTATATCTGTTTTGTAGCTACATAAATGGATATGTGGAGAAGCCAAATAACTTCTCCAACACCACACAGTGGGGAAACTGCATGGCCTGGATTTAGGCCACAGGTTTTGCATCGTACCACTATCGTGTCTTATTTTGTATGGTGATTCTGATTGCTATGTCCAGAGCCAGAGGATGAGAATGCTTCAAAGGAGGGGCTTGTCAGTGGGCTCAACAGCTTTCCGAAATGCCAGAAAGAAGGAAGATTAAGACAAAAGGCTACGGTTCTTTGTAACTAGATGATAGTGATCTTTGTAAAAGCTGGTTCAGTAGCATTGGAGCCAAAATCAAAGAGCAGTGGATGAGAGAGTGAATGGAAAGTAAGTAAAAGGAGAGAGGGAATAAGTACGACTCTTCAAAAATTCTGGGGATGAGAAGGAGAAAGATTGGAGTTGCAGGGAAACAAAAGATTTCTTTTTTTAGAATGAGTAAGACTTGAGCATATTCATAGGAAGAGGGAAAGGAGGTTAAAGATGGGGAAAAATGTGGGTATAAGTATAGAGGTAAATAGAAGGGACTGCTTTCTAGGAAGAGCCAACTTAGTGGGTAAGGTGACACGTGGACATTCACGGAATTTCCTGGCCAGGTTGTTGTGGCTATGCTGTGAGGCATGGGGTCTGTGGTAAAGCAGGTATTAAATCTTCCCTCCACTTCACTTGTCCTTGTCCCTTGAAAGAAACTGGTCCCATTTTCCTGAGAAGTTTTTCCTACAAGTTAGTACTTTTGTCAGTCCTCCTACCTCAGTTCCAAATACCACTGTCTTTTCGCTCTGAAGCAGATGACATTATCTTTGAGGGAAGAGAGTAGCCAGCAGGCACAAGTTCTTTCAACTCATCTCCTCACTTCTGATCTTGCATCATCACTGACCTTTACCTCCTTTCCTCCCATCTCGATGGAAAGGCATCCTGTTTTTCCCCAAGGTTAAAATGTAAGTCTAGAATCATCATCTGTCCTTAAAGGTATTTTTTATAAATTTTTTTTTCATTCTGAAACTATTCATCAAGTTCTTTTTTTCAAAAGATTTTTATTTTTTTAAGTGATCTCCACCCAATAAGGGGCTTGAACTCAAAACCCTGAGATCAAGAGTCTGCTCCACCGACTGAGCCCAGTCAGGCGCCGCATCAAGTTCTTCATCTGTACTGATAAACAAGATCTCCTGTATATAGAATATTCCCTCTAGATACCACTTTTCCGAATTTTCCACCAAAATGTAATGATTTCCTTTATTAAAACAACATGTGTTTAACTGACTATTATTAAACCAACATGTATTTAAGTGACCACACTGGACATTATATTTGGCATTGGAAAAACCTAAGATAAGTATCTTCAGGCATATAGACTGAGGAAGATAGAAACATAAACAGATTATAATACCATGTATTAAGTATAATAGTGCCTATTTTCACAGTAAAATGGACATCTTTTCCCATGGGATGTTCTTCCTATAATTTCTTTTTGAGTGACACAGATTTTCTTTGTTCTCCTAAGCTCATTTGAATTGAGTTTCTGTGGCTTGGAGAAAAAGAATATTGATTAATAGACTCAAGTCATCTAACTCAGTAATTGTCAGAGGAGACTTCCAGGAAAGCTTTGTGGAAGAAGTAATGAGTAAAGTGAGTAATTATTAAATGAATAAGAATCAGGCTCTAGTCAGAGTAAGTAAGGGGCAAAGGTGGGTATGAGGAGGCAGTCAGGGTAGAAGAAATAGCACCAATAGAAGTTCTGAGGGGAGACACAGCTTAGTGTGTGTAGGAAAATGTCAGTTGGTTTCTCTGGAGAGGGAAGTACATGGCAGGAAACAGCAGGTGAAGAGACTGGAGAAATGGCCAGGTATCAGAACACAGAGTATCTCAATAGGTCATGTGAGTGACTTTGGACATTGTCTTTAGGTATGGGGAGCCAAGCAGGGGAGTCATATGACCAAGTTTGGCTCCTGGTAGGATGGATATAAAGAGGACAAGTCTTAAAACATATCATCTTCAATCTTGAACCCATTTTCTGATTGCCAACTCCCCCTACACTTCCCGTTGCTTCATTTTTTTTTTTTTTTTAAGTAAGAGAGCATTTGTGGCTCGCTGCCACTTAAAGATGTTGACCTTCCCTGCTTAGCATCTCACATCAGTATTTTAAATCATATTCATGGACATCTTTGTTTTGCAGTTGGGAGAGGAGAACAAAACTCAGGATGAGAGGAAGGGTTGAACAGCGGAAAAGTGAAACAGGAGAGAGGGCATTTGTGCCCAACAGTTCCTTTGAACTAAGTTTGATCCTCATTTTGAGAGTGAATGACTTAACCACACTGATGGACTCTGGCAGAAGGCGTTTTATTCAAGATGATTGGGATCAGTAGTTGTTTAATGAAAAAGTTTTATAAAATATGGAATAATAATCTTTTTTAAAAGATTGGTTTCAGAGGTAGAATTTAGTGATCCATTAGTTGCATATAACACCCAGTGCTCATCACATCAAGTGCCATCCTTAATGCCCATTACCCAGTTACCCCATCCCCCCACCTACCTGCCCTCCAGCAACCCTCAGTTTGTTTCCTGGAGTCCAGGGTCTCTTATGGTTTGCCTCCCTCTCAATTTTCATCTCATTTTATTTTTGCTTCCCTTTCCCTACGTTCATCTGCTTTGTTTCTTAAATTCCACATATGAGTGAAATCATATGATATTTGTCTTTCTCTGACTGACTTATTTCACTTAGCATAATACACTCTAGTTCCATCCATGTTGTTGCAAATGGCAGGATTTCATGGAATAATAATCTTAACAGAAGTGTATATATCTTTAATTCTATTTTAACCTAAAAAAATATACTATAAGTAAAAATGATTTGCCAGTCTTTTGATTTAGGGCCAAAACTAATTAGCTGCACTGATTAGAAATCTTTGTTTTTCTTTAAACCACAGCCTCAATTTGTCACATTTAAGTTTCTTTAAACTGATGTAAAAATTAAATTATGAAACAATTTAATATAGAATTCTTCTAGATTTTCTCCAGTCTTTGACAGTTGCTTCTTATAGGCCTCATTTGATAGCAATATTTGTAGCAACTTTCCTTTGGAGGGATTGTGTGACACTATAAAAGGGCAACATGAGGAATCTTTCTGGTGACAGAAATGTTCTGTATTTTGACTGCTTTAATGTCAATATCCTGGTTGTGTTATTGTCTTATAGTTTTTCCAGATGTCACTATTGGGGGAAATTACTAAAGGGTACATTGGATCTCTCTGTATTATATCTTAAAATTGCATGTGAGGCTATAATAACCTTAAGTTTAATTAAAAAAAATATTTATTGAGCCACTGTTATGTGCCAGGTACTATTGTAGATACAGAAGATATTGCAGTAAATGAAACACAAAAATCTCTGCAGTTATAGAGTATACATTCTAATGGAGAGAAATTCTAGTGGGTGAGCCCAAATTTGCCCAGTATTCTGCCTTGGCATGAAACACAGTGCCATTCTGGAGGATGGAAACATGGACGTCATAGGGTCATTTAGAAATAGTGTCCTTGAGATGGTCATTGACAAGGCATGTTCTCATGGCAGATGGAGAAATTGTTCCAAATTACTTTGCAGGCAGCAGATGTGAGTGAGTGGGAGCCCAATCTAGAGAAAAAGGACATGGGAGGTGCAACATAATGATTCCAGTTGACTTACTGGCTTGTGGGTACATTAAAAAAAAAATGAAAGCTTTGTGGAGGACGCTGAGGGTCTGCTGCTATCAGATGGAAGGCTATTGAAAAATTAACATTTGGGCTATATTTTCTGCCTTAGTTAAAAGCATCATCTACTTTGTCCCTCAGGCAGAGAAATATTAATGTCTTACTTGTCTCTTCTCCTTCCTAACACTCTAATCTGTCTACCTGGAATCTCCACCTCCTCACTTTCTCTAAACTTCCAGTATAAGTTTGATTGCTTTAACTCCTCAGTATCTATTCAGTAGTTTCATTTGTTAACCAAAATCTCACCACCATCATAATTCATGATTTACACTGTTTTCCAACTTACCTTTTAAAAATAAAAATCTGATCATGTCACACTTCTGCCTAAGGTTAGCCCCAGGTCCCAAAGCTATAGACCGGCTTACAAAATGCCTCAGTACCTCACCCTATCAGATATTTCAGAACTCTGTTCTAAGCAGTACCTGCAACATGCCCTGTCCTCATCGCTGACTTCCTTATCATCGTCCTTATCATTCCTTGTATTTACATATACTTTCCCTACCATCTGAGTTCCCACCCTGCCATTCTGCCCAAACTCCAACTCAAGATTTAATATCTGTCCTATCATAACCTCTTTTCTGGAACTTTCCCTAAAATCCTCACATCTCAAAGTCAAGGAAAGGATTCTTTTACCACCATAGCAGTTTCTATACAGCTGTCTTATAGCATTTGTCACATTGACTTGCAGTTATCTCTTGCTGAGTCTGTCTCCACTACAAGTCCTGCCACTAAGTAATACAGGAAGGATTGGGAAATCTTTCCAAAAGTAGATGCCTTCCTGTAATTGTTTTGGGGAGGAATTTTTCTCCTTGCTCATTTCTCCGTTTGTGCTTTTGCATTCTCAATCCTGGAGTGTTTGGATGTTCAGTTTTCTCTCGGAGGCAAAAAAGATCAAACCCAGCAGCACCCCGCCTTCCCCTCGCTCCCCAACCCACTGAGCTCTTTGCCAGTGTCCAGAATATGCCTTTATGTCACCTAGAAATGATTTACTTGAAAAAATAATCACCATTTGTCTTCCTCATTTGTTCCTTCTATTGACCTTGTGCTAAGGACAGCAGCTATTATCCCAACCATGTTCATACTTGAACCTTTGATTCAGGGAGATTTGTATTAATTCAGGTATTACTGTACTATGAACCCTGTCTCAGAGATCATCAGTTTTTTAAAGACTACTCATACAAAGGACACTATGTATTACTGAGCTTGAGATCTCTGTCTGTAAATTTGGTTGTCATCTATGTAGTGCCTGAGGTTCTTTAACATCAAAGAAATATATAATGCTCTAATTTATCCACATCCTTACTATATCTACCAAGGAGATGCTATGTTGTCATGCTGATGTACTCAGAACATTTCAGAGCCACACAGACCTTTACACTACTGTGGAAAATAATTATCAGAGCTTCTTGCGTTTGCCAGTGCTTTTGTAATGATACACGGATAGCAGTGGATATCAAGGTCCAAAGAAGGACGGTTAGAGTGCCCTGAGACATACTCTGTGTTTTTATTAACACCTTAACTCACCCGCCCTACATTTTTTTCCGGTCTCATGCTATATTATTATTACTATGGTCATGCACCATAATCACGTACACACACACATACACAGAGTGATGGATTATATATTTCTATTGTTCTCTTGAAGACCCTTAGTATTATGCATGTGATTTCACACTTAAAACATTTAACAACACTAAATTGAAAGCAGAAGAAGCAGGGGAGGGAACAGAAGGTGACAAATGAAGAGGGGGAGGGAGAGTGGGAAGGCAATGTGTAGCAGGAAGAGGCAAGGCATATGGGAAAACAGGGATGTGTCAAATTCATAGAAAATAGCAAGCCAATATCTGATTGATGGCATGCATTTATCGTGTGTCTCACGGTGCTTCAACCTAAGGGGTGCTGTCAATGAGAAAGGTAACTGTGTCACAGTGGCAGAGATCCCTATGTCTGCAGTAGCCGTGGGTATAAAATTACTGACCTAGAAGTTGTTCTCCAAAGACTGGAGCATAGTGTTGCCTTCTTTTACTTATTTTATTCTTTCCATTCACATTTAGGAGGAAATCCCATCTTTTTGTTGTTGTTGTTCCAGAATCCCTGGAGGGCAGATTTATTCACCTACAGTTTCCAGAAGCGATCTGATTATAATCACCATGGGTAAGTACAAAATCCCTACACTCACCTAGCAGGAAAAGCAGTTCAGAGAGCAAATAGCCCAGCTCACTGAGCTGCTCCCTTCTCTGGCACTCTCCGTGGGCTTTGTGCTTCTTCAGTGACAGACAAGCAGAAGTGCACGGTGGAGGGGCGCCTGGGTGGCTCAGTCGTTAAGCATCTGTTTTTGCTTGGGTCATGGTCCCAGGGTCCTGGGATGGAGCCCCGCATCGAGCCCCACAACGGGCTCCCTGCTTGCTCCCTGCTCTGCGGGATGCCTGCTTCTCCGTCTCCCACTCCCCCTGCTTGGGTTCCCTCTCTCGCTGTGTCTCTCTCTGTCAAATAAATAAATAAAATCTTCAAAAAAAAGGAGGGGGCACCTGGGTGGCTCAGTCGGTTAAGCGTCTGCCTTTGGCTCAGGTCATGATCCCAGGGTCCTGGGATCGGGCCCCCATATCGGGCTCCCTACTCAGCGGGGAGCCTGCTTCTCCCTCTCCCTCTGCCTGCCACTCCCCCCTGCTTGTGCTCTCTCTCTGTCAAATAAATAAATGAATAAAACCTTTTAAAAACAAACAAACCAAAAACAAACAAAAAAAAGTGCACAGTGGAAAGAAGGGCTTTGAAGTGGCACAGACCTGAATTGCAATTCTAGCTCTGAAATAATATGACCTTGGGAAAATTACCTAACTTTTTCAAGTCTCTATGTCCTCAACAAGATTATTATAAGGACTAACTGTACCAGCATTAATACCTGGCATACCAAGTCCTATAAATGGAAGTTTCTTTCTTCTTTATATCTACCTTAGCTGTTCACTCTTTGGGAATCTCAACTTGGACAGAAATGACCTCCCTAAGATTCTGACTTCTCGAGACATACGTGCTAACTCTGGAAGTCTCTGCCAGCCACAATCAGTAGGGCTGCTATCTTGGGCAGGAAGCTGTCCCAGTGGATGTGGTGGCTTCATTGATAGGATAACTTCCAGAGTCGCTATCACAAAGAGTTACAGCAGGGCAGGGAGAAAACCAAAGGGTTATTGTTGAAGGAACTGTGTTGATAACCAAACACGCGGGCAAGGGCGTAGCTGGAGGAAAGTCTAAAGCCAATCTGGAGATAAGTGTCAGGACAGAACAACTAAACTGTTTAATGACCTTATTAATGCCTGGGTTTAGCCGAGTCTAAAACAAGCCAGGAGACTCCTCCTGCATGACAGGTTTACTGGCCTTGGTCACTTTTGCCCTACCTCCTGCCTTACTCTGGCATGATTTCATGCAGATTGCTAATGACTTAACACTAACAGTCTGAAAGATTACACAAAGATTTGCAAATCTCCTTTTGATTCCCTAATCCAGCAAGTAAGCTGAAACCTTGGTCAGAAAATATTTCCTAGATATCTGTACTTTCTGTTATTGTGTGGCTAGTTTCTTTAGGGAATCACTAAGGTTTTAGAGCAAAAAATTCTGAATATGATCCCAGGAAGACACATCTGAATTTTGTCTGAAAAATGCAATCATGGGAGAGTAGGCCCTGAAGGATGGACAAAATTTGAGTGAGTCAAGAAAAATGAGCAGGCCATTCTTAGTTGAGAAATGAATAAATTCATGGCAGTGGGGATGATCCTGGCTTAGTTAAAGTTTAAATACCAGGTAGAGAGGTTTCAACTAGAAATGGAGGAGGCAGGAGGAATCTCTGTGAGAAGATGTTAGCACCCACAAACTTTCAAGCCCCTCATACCTGACACAATTAGACAATATGTGGGTTTAAAAAAAAAATTTAAGATTTAATTAAAAAAAAAAGATTTCATTTTTAAGTAATGTCTACACCCAACATGGGACTCCAATTTACAACCCCAAGATCAAGAGTTGCATGCTCTACTGACTGAGCCAGCCAGGGGCCCAGCAATATGCATTTTTGAGCACTAAGCAACTTACTTTATAACTGGCAAGAAATCAGAAAACATTTAAGTGTTCAGACTATTTCCTGTCAAGGCTTTAACAGTCACCCCTCATGTGAGAAGCACAAAGACCCTACATGACACTGTGGAAAGTTTCACTGTTAATAACGGGGTCCGTGAGTTCCTGAGAACCCCTGTCAGGTGGTGATACTATGTCTCAGAGTGCTAAGGTTTGAAAAAGAGGACTTGATAGATTTCTTTCATCTAAGAGTTATTTATTTATTTTTTGTACTTGACACTGCTTTGAAGGTATTGAGGAAGAGCAAAAACAGCACCTTGCAAGGACAGTGAGATATCATTTACTTTTAATTACTCCCCAGCTCTCATCCTTAATTACCTACTATGTTAGCTGGGATTTATTGCAGAGCAATAATAGTGATGCTTTGCATTTACATAGTCCCTTTCTCCAAGGAGTTCAATGTACTCATAGTTACGACTTCACTATTAATCTAAAAATTAAAAATGTTAAAAAAAAATTACAGGGCGCCTGGGTGGCTCAGTCGTTAAGCGGCTGCCTTCGGCTCAGGTCATGATCCCAGAGTCCTGGGATCGAGCTCCGCATCGGGCTCCCTGCTCCGCAGGAAGCCTGCTTCTCCCTCTCCCACTCCCCCTGCTTGTATCTCCTCTCTCTCTGTCAAATAAATAAATAAAATCTTAAAAAAAAAAAATTCCACGGATAAGGAAGTTATAAAGGAACTATCTTCCCATTTTTCAGGTGGGACATATCCTAGAGATAGTTCACAGTAACAGCCAAACTTGAGGGACCCCGATAATCACCTTTCCCCTCTATATTTTACATGTTTTGTTTATTATACATGGCTCTTATGTTTGCTGATTAAAAAATATTTTCCAAGATGTATAAAATGAAAATATCACAAAAGATTAAATAGTAATAATCCTATCAGGAGTGCAATACTTTATCCACTCCAAGATTCAAATAATGGATCCCAACTTTTTTTTTTTTTAGTATGAAAATTCTTGCACAGTAGCAAAATATTATGAATATGCCAAAAAGATAGAATTTGCATCTTTAGGTCCGTTGATTAGAAAATATGTAATTAGAAAATTTACTGTGAATTATGCCGGAATATTTTTTATTCCATCCATTATCCTAAAAAAAAAAATCCTGTGAGATAAGTGAGGGTAGCTCTAATTAACATCATTCTGTAAATGCAGAATGTTATTGACTCCAGTCTACATTCGATGAGCTTATACCCTTATTGCTTCAGACCTTGTAACCCCATTGCTTCTCAGAGGTCTGCCTCCCAGTGTTGAGAACAATTGGTTTAAGTTTTAAAACCATTGTTTTCAGGAACAACTGCTCATATACAGAATAATTATGTTGAACTTAAAACAAAGAACTGAAGAACATCATTCAGCATTCAAGAGCTCCTCGGTAGTTGGTGAGCTACCCTGTAGGGTTAAAACTACTTAGACATTAAAACAATGGAATTTACATGCTTCAGAGGGTTTCTTTCCCCTTATCTTGTCTGTTAGAATTAATAAGTTAGAAGCATTCTGCTCAGAATGGAGGCTTGATTGCTTGCCTTTTGCTAAGGATCTGAGACGTGAGGAGACTGCAGTTTGAGATACTTACAGAGTAAGCACCTTTTGGACCCGAAACTGCCTTGCATAGTTTCTGTCTTTATATCTTATTGTTTGTATTTAAACACACTCTCCTGCTAATAAACATATACTAGAAATTACAAGGTTTTTATGCCCAGGCTAGAGATCGTAAGGGAAACCAAGTGCTTTTATTTTTTTCCCCCTAATATTTTTCCCCCTATTTGAGTAGTAAATTATGGCACACAAGATCAAGAAGTATTATGATCATCTTCTTCTAGAATTTTGTTTAGTAGTCTTCCCCTATGGTTGTTATAGATAATCTTAGAAAACAAGTGAAGTTTGGAAAAAGGCAATGGGATTTTGATTAGAAGGCATTTATTCCTAATTCTTGTTCAGATTTTACCTTATATTGCTTTGAGATTCAATTAGAATTACTCTACACAACAAAACTAAATTTATGTTGCATCTTTCTTTTAAAGGAAAAGAAGAGTTTGGAAGCAACATTTTGTTTATTGGGTAGGATATTGAAAGGAATTTGCAAATCAGCAATTGCCTCTGAATCAGTTTCTTGATTATATTAATTATCTGTTATGCCTTAGTTCTCCATTTACAGAACGAGGTTAATTATAGCTACCCTCACTTATCCCATAGGACTTTTTAGGAGAATGGATGGAATAATAAATATACCAGTATGTCTAAAGAGATATTAAAAATACAAATTATAACACTGTAACACTGTTTTAGTATAGGAATTAACTACAGAAAGGATTTTTTTTTTAAGTGAGAATATTTACTATAAAAGAAAGATCCTCAGAATTGGGGAGGGAAAGTGTGAGAAAGGATAACAGGGAAGGGAGGGGAGAAGATTATTTCAGCAATAAAAAGATTTTAAGTTCTCTGCTGTATCATTTCATGGGAGAGAATTCCAGTGTTGGGTTTGGGGTTTGAGAATGACAGGGCCCAGTAGATGGTGAGGGGGCCCTAGATCTCTGTGGCCTGTGAAATTCTGAAGGGTAGGGGGTAGAGCTGACACTGCTGGGATCTAAAGTGGGTATATTTAGAGCTGAAGTTATTGGCTGACCCCATAAACCAGCTTCGGCTCCATTATATCTCCTCAATTGTTCAGTGAGATGGTAATTTAACTCTGAGCCCAGAACTGAAAGTTTTAGCCACTGTCCTCTTTTCTCTTTCCTCATCTTCCATATCCAAGAAGTCTTAAGATGCCATCAAAAATTTTTCCCCGTGGGGTGCCTGGGTGGCTCAGTGGGTTGAGAGTCAGACTCTTGGTTTCAGCTCAGGTCATAATCTCCAGGTTGTGAGATCGAATCCCACGTCGGGATCCATGCTCAGCGAGGAGTCCGCTTGGGATTCTTTCCCTCTCCCTCTGCCCCTCCCCTCCATTTTCTCTCTCTCCCTCTCAAATAAAATAAAATAAATAAATACAATCTTCAAGATTTTTCTCCCTGCCGTATCACTTCCAGTTCTGTCTGCCTCTTCACTCAGTGCTGCCACTGAAGTCCTGCTGCTTTCATTTTGTATGGGTTCTCCGGGTCTTGGACTGCAACAGACCCAGGACTGGTCTTAAATGATCACTTTCAGGAGGTCAGCTGTCTCTTCATGAATCTTTGTTGACTCCTCATCTGCACCTGAATGAAGTTCAGACCCTGTTGTCTACTCTGCTTGAAATTGCCAAAAGCTTACCCAAACTCACCAAATCAGACGGACCTCCCACCAATGCCCTTAATACTCTGTGCTTCCTCCTCACTCAGAGACTATATTGCAGCTGTTCCCCTCGACTTGGAACTTCTTCTACTCTCCAACATCTTTTCTAATTCAGGCAGTCAAGGTACTCCTCAAATTCCAACATTGGTGTGCTGGAAACTCTATCAAGTGTGCGTATCTCTTCTCAACTCTGTGTCCAGTGACATCATTCCAGTAGTTTGGAATCAGCTGTGGTGGGAATATTTGCACAATAGCAATTGGTGAACAGTAAAAATCAGGATTCCCTACCCCACCAGAACCTGTTTTTAAACCGGTATACCACTGCTACCACCTCTAAATCTTTGACTGTTCACACTGACTTACTTTTTGTATCACTCATTTGTACACTTGTTTATGTACTAACTACTTTTATTTTATTTATTTTTATTTATTTTTAAGATTTTATTTATTTATTTGACAGAGAGAGAGAGCACAAGTAGGCAGAGCGGCAGGCAGACGGAGAGGGAGAAACAGGCTCTCGGCTGAGCAAGGAGCCGCATGTGGGGCTTGATCCCAAGACCCCAGGATCATGACCTGAGCCGAAGGCAGCCACTTAACGGACTGAGCCACCCAGGCGCCCCTATTTTATTTATTTTTTAAAAGATTTTATTTATTTATTTGATAGAGCGAGAGAGAGCACGAGCTGGGGCTGGAGAGCAGAGGGAGGGGGAGAAGCAGACTCTCCTCTGAGCAAGGAGTCTGATGTGAGGCTCGATCCCAGGACCCTGGGGTCATGACCTGAACTAAAGTCAGATGCTTAACCGACTGAGCCACCCAGGTACCCCTCTAAAAATAGTTCTTTATGGAGGCTTTATTTTGTGCCTTAGTGCTCTTCCAGATGGTCTGGGAATTAAAAGGTGGTTAGAGAGAGAGATGATACCTTTCCTCAAAGTTCTGATAAGCTAGTTGAGAAATGGCAGCTACCACACATGGACAAATCAGAAATGATGAGGTGGTAATCTCTGTGGTACTAACTAACTGATATAATTTAAAGATTAGGAGGTATCACTAAAGGCAAAAAAACATAACCACTTCAAAGGAGTGGGAGTGGAAAATTGAAGGTTGTTTTTGGAGAGGGGCAGTTTAGAGGATATAGTAAAGAAGAGAAAATAAGTGAATGTGCTAGACAGAAAATGAACATGATCTATTTGGAGACCCAAAATCACTGAGGCTCTGAAATCACTAAATATGTGGAGTTTTAATCCCATCAACTCTAAACATTGTTTATATAATTCATAGTACTTCAAGGTCATGACTTATTTTATCTAGAAGAAACAATTGCCTTGCTGACAAGGGAAGTCAATTTTTCTTTGAATTTCAATTTTGTTAGTTAACATATAGTGCAATACTGGTTTCTGGAGTAGAATTCAGTGATTCATCAATTACATACAACACCCAGTGCTCATCAGAACAAGTGCCCTCCTTAATACCCATCACCCATTCAGCCCATTCCCCCCACCCACCTCCCTCCATCAACCCTCAGTTTGTTCTCTATCATTAAGAGTTACTTATGGCTTGTTTCCCTCTCTCCTTTTTTTCCTTTCTCTCTTCCCATATGTTCATCAGTTTTCTTTCTTAAATTCCACGTATGGGTGAGATCATATGGTATTTGTCTTTCTCTGACTTACTTTGCTTAGCATGATACATTCTAGCTCCATCCACATTGTTGCAAATAGCAAGATTTCATTCTTTTTGATGGGTGAATAATATTCCATTGTATATATATACCACATCTTCTTTATCCATTCATCAGTCAGTGGACATTTGGGCTTTCTCCATAGTTTGGCTATTGTTGAAAATGCTACTATAAACATCGGGGTGCGTGTACCCCTTCAAATCTGTATTTTTTGTATCTTTGGGTAAATACCTAGTAGTGCAATTGCTGGATCATAGGGTAGTTCTATTTTTAACTTTTTGAGGGACCTCCAAACTGTTCTCCAGAGTGGCTGCCTCAGTTTGCATTCCCACCAACGGTATAAGAGGATTCCCCTCTTTCCGCATCTTTGACAATACCTGTTGTTTCTTGTGTTGTTAATTTTAGCCATTCTGACAGGTGTGAGGTGATATCTCATTGTAGTTTTGATTTGTATTTCCCTTATGATGAGTGATGCTGAGCATCTTTTCATGTATCTGTTGGCCATTTGGATGTCTTCTTTGGAAAAGTGTCCATTCATGTCTTCTGCCCATTTCTTAACTGGATTATTTGCTTTTTGGGTGTTGAATTTGGTCGGTTCTTTATAGATTTTGGATACTAGCCCTTTATCAAGTATGTCATTTGCAAATATCTTCTCCCATTGCATAGTCTGCCTTTTAGTTTTGTTGATTGTTTCCTTGGCTGTGCAGAAGATTTTTATCTTGATGAAGTCCCAATAGTTCATTTTTGCTTTTGTTTCCCTTGCCTCTAGAGATGTGTCTACTAAGAAGTTGTTGCAACTGAGGTCAAAGAGGTTTCTGCCTGTGTTGTCCTCTAGGGTTTTGATGGTTTCCTGTCTCACATTTAGGTCTTTCATCCATTTTGAATTTTTTGTGTGTGTATCGTATAAGAAAGTGGTCCAGTTTCATTCTTCTGCATGTTGCTATCCAGTTTTCCCAACACCATTTATTGAAAAGATTGTTTTTCCATCAGATATTCTTTCCTGCTTTGTGGAAGATTAGTTGATTATATAGTTGTGGATCTATTTCTGGTTCCTCTATTCTGTTTTATTGGTCCGTGTGTCTGTTTTTGTGCCAGTACCATACTGTCTTGATGATTACAGCTTTGTAATACAGCTTGAAGTCCAGAATTGTGATGCCTCCAGTTTTGTTTTTCTTTTTCAGGATTGCTTTGGCTATTCATGGTCCTGTGTGGTTCCATACACATTTTAGGATTGTTTGTTCTAGCTCTTTGAAAAACGCTGGTAATATTTTGATAGGGTTTGCATTAAATGTGTAGATTGCTTTGGGTAGTATAGACATTTTAACAATATTTGTTCTTCCAGTCCATGAGCATGGAATGCTCTTCCATTTCTTTGTGTCCTCTTCAATTTCTTTCATAAGTGAAAAACTGTAGTTTTCACAGTATAGGTCTTTTACTTCTTTAGTTGGACTTACTCCTAAGTATCTTATTGTTTTTGGTGTAATTGCAGATGGGATAGATTCCTTGATTTCTTTTTCTGCTGCTTCCTTATTGGTGTATAAAAATGCAACAGATTTCTGCACATTGATTTTATATCCTGCAACTGTGCTGAATTCATATATGAGTTCTAGCAATTTTTTTGGTGGAGTCTTTTGGGTTTTCTACATAGAGTGTCGTCTCATCTGCAAATACTGAATGTTTGACTTCTTCTTTGCCAATTTGGATGCATTTTATTTCTTTTTGTTGTCTGATTGAAGAGGCTAAGATTTCCAGTACTATGTTAAGTAGTAATGGTGAGAGTGGAAATCTTTTTGTTCCTGACCATAGGGAAAGGCTCTCAGTTTTTCCCCAGTGAGGATAATAGTAGCTATGCGTCTTTCAAATATGGCCTTTATGATGTTGAGATATGTTCCATCTATCCCTATTTTGTTGAGGGTTTTTATTAGGAAAGGGTGCTGCGTTTTGTCAAATTCTTTTTCTGCATCTATTGAGAGGATCATATAGTTTTTATCCTTTTTTTTTTATTAATGTGGTGTATAACATTGATTGATTTGCTAATACTGAACCACCCCTGCAGCCCAGGAATAAATCCCACTTGATTGTGGTGAATGATTCTTTTAATGTACTGTTGAATTCGATTTGCTGGTATTTTACTGAGAATTTTGGCATCCATGTTCTTCAGAGATATTGGACTATAATTCCCTTTCTATTGGGGTCTTTGTCTGGTTTTGGAATCAAGATAATGCTAGCCTTATAGAATGAATTTGGAAGTTTTCCTTCCATTTCTACTTTTTTGGGACAGTTTGAGAAGAATAGGTTTTAACTCTTTTTTTTTTTTTTAAAGAGTTTATTTATTTATTTGAGAGAGAGACAGAGTGCACAAGCAGGGGGAAGGGCAGAGAGAGAGGGAGAAGCAGACTCCCCAGTGAGCAGAGAACCAGACGTGGGGCCTGAGCCGAAGGCAGACCCTTAACGACTGAGCCACCCAGGGGCCCCAGTTTTAACTCTTCTTTAAATGTCTGGTAGAATTGTCCAGGGAAGCCATCCAGCCTAAGACTTTTATTTGCTGGGAGATTTTTGATTACTGATTCAATTTCTTTGCTGGTTATGAGTCTATTCAAATTTTCTATTTCTTCCTGTTTCAGTTTTGGTAGTTTGTAAGTTTCTAGGAATTTGTCCATTTCTTCCTGGTTGCCCAGTTTGTTGGCATATAATTTTTCATAGTATTCTCTTATAATTGTATTTCTGTGGTGTTGGTTGTGATCTCTCCTCTTTCATTTATGATTTTATCTATTTGGGTCTTTTCTCTTTGCTTTTTGATAAGTCTGGCTAGGGGTTTATCAATTTTATTCTTTCGAAGAACCAGTTCTTAGTTTCATTAATCTGTTCTACTGGTTTTCTTTGTTTTTATAGCCTTTATTTCTGCTTTAATCTTTATTATTTCCCTTCTTCTGCTTGCTTTAGGCTTTATTTGCTGTTCCTTTTCTAACTCCTTTAAGTGTAAGGTTAGGTTTTGCATTTGATACTTTTCATGCTTCTTGAGGTAGGCCTTTACTGCAATATACTTCTCTCTTAGGACTGCCTTTGCTGCTTCCCAAAGGTTTTGGGCTGTCATGCTTTCATTTTCTTTTGCTTCCATGTACTTTTTAAAAATTATTCTTTAATTTCCTGGTTAACCCATTCATTCTTTAGTAAGATGTTCTTTAACCTCCACTTGAGGTCTTTCCAAATTTTTTCTTGTGGTTTACTTCATTTCATAGCATTGTGGTCTGAAAACATGCACGGTATGATTTTGATCTTTTTGTACTTGTTGAGGGCTGATTTGTGACCCAATATGTGATCTGTTCTGACGAATGTTCCATGTGCACTTGAGAAGAATTTGTATTTTGCTGTTTTAGGATGAAATGCTCTGTATATATCTGTTAAGTCCATCCAGTCCAGTGTGTCATTCAAACCTATTGTTTCCTTGTTGATTTTCTGCTTAGATGATCTGTCCGTTGCTGTAAGTGGGGTGTTAAAGTCTTCTACTATTATTGTACTATTATCAGTGAGTTTCTTTGTGCTTATTATTAATTGATATATATATTTGGGTGCTCCCAAGTTGGGAACATAAATATTTATCATTGTTAGATATTCTTGGTGGATAGACCCCTTAATTATCATATAATGCCCTTCTTCCTCTTTTGTTACAGTCTTTGTTTTAAAATCTATTGTGTCTGATCTAAGTATGGCTACTCTGGCTTTCTTTTGACCTCCATTAGCATGCTAGATGGTTCTCCATCACCTCAATTTCAATCTGCAGGTGTCTTTAGGTCTAGGCTCTTATAGGCAGCATAATCAATGGGTCTTTTTTTTTTTTTTAATCCTTTCTGATACCCTATGTCTTTTGATTGGCCCATTTAGTCCATTTACATTCAGAGTGATTATTGAAAGGTATGAATTTAGTGTCATTGTGTTACCTGTAGATTTGGTGTCTCTGGTGATGTTCTCTGGTCCTTTCTAATCTTTATTGCTTTTGGTTTTTTTTCCCTCCACTCAAAGAGTCCCCCTTAAAATCTCTTGCAGGGCTGGTTTAGTTGTCACAAACTCCTTTAGTTTTTGTTTGTGTGGAAAACTCTTTATCTCTCCTTCTATTCTGAATGACAGCCTTGCTGGATAAAGATTTCTTGGCCGCATATTTTTCCCATTCAGTACGTTGAGTATTTCCTTCCCCTCCTTTCTGGCCTGCCAACTCTCTGTGGGCAGATCCACTGTGCATCAGATCTGTCTTCCCTTGTAGGTTAAGGACATTTTATCCCTTGCTGCTTTCAGGATTCTTTCCTTGTCTGTGTATTTTGTGAATTTTAGGATGATATGCCTTTGCAATGGTCAGCTTTTGTTGAATTTAATGGGAGTTCTTGTGCTTCCTGGATTTTAAGGCCTGTGTCCTTCCCCAGATTAGGGAATTTTTCTGCTAAAATTTGTTCAAATAAACCTTCTGCCCTTTTATCTCTCTCTTCATCTTCTGGGACTCCTGTGATACAAATGTTAGTACGTTTTAATAAGTAGTTGAGTTCCGGGGTGCCTAGGTGGCTCAGATGGTTAAGCGTCTGCCTTCGGCTCAGGTCATGATCCCAGGGTCCTGGGATCGAGTCCCACATCGGGCTCCCTACTCCTTGGCAGCCTGCTTCTCCCTCTGCTTCTCTCTCTCTCTCTCTGTCTCTCATGAATAAATAAATAAAATCTTTAAAAAAAAAAAAATAAGTAGTTGAGTTCCCTAAGTCTACTTTTGTGGTCCATTACCTTTCTTAAGGAAAGTCAAATTAAATGCAATGTTCACATTTTAATTTTGTATGCTCGTAGGCACCCAGCTACTCACAGCATCCATTTCCCTCTCTTTGCTTCTTGATCTTTTGATGGTGTCTGGCAAATGAAAGCACTGAAGCCTTTGACTGGGAGACTGTTAAAGAGGCTTGAGAACTATTATTTTTGAATCTTTGAGGGGGGTTGCTGGGGCCACTCAGTTTATTACCTTGAAGTCCATGATCTCACGCTAGGGAGACTGTCATTGTCTCTGCAGTGTCTTTAGTCATTTCCCACGTGATTCAGCAAATGCCTCACTGCTCTTTTGCTCTTCTCTTATTTGTCTTGTTTTGCTCTTAGATGGGATTCCCAGGTTCACAATTGGATTTGGTTAAATGTAGTAAGTGCTGTTCTATCTGGCCTATGCAGTCCTTTCTCTGCTTTTGGCACATTGTTGGGTAAACAAATGTCCTAATCTAATTTATATTGATAGGCTTTTGTAAAAGTGTTCTTCTCTGGAGCCACCATAGGAACATAGAATTCGCTTTCTTGTCTAGATACTACCCAAATGACTTGCTTATTCAAAGGCATCCTGCCTCTTTCCTTCTTGACCTTCCTGCTTGCAATCTTTTCAGATCAGTGGGTTGCCTTTCTTATTAATTCTGTGAGAAACGGGGAGGCGAGTACAATAATAATCTTCTGTCATCTTCATTCATGAGCATTTCTCTTTCTTTTCTGCGCATTTTAATTCCTCTAGTAACCCAGCCATAACCATAGCCAGTACTCTTTCCTAGATGTCTGTGTTCCTCTCTATCATCTTTTCCTTAGGTGATAACTGCTTATCACATTCTTGCTGGATTTTCTTTCAAGCTCTCAATACTGAATCTGGCTCTATAATAAATCTGAGTAGGTATCTTCTTAAAGAAATTCCATCATAAGTGATAAGTTCATTCAACTCAACACTCTTTTAAGATTCTTCAGGGGTCTTAAGAATAGGTTTCACCTATATGCTAGCTGTAACAGGTTCTTTTTGTTCCAAATGGGGCTCACCAGTTCTAAGCTCATTGCAGCTAGATGTTGGGATGCATTTCCTTAGATATGAAACCTGAATCACCCCTCCAAGGCTCATGGCAAAATAGGCTGTTGCTGGCTTACTCACCCCTCAGCAACTCTTCCCCAGACAACCATTTGCAAAATCTCTGAGAAATTGATTATAGGAGAGTTCCAACTTTGGAAAGACCCATGATCTCCATTTCTGTGTGTCACAGAGACAAATACAAGGGGACATACAGGGATTGGCAGAAAGAGGTGTTTGGACAACCAATTTTGTTGTCCTCAGCAACTCAA
This sequence comes from Mirounga leonina, assembly GCF_011800145.1. Lineage (NCBI taxonomy): Eukaryota > Metazoa > Chordata > Mammalia > Carnivora > Phocidae > Mirounga > Mirounga leonina. Next base: position 15,766,361 of record NW_023270431.1, read on the forward strand.
TTGAAAACACTTCTGAAAACTCTTTAGAGACCATGCTTGGTAATTATACTAGAATTCCTTTTCCTTGGATATAGCCTAGCAGTGAGCTGGTCTTGCCAAAGTTTATGCTGAGCTTCACCCTTTATTGACTTCTTTTCTTATATTTAAGTGTGAGCTGTCAGAAGTGTGTGCTATCTCTGCTTTCATTATTTCTAAACCAACATGAAAAAATAAGCAGGAACAGAGGGACCTCTTGACTATAAAAATATATTTGTGTGGGTAGGGTGTAGTTAGAGTTGATGGCATTAAAGGGGGTGCTGGTGTTTTAAGATGTACCTGAGATTTGTTTTAATCAGGTAGACTAAGACACATAGACAAAGAGATGGCTTTCATGATGAAAGACGTTTTTATACTCACCGGGTGCCTGGGTGGCTCAGTCGGTTAAGCGACTGCCTTCAGCTCAGGTCATGATCCTGGAGTCCCGGGATCAAGTCCCGCATCGGGCTCCTTGCTCGGCAGGGAGTCTGCTTCTCCCTCTGACCCTCCTCCCTCTCATGCTCTCTGTCTCTCATTCTCTCTCTGTCAAATAAATAAATTAAAAAAAAAAAAAAAGAAGTTTTTATACTCACCAATTTCTAGAAACAGGAAGCATGGAATGCCATGCTGGGCCACACAGGGAAACGCCAGGGCTGGTCAAAGGCAGAGGGAGCAGGAGGCAATGTGGGCAAAATTCATTCCTCCAAGAGCCCTGGTTCCTTTTATTGGAGGAATGTTAGAAACTAAAATCTGAAAGCTATTCTTTTTCTTTCTGAAATTGTCTTGCATTGACTTACATGTTTTATATTGACTAAGATTTCTAGAAGACTGATAGGGAATAAGTGAGGTAGGGGAAGCAGGTTTAGGATTGGCTAGTTTGAATAATTTTGGTGGGTTCTGGGAAATAAGGGCTTTCTCTAGTTGTCTGGTACCTGGCCCTGGGGTAGATGGATAAAGGCCCTGAATACAAGAGCTAGTTAGATAAAGAGGGTAGTTGTGGGGTTGAGCTTTGGATTTGTTGGTTTGCATATGAAAAGCATGCTCCCAGGCAAGTTGTTTGCTCTCTCTAGGAAATTGGCTAACCTTGGAAAGGACAGTCTCTTCTATTGTCATGCAAGATGTCAAAGCATCAGAGAAAAAGACATGTTCAATACAGTTGGTAATGTTTAAAAAACAACACCAACAAAACACAACCTGATTTGTAGCACTTGCCAAATTCCATAGGTTCTTGTGCAAGGCTATTACTTAATGTAATCTATTTTTAAGGACAGCTTCTCTGACAGACATGGCTATGCAGGAGTGCTTTGATAAGGGAGAAATTAGAGCTAAAATGATACAGTAGGGGGTCATGATGGCACCTGAGGCTCACCTTGGTGCTGGGAAAGGATTTCAGTCATGATCAATTTAGTATTTTCCTCCCTGTGCTCACTTTTATCCCTTGTGCAAACAATTAGTGCATTTACAGTAATGTTGCCTAAAATGGATTAGGGAACTGAGCGTGGAATTAGAAATTTTCTTAAGAATTTGAGGAAATAAAGAAGAGTTTGTGGAGAATTTTATTTCACCAGCTTTAAGTAAGAAAATAAAATAAAAGAGGATGCCTGGGTGGCTTAGCTGGTTAAGTGTCTGCCTTCAGCTCAGGTCATATCTCAGGGTCCTGGGATCTAGTTCTGTGTCTGGCTCCCGACTCAGCGGGGAGTCTGCTTCTTCCTCTCCCTCTCCTTCTACCATTCCCTCCCGCTCTGTCTCTCTCTCTCTCTCTCTCTCAAAAAAAAAAAATAAACTCTTAAAAAAAAAGAAAACAAAACAAAAATTCTCTTCTGAACTATCCTTAAGCCATGAAATTTAGAATTAAAAAAAAAATTAAAAACTTACCTTTAATAATTCATGTTTTAAAATATATGTGTAACTGGCAACTTTAATATTTTCACAAATTCATGTTTCAGAAACTAATGTTTCTTTAAAAAAATTAATGTAGAATAAAAATAGGAAGGTTAATTTTCTCATAAAGTAATCTATTCCTAATGTTCGGAGGTAATTTTCCATGGCTTTCTTACATTTCTGTGCATCTTTTGAGCAGAGCTACTAACTGCCTTTCTTCTCTCTTTTCCAGAATATTTGTGCAGAAAATAGACTTGGAAGATAGAGATAGTGTCCCTACTGGAACAACATTTGGCCAGACTTACTGTCCATTAAAAAAAATTCGAGTTCCCTGAGCTTAGGGTTCCTCTTCTGTAGTGCAGCCCACTGTTTACAGGCATTGGTCTGGTCCTCTTTGTGTCATCTTGTGGGAATTAAGGCTCAGGGAATTGGTGCAAATGCTGACTCTCTGCTTATTACTATTCCTGTGAGAAACTGTCCTTCGCCTCTGATCCAGGAGTCTCATGTCTGCTACCAGTCTTTATGAAACTGGCAGATTGACTTGTTAGCTTACAAGCAGGGTATGAGTTCAGACCCTCCATAGTTTTTGACACCTAGAGAAACTTGTGCACATTTGTGCCAGGGTACCTTATAAGAATATTCAGAATAGAATTGCTTGTGATATCCAAAAACTGGAGGTAAACCAAATGTGTACCAATATTGGAATAGATAAATACATTTTATACATTTATATGATGACATCGTACACAGTGTATACATAAGTGAACAAACTACAACTCTATGTAGCAATGTGGATTAATTATGTAAGCGTAATGTTGAAAAAAAGAGCCAATCACAAGATAATACATACATCCTGATCAAAACAGACACAAGTAAACTGTATTTTTAGATATAAATACATTGGTGGTAATGGTATAAAGAAAATGAAGAGATATTATAGTAAAAGTCGTGATAGTTATCTCAGATGGGGAGAGAGGAGTATATTAAAGAAGAAACTCATGGGCGGTATCTGTAGGGCTGTCAGCACTTACTCTATGTCTGACCCAAGTGGTAGATGCATGGGTGTTTGCTTTATATTTATTCACCATCCTGTGTATTTGTGTTTAATGTACTTTTTGTGGGTATGGTATTTCATAAGCAGAGTGGTTAGAATTACTTTAGAAACAATTCCTTCATCTATTATTCTTTGGATGATATAACCCAATGTATCTGTTCACTGTAAAGAATGTAAACAGAGGGGCGCCTGGGTGGCTCAGTTGGTTAAGCAACTGCCTTCGGCTCAGGTCATGATCCTGGAGTCCTGGGATCGAGTCCCGCATTGGGCTCCCTGCTCGGCGAGGAGCCTGCTTCTCCCTCTGACCCTGCCCCCTCTCATGTACTCTCTCTCATTCTCGCTCTCTCAAATGAATAAATAAAAAAAAAAAAATCTTTAAAAAAAAAAAGAATGTAAACAGAGAAAAAAGTGAACTTTATAATAAAGATTAATTAAGCCTGTATAGTCAATAACCACCAAGTTTTTAATACTTTGTTGAATAAGTTTCCTTGAAAATGTTACTTTTACAAATATGCCAGCCTATTAAAATGGGAATCAAAGTTTGTTTTGAGATTGATTCTTATGTGCTTCACTTTTGAGAGTCAGTACTGTGAACACATACATAAGGAATACATCTCTTTGAAGTACTGTACAGAAGGTGATAGGGTGATATTACTTATTTTCAAGAATATACCGTTAACAAAATAAGTACTTGGAATTATTGATGCTATGTGTTATGCTTTTGAAAGAACATAAAGTATATGGTCATTTGATGTAATACATACATTTTCTGGTTAAGAAAAATTTTTTCTACTCCTTTATGTTCATTTCAATGTATTAAATATTAATCTTTCTTTGATCTGCCAACATATGCATGTCTAGGCATCCTCTTTGCTGATCAAAGTATTCCTATTTATTAAAAGAAAATACAGGAAATGTGCTGTTCCCAATCTTAACTATTTTTGAAGATTTTATTTATTTATTTATTTTAGAGAAAGCAAGAGGGGGAGAGCGGGAGAGAGAGAGAGAGCCAGGGAAGGGGCAGAGAGAGAATCTCAAGCAGATTCCCTGCTGAGCGGGGAGCCCGACATAGGGCCTGATCCCAGGACCCTGACATCACGACCTGAACCAAAATCAAGATCAAATGCTTAACCGACTGAGCTACCCAGGCACCCCTTAGATATTTTTAAAGGAATAAAAAAAGTTTTAAGGTTTTCCTGATTTGTCAATAAGGTTTAAAAAAGAATAATAGAAATAATAATTATGAGACTGATTTAGCTGTATAGTATGTTGAGTGGCTGAAACATTAGCGCTTTCTTCATATTTTAAACAGTTTGAAATTCTTTCATAGCTGCCGACAATTATATTACAGTTTCAGAGATCAATTGTAAAAGATGCTCTAGGGATGAGGAAATGAATGCCAAGCAAAAGAAGGGACTAAGACAAGGCCACAGAATGAACAGTAAGATTCAACACCAAGAAGTCAAGATTCAAGCCCAAGTTTGAAGCTCTTTTCTCAATTGAATCACAAGCCCCCACCCCCAAACCAAAGCCAGCAATACTTTAGGAAATTCTTCCATGACACCTGCTCCCTTCTTCCTCAAGCCCTAGCTTGTCTCCTTACACTTTTCCACTCAAGTTGAATTCACAACTCTCTAATTTTAGGCTCAATCCCTTTTCCTAGATAGGATGCATATGAGGGAGAGAGAAGAATGAAAGATTTCTGCAGCCCTTTGGGTTGATTTTTCATTAGCGTAAATATAAGCAACCAGGACAACAGAAGACTCAGCAGCAGATGGCTAATAAGATCCCCTCTTGTTCAGTATATTCAGAAATGGAATTAATTTTTAATACCACATATTAGCTATCTTCTAATACATAGGTAGTCCCTTCCAGTAAGCACAGATGCTGCTGATGGAATAAATGGAAGTCAGCCTGATCTAATAGAAAGTGTTTTTCCACCTTTTCGTGGGATAGCCATTTTAGTCTGAATTGTACTGGCAATATACTTATGAGACACTCAATAACTGTTAGCTCTACTAGGGTATGGCTGAGTGAATGGATCATGGCATAGTAGGGAAAGCACTGGACTGGAAGTTAGAGAAATTGAAATCAGGTTTTTTACTTTTTTTGGAGCAGATGGTGGAGTAAAAACAAATCATTGACTGTTTTGGTTTCAGTTTATTCATTTGTGTAAACAAGCAAATCAATGAATCTGATGATTTCTAAGATACCGTTAGCTAGCTCTGTGTTTCTCAGACACTGTGAATGGTAAATACCACTCGTTATCTTCAACTATTCCAAGTAAAAAGAGAATAACTGTATTTTTAATTTAATGACTTAAAGTATATTCTTCAATCTCCAAAGGCCAGTTACCCGACATTTTTATTCCATAGAATAAAATAGGTACAATGTAGAGAACCCTTAGTATGTTTCAGGTACTATATTAATTACTTAACAAATGCTATCTCATTTAATCCTTTATGAATTTGTTATTATTATCATGATTTTTTTTAGATGATGGGACTCAGGCTTTGGGAATTTGAGTAACTTGACCGAGGCCCAGAAGCTGCTCCTGATTGGTAAGACATGACATCAGCTCATTTCTATATTGCTTCAGAGTCTGTGCTCATAATCACTGTACGTGAATGGAACATGGCAATACAGGATCATCAAGGGGAATCACTGGGTTAAGATGGAAGGGTGTAAATTGTTTTATTTCAGAGGTAATATATAGTTATATTTGATAGGCAAAATTAAAACAGCACATGGCAAATGTGAAATTTCCTCCTTACTTACCCTTTCATTCCCACTCTCCTCCCCAACAGCATAATTGCTCTCTATAGTGTAGTGTATGGAGACATGCTATTTTACTGACTGAAAGGAAACACAAGGAGGTGGGAGGGGCTCTGAGGTAATATAATGTGCTTAGTTACCCAGATGTATTCATTTTGTGAAAACATATCAGGCCTTTATGACTTGTATACTTTTCTGTAGGCATGTGGTATTTCAGTTAAAAGCATGTCTGAGCTTCTTTCACAGTGTGTAAGGAACAGGGGTGGGACTCCCCCTCATTGGCCAGGTCCTCTTCAGGGACCCAGAGGTGATCCTCCTGGATCAGCCTTTGGGGAAGAATTCCTCCATGCCCTCATCCATGCGGGCACTGAGCCCATTCTGTATGCATGTAGTACTTCAGTTAAAGCATGTCAAGGAAAATACCGTGATACTGAACTGCTATTTGTCCCAGAACCTCCCTTTTGGGAAATTATGGAAAAAACCTTGTAAAAATTGAGTTGCAAAAACAACTTTCTCTCTTTGTTCCTTGAGGATTAATGATTCTACATTGTAATTTCTGGAATCCACTTTGGTTATACCATTTGTTGGGAGCCTCCTACATAATTGGCATGCTCTACTTAATGTATTTCTCCATGTGAGGCTGCCCACATTCTTAGAAGAACGCCTAACTCAAATTGTGCTTAATTTTTAATCCCAATTGAGCTCAAACCTCAAATTTTCACAGTTGGTCTTCGAAGGGGGAATACCTTTTCCCTATTTATCTGGTTTCCATGAGAAAAATATCTCCTAAAGAAATCTTATCCATCTCCATGAAATTCTGAGTTGGCAACTTTTGGTACGTGGGACCTAGCACCTTCCACGTCCCTGTCTCTTAGGAGGCCAGCATGCCTGTGGAGAGCACCTGTCCACAGTTGCTCTTGGCCATGCAAATAGCTTTTGCTTACTAACATCCATTCTTCTTCTCTGGGCTAAATTTCCTGGTAGGGCCATTTTATTTTATTTTATTTTATTTTATTTATTTTATTTTTTTTAAAGATTTTATTTATTTATTTGAGAGAGAGAATGAGATAGAGCATGAGAGGGGGGAGGGTCAGAGGGAGAAGCAGACTCCCTGCTGAGCAGGGAGCCCGATGCGGGACTCGATCCCGGGACTCCAGGATCATGACCTGAGCCGAAGGCAGTCGCTTAACCGACTGAGCCACCCAGGCGCCCCAACCTAGGCTCTTCTAAACTGTAGCCAGGACTTAAACTTAGTGACTGAGGCTCTGCCTGCAGGCATGAGCAAGTCATTCAGTACTGCCTGTATCTGGAAGGGCAAACCTAATTCCCAGGTTTGGCCTTCAGAAATTCCCTTCATTTAAAGGCTATATTCTTCAATACCAATGTAATAAGTCTCTCATTTATCTTGTTCTTTTGCCTAAGCGATTGGTTTAGAACTTGTATAGGGAAGAGAAACATTATTTGCTGGACCTCCGTCTTCATAATTCCATCAGGTTAGTGACGGGGGCCCAATGACCTAGAAGGAAACTGAAGAGGGAAGTAAGGATGAGGTCATACATAGCCCAAAGGGGAATGTTAAAGATTTTGTCTTTAATGTAAAGTCCAGTAGGAAGTCACAGAAGGTTTTAACCAGACCTGTGACAAGATAGGATTTGCAGTTTCCAAGGAACAGCCTGATTGGCATGTAGAGAATGCATCAGAGGGGCATGGAAACACACATAGGAAGACCAGGTAAGAAAGTCCTCACTAAAAATAATGGTTGCTCAAATGAAGGAAATTATGTGATGGTTAAAATCATGAAATACACGTTCCTTTCCTCTTATGGTCTGGCTGATCTGGGAATATATTTTAGAATATTTAGAGGAATGGAAGTATGGCATAGCCTTCAGGCAAATCTCCAGGAATAGTATAGTAGTAGTATTCTTTCTGTCTCACTATCTCTCTGTCTCTCTGTGTCTCTTCCCTCTCTCCCTCCCTCCCTCCCTCCCTCTCTCTCTTTCTCAGTTCCCCTCACATACATACAGACATAAATACATACATACATAAACACACATACTCACACACTTTTGGATAAGAAATAAAAGAGAGTTTGGATTATATTTCCTGGTAATAATTTTAAGTGCACAAATTCTGTATATACTTCAAAGTCAACTGATATGTCCTGTGTCATTTAAGCATTAATGAGGACCACATCACCTCTATTCTTCTGAGAGTGTCTGGGCTCACCCTATGTCACCTCTGGCCCAAATCCCTCTTGGTAACAAGTTATGTCTGTCCAGAGTCCTGCTGTGTTACAAAGTACCCTAACCACAACCTTCCCTGTATTACAAGGAACTCCTATACCACAAGGATTCCCCTGTCACAAGAAGCCGATGACCACAGAAGAAGAAAAACAAACAAAAACAGTTAGAAGAAAAGGGGACCCCTAACCACAGAGGAAGCCAGTTTTCATAAAGGGATCCCTGACTGCTTATTCAAGCTGGGAATTAGGTCTATAAATGCCAACTAAAAGGAACCAAATGGCTTGTGGAGGTGAGGTACTGCTGGGTGCCCCTCTCATTTCTGCTCGCTGCATAAAGATTAGCAGTAAGGGGAGAATCTTCTCTTCCAACAGCACATGTATCTGATTCAAAGGCCATATGATCTTCCATGGATATGTGCCTGATGAGATTTTGTGCAAAAGGCCAAGATTTTCCTAGCAAGGCAATTTGCGTTTACTCCAACACTCAGATGGGCAATTGATGCACTGAAGTTCTACATCATAGAAGATAGGCACAGTGATTTTCGACTGGAAAAATTTCAAAGGGTAGCTTACTGATCTTCCATTGTGGCAATTAAAAGCAATTCTCAATAAGATATTTCCAAAGCATTTACTTTGAGCCATGTAAATTCCTGGGGATTTCTAATATTAACTATTTCCTAATCTAAAATTAGGAAAAGTTATAAATAATCTCATCTGATACTACAGTCTGAGTTCATAAAGGGTGAATTTGGTTTGGGGGTAGGTTTTTAAATAACAATAAAATAGGGGAAACCATTATATATTGAAGCTGCTCCTACTATAAAAGAGAGAGAAGAGAGGGGGGAAAAAAAAAGACACCCAGTGCATCTATATAATGATTTTCTTCTCTAAGACAAGCATATGGCTCACTCTGAAGTGTTACCAAATTATTAAATTTCACATTAAAATGAAGGGAGTGTGAACTCTTCCCTGCTTTGCCTCTTCACAGTTATCTGTTGACCCATAGATGGTGCTCTGATCTTGATTCTGGTGGAGATTTAATGATGAGCAGATGACAGACTGTAGATCTTTATTGAGTTAAAGGGAGTTTGCCATGACTCATTCATTCATTCATTCTGCCAGTAATTATTAAGCACCCACCATGTGCTAGGACTGTATTAGGTTTCTTTTCACAGTGTAAAGATCACTGTATTTCTTCTTGAGATGATAATATTTCAGTTTATATTGCTGTATAACAAATCCCTTTAAAGCTTAATGACTTACAATAACAACAATTTATTACTTCTCACCATTTGGTCTGTTGGCTGGGTGGTTCCTCTGCTGATTTCTTCTGGGCTCTCTCACTCAGAGTTGCATTCAGCCTGGGCTAGAAGGTCTGAGACATCTAACTCACATGTCTGGCTGTTGGTGCTGGCTGTCCCCCAGGGTGCCTGTGTTGGCTCCCCATAGACCAGACCTGCTTTCTTATTACATGGCAGCCTCAGAACAGGGCTCCGAGTGGGTGAAGCCAGAGCCATAAAGCCTATTAAGGCCTATGTAGTCTTGTAAGTTGCATTATGTCACTTTGCCACCTTCTATTGGTCAAAGCGAGTTCAAGACCAGCCTAGATTCAAGAGGTAGAGGAATAAACTAACTCTTGATAGAAGAATTAATAAATCACATTGCAAAGGGGCATGCTTCCTGGGATGGGAGGACTTTGTGGTCATATTTTTTGATCTACAAAAAAACAAGTCGAGAAAGGAATAATAGTAGAATAGAAATGCTTAGATCCTGTAGTCTCCTGGTAGAAACATGACTGGAGAGGCCTGGACTTGCAGTTTTTAAAAAGGAAAGTGGTATGTCTTTAAGACAAGCTTCTATTGGGTTAATGAGGCCATTTCTTCCGTGGAGAGTAAAGGGTTATATGGATGTGGATCGTATATCACACACGCTGTGTGGATTTCTTTATTATTCATCTTCTCCATTATTCCTAGATACTTAGTTTTCTTCAGCAGTTGACTAGCCTTGGGAGAGTGTGTTAACTCCTAATTGGTACTTCTCCAGAGGGTAGGACGGAGATAATGAAACGAGATAGAACGAAGTAGTTTAGTTGCCCTGGCAAGGCAGTGTGATGTAGTTTGGTATTTGATGACATTGTACGTGATCAGATAATTAACCTTTCAACAACTGTGTTCAGTAAGCACACAAATATATTGTAGAAGTTAGAGCTTCTTTGGGGGTTATCATTTATTAAATCCCTACTGTGTGTCAAGATTTTTACATATGTTATCTTTAAATGTTTTAACAATCATGAAAAGTGTCAGTTTCTGTTTTACAAATGAGAAAACTGAGGCCTAGGGAAGATAGGTGAATTTCACATAGCCAAATATTAAGTACAGGACAGAATTTAGACTTCCGGGTACCTACTCCATATCCATTCTCCTCCTCTCTTTGTGCAATGGAACCTCAGTTTCGCTGGAGGTTGCAATATGCCCAGCCAAAACTACATTTCACAAGCTTCTTTGCATAGCCAATGGAAACTGGCTGATGAAGGGTAGCTGGAAGTTGTTTTGTAGGGCTTTTGGGAAAGCCCTTAAAAAGGAGGCCGATTTGGTTGATATGCACATTTCTGCCATTATTCCTTCCTGCTGCTTGGAACAGGACACGATGCCTAGAGGCCCGGCATCCATAATATAAACATAAGCACAAGCATCCAGACTATTAGGATGGTGGAGCAGAGACCTGGAAGAAGCATGGGCCCCTGAAGAAATTATGGACCTGCTTTATCAACTCTTACATGAGACAAAAATAAAACTCCTATCTTGCTTAAGCCAGGGTTATTTCCTATACAGGCAGCTATACTCAATCCTAACAGTTAAAGACACCAAAACACACAGCCCACATTGCTTTATCTCAATTCTTTATTTAAAAACAAAATTTAGAAAATTAGTGTCATGAAAGTAATAAAATAATAATGCAGATGCAAGAATGTCTGCAATCACAAGCCTCTACTTCTGCAGAAAATTAGGAAGAACCTTATTTATGTTGAGCTCAGCCCTTGCAAACTGTATCTTCAAGGCTCGCTTCCTTATTCTCCAGTTTTAGTGACTCTGTGGCTTCCGAAGGAACCTGATCCTGCTTCTGTGTCTGAGAATGAGGGTCCCTTGACTTTGCTTGGAGTCTGTGGCACTATGACTTCTATAGTGATCTGACCTTTGTATCCCACATCCTAAAGCAATGCATCTTTAAATTTCAGCTGCATGAAAATCACAGGGCATATTGGTAAAAAAAAAAAAAAAAAAAAAATCAGATTTTCAGATCTACCATAGAGATTTTGAATCAGTTGTTCTGTGGCAGGGCCCAGGAATTTGCATTTTTAGCAAATACCCCACACAGTTCTTAGGTATGTGATTCACAAGTTCCCTTTTGAGAAACCCTGCTGAGCCTTCATCCTAACCAGTGCCTCACACTATTATCTGATCCAAACTTGCAATTTTTGGTGTGGAGGTGGGTGAGAGTGTATTTTGATGTCTTTAATAGTTAGAGATGGAGTGAAGATGTATATATAAGAAAAAAAACCTGGCTTAAACAAGATAGGGTTTATATTTTCCACTCACATAAATCCTGCTATGGTATGAATATCAAAGATGATTTCTAAAATTTAGTAATCCAGGTCAGGGTAATATGGCTTTTTTTTTTTTTTTTTTTTTTTTTACTTACAGGAATTTTCTTTTCTTTTCTTTCTTTCTTTCTTTCTTTCTTTTTTTAATTTTTTTTTTTAAAGATTTTATTTATTTATTTGACAGAGAGAGACACAGCGAGAGAGGGAACACAAGCAGGGGGAGTGGGAGAGGGAGAAGCAGGCTTCCGCAGAGCAGGGAGCCCGATGCGGGACTCCATCCCAGGACCCTGGGATCATGACCTGAGCCGAAGGTAGTCGCTTAACCAACTGAGCCACCCAGGCGCCCAGAAATTTTCTTTTAAGTATTAAATCTGTACTAATTGCCATGGCTGGCACAAATTGTACCAGATGGATAGGTAAGTCTCCTACTTTTGCAGAGTTCCAAGTTGCCTTTCTTGTTCTTAATTATTAAAGATTAATTTTATTTTGCAGAACATGCACGGAGAATTGCCAATACCTTTCCTCAAAGGACATAATTTAAACTTTAAAACATCAAAATTTTAATAAAAGTTTGAAATTGTTGCCAATGTTTTTACAGAAGCCACCAAATGATTTCAACTAATGGTGCATATTAAAGGCAACCATTGTGAGAAGGTAAAACCTAGGCCACCCCTGGAAAGAAAATATGTGTGTCTCTCCATAGTGGCCACATAGGCCCTCTTCTGCTTTCAGGGATGGGTTCCTGAAAAGTGCAATGGCATGGAATGTGAAAAATGAAAACAACCTCTATGCTTTAAGGCAGAGCTAGGCATTTTACAGAACCTGCAATTTTACCCGACTACTCAATCATATATGACTAGTATCTCATACATACTCTTATGCTCTTTAATTTATTCTTTTCCTTTAGCCAGGTTTAAGTTAAATTCATTTCTGTTGGGGCGCCTGGGTGGCTCAGTCGGTTAAGCGTCTGCCTTCAGTTCAGGTCATGATCTGGGAGTCCCCGGAAGGAGCCCCACGGCAGGCTCCCTGCTCAGAGGGAGGTCTGCTTTTCCCTCTGCCCACCCCCCCACCCCCCGCCGCTCATGTGCACTCTCTCTCTCCGTCTCCCTCTCAAATAAATAAAATCTCTAAAAAAATTCATTTCTTTTGTAATCCTAGCACTGCTCCTGCTGCTATTACTACTTTTACTGCATCTCCAACTTTGCCTGCCACTCCTGAAATACTCCCTCGCTGTCAGGCCAGTATTCCAGGTATGCTGTGAATGTCATCTGTTTAATAACACGTCTCTCTGCTCCTGTGGAGATTGGTTGAAATCTAGGCCTGATGCCGGAACTGTCTTGAAATTTCTGTTCTCCGTCATTCTGTGGATTTTCTTTATTTTTCTCTCAGATTGGATCCTGTCCTCCTAGCTCTCCATTACTCCTTTCCTCAGTTCGTTCCTTGTTTTGGTGGAACACAACTTCTAGTAGCATCCTGAAAGAAGGTTTCATGACAGGTAAACTTTTGGAGGCCTTGCCTGTGTGACACCATCTTTATTATCATGGCATCTCTCTCAGTTGCCTGTTTGGCTGGGTGCAGAATTCGAGGCTGAGTGCTTCTCTGTAACTGCTCCCCTCTCTTCCAGCTGCCATTTTACTATTGAGAAGTCCAGTGCCACTCTAATTTTTGATCACTGTGGGAACTATGATTTTTTTTTTTTGCTCTTAAAACATTTCAAATCTTTTTGTTGTCCCCGGTGATCTGAAACATCTTGGCGTGAGTCTATTTTATCTCTTATGTCAGTCCTTTGATAAAATTTTTCAATCTGTTGATTCATTTTTCACAGTTCTGTGAATTTGTCCTGAATTGTTTATTTGGCTATTATTTCCCCCCCTCTTTTCCCTATATTTTCCTTTCTGGAATACCTTTTGATATTAGATTCTATGGGTTGACTTTTTTTTTTTAATGTTTCTGTCCTATTTTCCATCCTTTTCCCCTTTTGCGATGCTTTCTGCCAGGTTTTCTCAAAAAAATTTTTTTTCGTATTTTCTCAATTGTATCTTCCAACTCTTACAATGTATATTTAATAACTGCTGTTACACTTTTACTTTCCAAGAGCTATTTTTTTTTTTGGTTTTGTTTTCTGAATGGTTTCTTTTCTCCCTCTTCCCCCAGTAGTGTGGTGCAGGCAGTCAGCTATCCAATATAGACTTGTATTCATCCCTTGAAATAAAGTTGCTGATAGGAAGTGACTGCGCAGTCAGGGACTGCATTTCTGATCTCCCCTTGCATCATGCTATTGGAAAGTGAACAACAATAGCATATATTCTTCTAAAACAAAGAGTTAGGAACGAAGTATGTTTCCTTTGCCATTTCTTTCATCATTTGTCACATGAGTAGATAGAACTCTAAGGACAAAAGGGATGGAGAAGTCACAAATGGGGAGGGAGCCAGGAGCCTGGAGTAATTATGTGGAAAAGAGCCCTTCCCCTATATCATTACTAATTGGACTCTATATAAGTGAGAAATAAATATCTATGATGTTAAGCTATTGAGATGCCAAGGTGTTGTCTCTATTATAGCAGTTAGTATTACCTTAATTAAGGTTTCACTCTTTTTTTGATTGGTTGATGTAATAACTTTTTTTCCTCTGAGAAAATTAATGCTATTTTAAATTTTATTATTCTTTCTCCAGCGTAGTCTTGTTTTTCCTCAGGTTGCTTTTATGGGTGTTTGGTTTGACCACTTTCTGTCATTTGGATGCTTGCCTCAAATATCTTTATTGGCCATTCATATTTAAGAAGAGGGCAACAAAAAAATCCTCTTTGGAAACTGTGTGCTTGTGTGGGGGTGCATGGACTGTACATTTCAGAGTAGAGTAAATTGACCAGAATGTTTCTTTGGGAAATCCTTTAGGAGAGTATTTTCAAGGCTTTCTCTTGGACTTGCAAGATTGCCCAGAAAAGGTGCTTTTGACCTCCTGCCTGGAGGTGTAGTCTTTATACCTGGCATTCTGAGAGCTAGATTCAGGGGGAGATTGTGGGACCGGAGAATGCTGACATCTCAACATTCAGTTTGGGAACTTGCATTTAAGTCCCCTGTTTTTATTATGGTACCTCTTCCTGCAACTCTACCTGGTGGGCCTTTAGTAGAGACGACCTCAGTTTCACTCTCTGCAGAGTAACTTCGAGTTTGCCAAGGAGAGCAAGGAATGGCTGTCCAGCTTGACAAGTCTGGTGAGGGTCCAAGAGGTCTGTATGTTTTTCAGAAATGACTTTCAAATGATCCTGCAGTTTTTATCATCACTTTTACCCCTGGGTCTTCCAGAGGTACTTGGTCCACTAAATCTTGGATCTTTGGGGGATTCTGTAGCATATATTGGGTCGTTTCTCAGCTTTTCCTACTGCTGGCTTAGAATTCAGCTTTCTCAGATTTGCCAAGTAATTTACCACTCATCCAATTGCTTTCTAGCTTCCAAAATTGTGTGGTCTTTGTCTTCTTTCCAAAAACTCTTTGCCCATGCATCTTTATGCCTTTATTAAAAAAAAAATACAGTACATTGGGCTTTTAGAAGACAGCAAGGCTCTATAAATGCATTAATTCACCATGTTTATCTGGAAACTTAAAAAAAATTTAAATTAAAACCAGTTCAATTTCATAATTTCCAAAATAGCAAGATGTCTAGAACTTTTCTTCCCCTCTCTTCTGAATTGCTCCGTGACTCTAGAAGATTACTCAGAGGGGCAGATCTTGCTTATAATTGCTTCACCAAGAGGAAATTGGAAAATTGGCTGATTCACTAGTGGGACTCATTTGTCTGCTTCCATTTGTTCTGTAGCCGGTGGACAGCGTTTCTCTCATCAATTGGTTTGGCAGAGCTCACTGCTGTGCTTATGCTTTGTTGGTCCAGTTCCTTGCACGGGTTCTCTGATGGAGCTTAACCTCACTCCTTCAGCCAGGGGTGCTCCGTATTGTCTCTTACAGTTGCATCTTTCTGGTTCATAGTCACATGCTCAGCTATTGTTTCCAGACTGTGGCCCGAATTGGCTAAAATGAACATCCAACCTCAGCTACACGTTGTGCCAGAACGAAGCCTCCCTGAATAAGCCTGGGTCACCAATTCAGATTCCTTTTCCCTAACAATAAGTGTTTCTTAGAGGACCCTAGAGTCTTTTTCTGCCAAAGTCCTTCTAGTGACTGTAAGTCTGGACACTGCCTGAGAACTTGCAGCCCCTCACAGGTAAAGCACAGATTTTTCTGATCAGCCACATTTGTATGAGATTTGAAGGTGAGAGAGAACCAGAAAGCCATTATGACTCCTCTTGGCAATCATGGTCAGATACGCAGGCTTCAGCTGATGTGAGGTCAGGGGCCTCTAATATTACCCTGTGACTGACTCACTTCAGTGCTGGAGGCAGCTCTGATCACTAGCAGCACTCGCAGGTACTGTACACTTTCAAGTCCTGAGAGGTAGTGAATGCTAGTGGCCGAATTTCCTGACCTCTCTCTTCCTCTGGCGTGTCTGACAGTTTGGAAAGCACCTAAACTCTTGTATTAATCCTCTTTCTGCTTGAAATACTAGAATGACAAGATCATGACAGCTCTTGTACCCATCTTCTCCTGTTTCACATTTTTTTCAGGGTTTTAAGTGCCTCTTGTCTATACTGAGAGGAACATGGTAGCTATCAGATGGAAGCTCCTCTGTGGGGTGTGGTTCATGGGCTGGAAGTCAAACTCCACTGAACCAAGCGTGTTGTTCCACACAGACGTGTGAGGGAAATTCAGGAGTCAAATCTAAATTATCTGAGGACTGCCTTTACTTTTCAAAGGGGAATGGTTAGAGAAAAAATTAACCTCTTTGAGTAAATAATTAAATGAAAACTTTTCTATTTATCCAGAAATCAAACTCACACTGGTAGGCGATATATAAATAGTATAGTATCCAGAGCTATAATTCAATGGATCCCCGCCTATCTAATTTAAATCTATTATTGACCATGCTGTCATCCTATGGAAAAACTAGAAAACATTTATTGGCCTCTTTTCCCCTAAAGGGCCTGAATTATTGGCCTTTTTTATGTTGTTATGGAAAAATCCTCTTTTACATTAAGTATACTAACAATTATCTTAGTGACTGAACCATTATTTTCAATTCTGTTTATTTCTGTCTCACTGGAAGTGCAGATCAAAAATCTCTGAAAGAAGGTAATATATAATTCTAGGAGTATAACTTTATCACATCAGATATCTTTAAAATACATATAAATTTTTAAATTCGCTATGTACTGGAAGATATCCGTCAAGGTCAGATAATAGAACTTTTCAGAATAGTCTTTTCAAAGTAGTTTGACGTATAGAGTATTACTTATTTACAATTATTTTAATGGGACCTGTTTGTAGATTATAAAAGGATCCTCTGACCGACCACAATATATTCTGATCTCAAGTCACGAAAATGTTGTAGTATATAGGCCAGTTGTTGTTCGGTACTTGTAACACATTTTCCCATAGACATATCATTCATTGCTTTTATGTAATATTTATACCCTGCCTACTCCAGAAAATGATTGGAAGAAACATATGTAACTAAGTGTAATGTAAAATAAGAAAAGTTTAAAGTTGAAAGGAGCAGAGAAATACACATCTCTTGGTACCCGAGATTTTTTTAAAAGGAGGCAGATTGGTATAGATAAAAGATAAATTAATATCACATAGATCCATGTCCTCATCTTTGTGCTTGTGTGAATTTGATCAAGCTTCTGAATCTCAGTATCCACATCTATTAAATGGATTTAAACTGTAACCTGGCCAGTGACTGTTACATGACAAAGCCTTAATGAAAGCCTCCTTTTGATCTCCTTGGCATTTCCCCTAGCATCCCTGGCTCAGGATGAGCAAGGACAATTCTGAGAAGTTCTGCCTCCAGAGCAGCAACCTCTCTACTCCTGTTGTTGCTGGACCAGCTGGGCCAGCTTTAACCTCTGCCTGTGCTCGCGCTGAGATCCTCTGATGTGCCCCCCCTCCATGCCACTCACAGAACCTGTTTGTGCTGCTGTCCGTCTCCTTTACCCACTGACTTACTAATTTCTTTTCCACTAGCCAGGAAATCACCTTACCTTGCTATTTTCAACTCTAAAGCTCTTACATCCCAGGTGATGCTGACTTCTTCTAATATTGCACCTTTCTATTTCCCAGAGGACGGAACTTTCAGCAGGCCAGGTCAAGGGACGATGAAGCCTGGTCAGACCTTCCCCTGGAACTACTGGTTCTTCTAAAAATCTCTACCTGCTGCACCATCTGGACCATTCTCAACTTGGTGCACTTTTCCCTGGTTTAAAGAGTTCTCTCCTGTCTCATACAATTTTACAGAAACTTCCAGGCTTTCATACAAGATCTCATTCCAATTGGAATGTTCACCTTGTTTCCCCTGGATCATTGGACCTCAACCAAATGCAGGAATGCAGTCTTACATTCCTGTCAGTGTCTGCTAATGAGGTTGGGCTTTCCGGAGGACAAAGTAAACCACGAGGGGGCAGTGTTACCTAATCTTGCACTGCTGCCTAGTACTCTTGGGGAATGCAGCCCCAAATCTTTTGTTGAATTCAAGTTTAGATAAATTGCGAAGCCTAAATAAGATAATATAATAGTTGCGACTACTGCTTTTTAAATGCCTTCTAAGTGCCAAGTATTTTATATATTATTTCATTTAATTCTCATGTAGTCCAGATAACATGTAGGTTTCTCTGCCCAGTGAGATTTAGAAGGCATTATTTCAAACGTTAGTAATTCCATGACTCTAATCCACAAATTCTGTCAATTTCTCTGTGTTAAATGCCCATGGTTCCCTTTGCCTATGGCTTCTGAAATTGTCCATGCTGCCTCTATTTGCCCCGATCGGTTTAGTTTTTCTATTAAGTTTCCATAGGACATCCATTCTGTTCACACTGAGTCTTTTAGGGTCTACACGAAGGGGTCAGTTTATTGTCTCCCCCCCACCCCCAGACTCTTTATTCCCTTCCCCCAAATCCCCAAAGGACCAGTCAAATGCCTCCTTCCTTCTTATAATAACTGAATGAATGTGTTCATTGCTTGAGGTTTTCTCTCATCCAAGTTACTTATTCTTAGACAATGGGAGAGGGAAATCTGAAAGTGAAATCTTGGTGACATAGTTTGTATGTGTGAACTCTTTGTCAATGGAATGTTTATAATTTAGGAACTTTGAGCATATGCAAAAAGGCTCTTCTACTAATCAGAATTTCATAGGGTTGTTCTTCAGCAGTTACATGTGGAGTGGGTTAATTATGAACCAGTGGCAAAAAAAGTTTAGCACACTGAGAAGATATCAGAAATATCTCAAATGAATATTAATGTTTTGAAATGTCCATGTAATTGAAATCAATTTAAATGTAAAAATAATTTGAAGAATGCTAATGCAGTGGCAGAGTCTCCCGCAGATAAATATGTCAAAACACATTAGAATTTCTTTGAGGCTATGGATGAAAACTGTATTGTGAGTGAGCTACAGGATAGGCAGATCTGACTTCTTTTTTGCTCTGTTAAGCCTATTTCTTTTTGGTTTTCATATTTGCATCTTTAGTCAGAAGATTTTTGCTTTGGCCATGTGGATTTTTCTTGGAAATAACACCTCTGTTTTAATTTTAACTTTGTTTAAAGTTGACTGGCTTACCTAAATGTCCAGGTTTGGGTTTGGGACTCATAAACTTCAATTTTAAAGTGATTTATAATTTAAAAAATATGTTATTGGGAAAAATATCACATGAGTCCATTTATATGAAGTATCTAAAATAATCAAACTTTTAGAAGTGGAGAGTAGCACGGGGTGGGGGTTGCCTGGGACGGAGGGGCAAGGGTAAGTGGGAAGTTGGATGTATGTAAAGTTTTGGTTTTGTGAAATGACTAAGTTCTAGAGATCTGCTGTCCAACATTGTGGCTATAGTTAACAATTCTGTACTGCACACTTTAAAAAATTGTTAAGAGGGTAGATTTCATGTTAAGTGTTCTTACCACAAAACAAAATAAAACCCCCAGAAAACAACAACAACAAAAGGAGCATGAGAAAATTTTCGAGATGATAGATACGTTTATTATCTTGACTGCGGTGATGGTTTGTGGGTGTTTATGTCCAAAGTCATCAATTTGTTTACATTAATTACATCTAGTCTTTTTTTACATACTAGTTATATCTCAATTTAAAGCTGTTTAAGAAAGAAATATGTATGGTGAGGAAAATATGCTGACACCCTTTTTTTTTTAAGTTGAGATATGGTTGATAGATAACATTATATTAGTTTCAGATGTGTCCATTGCCAAATGATCACTACAATGAATTTAATTAACATTCATCACCACATTGTTACATTTTTTTCTTGTGATGAGAACTTTTTAAAAATTTATTTATTTATTCTTAAAGATTTTATTTATTTATTTGAGAGAGTGAGAGCGAGTGAGCACAAGCGGGGTGAGGGGCAGAGGGAGAAGCTGATTTCATGCTGAGCAGAGAGCCTGACACAGGATTCAATCCCAGGACCTGGGGATCATGACCTGAGCCGAAGGCAGACGCTTAACCAACTGAGACACCCAGGCACCCCTTTTTAAAAATTTATTGAGGTATAATTGACATAAAGTGCTGTATTAGTTTCAGATGTATAACATAGTGATTTGACATTTGTATACATTGTGAAATGGTCACCATAATAAGTCTAGTTACCATCTACCATCCTGCTAAGTTAATGCAGTGTTACTGCCTATATTCCTCATTGCTGTACGTTACATCCTCATGACTTATTTTATACCTAGAAGTTTGTACTTAATCACCTTCACCCATTTTGCTGCCCCCTCCCAACAGCCCTCCCCTGTGGCAACTACCAATCTGTTCTCTTTATCTGTGTGTCTGGGTTTTATTTTGTTTCTTTTGTTTTTTAGATTCCACATATAAGTGAAATCATGCAGTATTTGTCTTTCTCTGACGTATTTCACTTGACTTAGTATCCTCAAGGTCCATGTGTGTTGTTGCAAATGGTAAGATTTCATTCTTGTTTATGACTGAGTGGCATTCCATTGTGTATATACATAATATCACATCTTCTTAGTCCTTTCATCTGTCAGTAGACACTTAGATTTCCACATCTTGGCTCTTGTAAATAACACTACAGTGAACATAGGGGTACATAAATCTTTTTGAATTAGTGTTTTCGTTTTCTTCAGCTAGATACCCAGAAGTGGAATTACTAAATTTTATGGTAACTCTATTTTTAATTTTTTGAGGAACTTCCATACTCTTATCACAACAAGTGCACTCCTTAATCCCTATCACCTATTTTACCTATTCCCCACCCACTTCCCCTCTGTTGACAATCAGTTTGTTCTCAATAGGTCTATTTCTAAAAAAAAAACCAAAAAAACCACAAACAAACAAACAAACAAAAAAAGTCTGTTTCTTGGTTTGCTCCTTCTCTATTTTTTCCCCTTTGTTTGTTTGTTTTGTTTCTTAAATTGCACAAATGAGTGAAATCATATGGTATTTGTCTTTCTCTGACTGATTTAGTTCACTTAGCATCATACCCTCTAGTTCCATCCCTGTCATTGCAAATGGCAAGATTTCATTCTTTTTTATGGCTGAGTAATATTCCATTGTGTATATATACCACATCTTCTTTATCTATTCGTCAGCGGATGGGCACTTGGTCTATCTCCATGATTTAGCTATTGTAGATAATGCTGCTTTAGACATCAGGGTGCCAATTAAGCCAACCATTAAAGAGATTTGCAAAAAATGTAAAAACAACAACAACATCAGGGTGCATGTATCCCTTTGATTTAGTATTTATGTATTCTTTGGGTAAATACCTACTTGTGCAACTGCTGGATCATAGGTTAGTTCTATATTTAACTTTTTGAGGACCAGTTTGCATTCCCACCAAAAGCACAAGACAGTTCTCCTTTCTCCACATCCTTGCCAACACCTCTTTTTTCTTGTGTTATTGATTTTAGCCATTCTGACAGATGTGAGGTGATATCTCATTATAATTTTGATTTGTATTTCCCTGATGATCAGTAATGTTGAGCATCTTTTCATGTGTCTATTGGCGATCTGTATGTCTTCTTTGGAAAAAAAAAAATGTCTATTCATTTCTTCTGCCCATTTTTAATTGGATTATTCAGTTTTGGGGTGTTGAGTTGTGTAAATTCTTTATATATTTTGGATACTAACCCTGTATCAAATATGTCATTTGCAAATGTCTTCTCCCATTCCGTAGGTTGCCTTTCAGTTTTGTTGATTGTTTCCTTTGCTGTGCAGAAGCTTTTTATTTTCATGAAGTCCCAATAGTTTATTTTTGGTTTTGTTTCCTTTGCCTCAGGAGACATATCTACAAAAAAGTTGCTCTGACTGATGTCAAAGGAGTTATTGTGTGTGTTCTCTTCTAGGATTTTCATGGTTTCCTGTCTCACATTTAGGTCTTTCATCCATTTTGAATTTATTTTTGTGTGTGGTGTAAGAAAGTGGGCCAGTTTCATTCTCTTGCATGTGGCCATCTGGTTTTCCCAACATCATTTGTTGAAGAGACTGTCTTTCCCATTGTATATTCTTTCCTGCTTCATTAAAGATTAATTGGCCATGCAGTTGTAGTTTTACTCCTGGGTTTTCTATTCTGTTGTATTGATCTATGTGTTTATTTTTGTGCCAGTACCATACCTTTTGATCACTACAACTTTGTAATATAACTTTAAGTCTGGAATTGTTATGCCTCCAGCTTTACTTTTCTTTTTTCTTTTGAGGTTGCTTTGGATATTCGTGGTCTTTTGTGGTTCCATACAAACTTTAGGATTGTTTGTTCTAGCTCTGTGGAAAATGCTATTGGTATTTTGATAGGGATTGCATTAAATGTGTACATTGCTTTGGGTAGTGTGGATATTTTAACAATATTTGTTCTTCCAGTCCATGAGTGTGGAATGTCTTTCCATTTCTTTCTGTCATCTGCAATTTCTTTGATCAGTGTTTTAGAGATTTCAGGGTATAGGTCTTTAACCTCTTTGGTTAGGTTTATTCCTAGGTGTGTGATTGTTTCTGGTGCAATTGTAAATGGGATTGATTCCTTAATTTCTCTTTCTGCTGCTTTATTATTGGTGTGTAGAGATGCAACTGATTTCTGTACGTTGATTTTGTATCCTGTGACTTCTGAATTCATGTATCAATTCTAGCAGTTTTTTGGTGGAGAATTTTGGGTTTTCTATATAGAGTACCACATCATCTGCAAATAGTGAAAGTTTGACTTCTTCCTTACCATTTTGGATGTCTTGTATTTCTTTTTGTTGTCTGATTGCTGTGACTAGGATTTCTATACTATGTTAAATAACAGTGATGAGAGTAGACATACCTGTCTTTTTCCTGGCTGTAGAGGAAAAGCTGTCAGTTTCTTCCCCTTTGAGGATGATATTAGCTGTGGGTTTCTTATATATGGCCTTTATTATGTTGCCTTATATTCCCTCTAAACCTACTTTGTTGAGGATTTTTATCATGAATAGATGTTGTACTTTGTCAAATGCTTTTTTTATGTCTATTGAAATGATCATGTTGTTCTTATCCTTTCTTTTATTAATATGGTGTATCATGTTGATTGATTTTTGAATATTGAAACATCCTTGCATCCTGGGAATAAATCCCACTTGATCGTGGTGAATGATTTTTAAATGTATTGTTGAATTCAGTTTCCTAGTATTTTATTGAGAATTTTTGGATCCATGTTCATCAGAGATATTAGCCTGTGATTCTCTTTTTTAGTGGAGTATTTGTCTGGTTTTGATAATTCTGGCCTCATAGAATGAATTTGGAAGTTTTTCTTCCTTTTCCATTTTTTGGAATAGTTTGAGAAGAATGGGTAGTAACTGTTGGGTAGAATTTGCTACTTCTACCTTGTGGAGCCATCTGGTCCTGGACTTTTGTTTATTGGGAGTTTTTTGATTACTGATTCAATTTCTTTGCAGGTTATCAGTGTGTTCAAATTTCTTCCTGTTTCAGTTTTGATAGTTTATATGTTTGTAGGAACTTAGCCATTTCTTCCAGGTTGTCCAATTTGTTGGCATATAGTTTTTCATAATTGTTCTCATAATTGTTCATATTTCTGTGGCATTGGTTGTTATTTCTGCTCTCTCATTTGTGATTTTATTTATTTGGGTCCTTTCTCTTTTCTTTTTGTTAAGTCTGACTAGAGGTTTATCAATTTCATTAATATTTTCAAACAGTCAGCTCCTGGATTCATTGATCTATTCTATTGGCTTTTTAGTTTGTATTATTATTTTTTTTTTGCTCTAATTTATTATTATCTTCCTTCTGCTGGCTTTGGGCTTCATTTATTGTTCTTTTTCTTGCTACTTGAGGTATAAGGTTAGGTTGTATATTTGAGATTTTTTCTTGCTTCTTAAGGTAGGCCTCTTCATTGTATACTTCTCTCTTAGGGCCACTTTTGCTGAATCCCAAAGGTTTTGGACTGTTATGTTTTCATTTTCAATTGTTTCTATGTATTTTTTTAAATTTCTTCCTTGATTTACTAGTTGATCCATTCATTGTTTAGTAGCATGTTGTTTAACCTTTATGTATTTGTGGTCTTTCCAAATTTTTCTGGTGGTTGCCTTCTAGATTCATAGCATTGTGGTCAGAAAAGGTCCATGGTATGATTTCAACCTTTTTGTATTTGTTGAAGCCTGATTTGTGACCCAGTATGTGATCTATTATGAAGAATGTTCCATGTGCACTTGAGAAGAATGTGCATTCTGCTATTTTAGGATGGAATGTTCTGAATATATCTGTTAAGTCCATCTGGTACAGTGTGCCATTCAAAGCCATTGTTTTCTTGTTTAGATGATCTGTCCATTGATGTAAGTGGGTTGTTAAAGTCCCCTACTATTATTTTGTGTTATTATCAATTAGTTCCTTTATATTTGTTATTAATTGTTTTATATATTTGGATGCTCCTTTGTTGGATGCATAAATATTTATAATTGTTATATTTTCTTGTTGGATTGCCCCCTTTTTGATTATATAATGCCCTTCTTTGTTTCTTTTTACAGTCTGTTTTAAAGTCTCATTTGTCCATTATAAGTATTGCTACTCTGGCTTTCTTTTCACATCATTTGCATGATAAATGTTTGTCCACCCCCTTACTTTCAATCTGAAGGTGTCTTTAGGTCTAAAATGAGTCTTTTGTAGAGAGCATATAGATTTTTTTTTTTTAATCCATTCTGATACCCTCTGTTTTTTGATTGGAGTGTTTAGTCCATTTACATTCAAAGTAATTATTTATTCATATGTATTTATTGACATTTTATTACTTGTTTTGGCATTGTTTCTGGAGATTTTCTCTGATCCTTTCTTGTCTTTGTCACTTTTGGTCTCTCTTTGCACTCAAAGAATCCCCTTTAATATTTCTTGTGGGCTGGTTTAGTGGTCACAAACTCCTTTAGTTTTTATTTGTCTGGGAATCTCTTTATCTCTCCTCTATTGTGAATGATAACCTTGCTTGAGAGTATTCTTGGCTGCAGATTTTTCCCATTCAGCACTTTGAATATATCATTCCATGCTTTATTTCTTTCTTAATTTTACTCTTCCCTTGTGGTTTGATGGCTTTCTTTAGTGTTATGTTTATATTCCTTTATATTTTTCTTTTGTGTGTAAGTTTTTGTTTTGTGGTTACCATGAGATTTACATGTATCATTGTATATATATTATATATTATAGTCTGTTTTAAGTTGATAGCAACTTAAATTTGAACACAATCAAAACTCTACATTTTTATACCACCCATGTTTCATGTTTTTGATGTTTCCTTTTACATCTTTTTATTTTATGTATTTCTTCACTAATTATTATAGTCTTAGTTAATTTTGCTACTTTTGTCTTCTTAGCCTTCTTAGTTGCTTTTTTTTTTAAAGATTTATTTATTTATTTGAGAGAGAGAGGGTGGCAGTGGGGGTAGAGGGAGGGGGAGAAGGAGAGAATCTCAGGAAGACTCCCCACTGAATGTGGAGCCCAACATGGGGCTCAGTCTCACAGCCATGAGATCATGATCTGACCTGAAATCAAGAGTTGGACACTTAACCAACTGAGCCACTGAGGCATCCCCGAAGTTACTTTGTAAGTGGTTAATCCACTGCCTTTGCTATATATTTACCTTTCTGGTAAGATTTTTTACTTTCATTTGTTTTCTTCTTATTAATTAATAATGTCTTTTCTCTCAAGCTTAAAGAAATCTCTGTAATATTTCTTGTAAGACTGGTTTAATAGTGTTGAACTCCTTTGGGTTTTGCTTGTCTGGAAAATTCTTTATCTCTCCTTCAAATCTGGATGATAACTTTGCTGAGTAGAGTATTCTTGATTGGAAGTTTTTTTTTCCTTTCAGTCTTTGAATATGTCATGCTAGTTACTTCTGGCTTGCAAAGTTTCTGTTGAGAAATCTGCTAATAGCCTGTGGAGTTTCCCTTGTACATAACAATTTGTTTTTCTCTTATTGCTTTTAAGATTCTCTCTTTATCTTCAACTTTTGGCATTTTAATTATATTGTGTCTTTGTGTGTTTCATTTCTTTGGGTTCATTTTATTTAGAACTCTCTGGGCTTCTTGAACCTGGATGTCTCTTTTCTTCCCTAGGTTAGGGAAGCTTTAAGCCATTATTTCTTCAAATAAGTTTTCTGCCCCTTTCTCCCTTTTTTTTCCTTCTGGGACTCTATAATGTGAATATTATTTCAGTTGATATTGTTATAGAGATTCCCCTAAATTATCTTTATTTTTAAAAAATTATCTTCATTTTTTAAAATACTTTTCTCTTTTTGCTGCTCTGAATGAATTCCATTGCTTTATCTCCCAGCTTGCTGATTCATACTTCTACTTCATCTAGTGTGTTGTTAAACCTCTCTAATGTATTTTTCAGTTCAGTTATTGTGTTCTTCAACTCTGCTACTTCTGTTTGGTATTTTTTTTATGTTTTCTGTCTTTTTGTTGAAGTTGTCACTGTGCTCATCCATTCTGCTCCCGAGTTTGATGACCATCTTTATGCCTATTTGAATTCTTTATCAGGTAGATTACTTATCTCTGTATAATGATGGCCTTTTCCTGAGATTTTGTCTTATTCTTTTATTTGGCATGTATTTCTTTGTTTCTTCATTTTGCTTGGTTCTCTGTGTTTATTTCTATATATTAGGCAAAACAGCTACCTCTCTCAGTCTTGAATAAGTGGCCTCGTGTAGGTGATGATCCTTCTCATTCAACCTTGCCCTAGCTCTTGGTTGCTTCTGAAACCTTTGTGATTGTCCAAGCTGCCTAATGTATTCTTGATATGCCCTCATTGTTGAGCATATGCCAAGACTTGTCAGTGATGCTAGGGGAGAAATCTCATTTAGCACCTAGTTTCAAGTTTCAAGCTAATTGGAAGCTAGACCCTAAGGCAGTGTCTTTTAAAGTATGCAAATGTATGTATTCCTGTGGGGCTGCAAGTATAATCCCTGTTGGTCTCCATACCAGGAGATCTGGAGGTGATAATTGCAAAACTAGGAGCTCCAGTTGAGTGTATAAGCTCCGTTCTGGGAAGTCCTGCTGAGCTGTAGTGAGGTCAGAGTAGTGGACAAGGATAGTGTCTCCCTGCTTATGTTTTCTGGGTGTGTCCCCTTAGCATCTGGATGTGTGCGAAACTGGAAGCCTGTCCCTCAGGCTGAAGCTCTAGGCCAAGTAAATAAACTTTTTCACAGGAAGCCTGTCGTGTTTCAGTTTGCCATCTATGTAGTGTCATAGGGGTGATGGCCTGCTAAGAGCTGTCTTTTTAATTTTTATAGTCCCATGGAGCTCTGCAACACCTGTCCCCTTGGCCACCCAGGCAGAGCAATCAAGGAGTATCTCCTATGTGGATGGCATGTGTCCTCTGGCTTTAGCAAGGCAAATGGGAAATGTAATGGGTGAAACATGCTTGCTGGCTTCTGAAAAATAGCTGGAAAATATCTAGTCTGCATGAATGCTCAGGCTTCAGCAGTGCAACAGCAAAGAGCCTTATCTGTGCACTAGTGCCAACTTTAACCTTGGAGGAGGAAGATGCTATGACCACTTGTGCTCACCAGACCCAGTCAGGGGACAGGGGAGTGTTGCAACAACCTGCGCTCTCTGGGCTCGCCCCCACTGCTGGTCCCAACAAGGTGGTTATATCCATGTTCATCTCTGTGCCAGCAGGCTAAGTGGCAAGCGCAACAATGGCATCTGCCAGCACCTCCATTTTGGGGACAATCTCAACTATTCCCCACC
Organism: Mirounga leonina; assembly: GCF_011800145.1. Taxonomy (NCBI): domain Eukaryota; kingdom Metazoa; phylum Chordata; class Mammalia; order Carnivora; family Phocidae; genus Mirounga; species Mirounga leonina. The sequence continues at coordinate 15,794,207 of NW_023270431.1, forward strand.
CCTCCAGCTGATGCCCCAAATTAGCAAATAAATCTCCCTCACGTATAATCTAGATACTTTCAAACTGCATTTTTTTTTTTTTTTTTACACTAGGTCTTGGGGCAAGTGAGACCACTTGGGAAGCCTCCAAGAGGGGAATCTCAGTTTCCTATAACTCTTTGGGGCCCCTGTACATCAGTCCCATTGGTTTTCCAAGATAGATGTAATGATGGCTCATCTTTCCACTGCTAATCTTAGGGTTCAGGGTGCTCAGTATGGGGTACCAACTCCTCACTACTAAAGAAGAAGTGCCTGTATGCTGAGATCCCTTTTTATTGTGTGTCATTGCATCAGGCATGTTTTTTTGTTTTTGTTTTTGTTTTTTTGTTTTCTTTAAACAAGATCTTGTCTCTGCCTCTTCTACCTGTCTCAATGAGGTCCTTCTATTCTTTGTTGTGAAGAGCAGTTCAGCTAGTTTTCAGATCTTTTTTGGAGGGAAATGGTGATCCATATGCAGTTGTAGATTTGGTATATCTGTGGGAGGAAGTTAAATTCAGGATCTTCCTATGCCACCATCTTGGACACCCCCCTCATGATTAGAACTTTTAAGATCTACTCTCTTAGCAACTTTCATGTATACAATACAGTATTATTAACCACAGTCACCACTCTGTACATTACATTCTTAGGACTAATTTATTTTATAACTGAAAGTTTGTACCTTTTGACCACCTTTACTCATTTTAGCCCCTCCTACCACCTACCTCTGGTAACCACTGATTGTTCTCTGTATCTATGCATTCAGTTTGTTTGTTTGCTTACTTGTTTTTTTAGATTCTACATATATGTAAGATCATATGGTATTTTGTCTTTCTTTGACTTATTTCACTTAGCATAATCTCCTCAAGGTCCATGTTGTGACAAATGGAAAGATTTCCTGGTACATTTTCTTATTAAGCCTCTAAAAGAAGTCATGTGAAAAAGACAGAGGACTCATGACTGTTCCCATTTTGCATTTGGAGAACCAAGGCTCAACCATATTGAGCTGACCCAGGCCACTGTGTAATTCTTTACAAGGTATGTTGTGCTTGACTAATTCAAAATGATTTCAGAAACATTAATGTCACTTGAGAAAGACTTCTACATTCTCTCTATGCAACAGATTATCAAGTTCTATCTATGCTTCCTCATATGCTTTTCCACCTGTCAAAATCTTTTATTTCTTAAGACTCAAAGTATATAGTTTTCTTACCTTTCAACCAGAAGGAATTTACCCATTTTGAACCTCCAGTAGCATGTAGTTATCATTTGACCTTTGCTGCATGCTTCCTTCAGTGTGCTTTCTTCTGTATCTGATTTATTGACACTTCTTTGTGACAAATTTGGAAATTATTAATCTTTATATATTTTCAAAGGCTTACCACGGTGTTTTTCCCCATGGTAGTTACTTAAGAAATATTTGTTGAAATAAATGCATAAGATATTTCTCTTTTCTTTTTATTATCTGTCATTGATTCTATACTTTGTGTCCAAACTTAATTTTAGCTACTTGTAAATGCTTTCCCTCTGCCCCATTCAAAGCAATGCTATGTACACTTTGTCATTTAAAAACAAATAAACAAACTAAAACCAAAACCAAATCAAAATAAACTTCTCATGGTTTTGCTTATATTAATTTCTTCTCTTGAGATTCTCTGAAGTTTTCTGACCTAATTCATTTCTCCCTTCCTCAACCTCTTGTATTTACAGCTTGCAATTGTATAGATGCATTTCTATTCTCTATTTTCTGTGGGCACTTAAAGGGCAAGTCAAAAATGATATCTGCCTTACAAATTGATTACTCAAACTAAATAAGATGGCTGTAGAATTCTGTATTATTTTTTGTGTTTTAAAATATCCCCCAGGGGCACCTGGATGACAGTCGGTTGAGTGTCTGACTCTTGGTTTTGGCTCAGGTCATGATCTCGGGGTTGTGGGATAGAGCCCCACATTGAACACCATGCTCAGCGGTGAGTCTGTTTGAGATTCTCTCTCCCTCTGCCCCTGCTTGCATGTGTTCTCTCTCTCTCTCTCTCTAAAAGAAGTAAATAAATCTTTAAAAACAAAAAAGAAAAAAAAAAATCCCCAATTGCCTACCATAGGACTAGACAAATGGTAGTACACCCCCCCCAAAAAAATCTAATTGATTCACATAATTCATTTCCCAGTAAGTCTAGTTTCAAAATTACATTGTGCTACACAGATATTTTCCTTTATGTGTTTTTTTTTTTTTTTTCTATCTTATTGCAAAGCAGTTTCCATTCATTTTTTAAAATATTTAACACATCAGTTTATTGACTTTTGTTTTATTTCCTGACCAGACTGGAACCATTTGGACTATAAATTGTGTTGTAAATCTGATATTATTAGATTTCCTATCGCAAAATTACATTGTCCTCATGTTCTAAATAGGTTAGCTATTTCAACCATTTCTAGTTGTCTTCTGAGAGATCATGACCATATATATGCTGAGAAATTTGCTTTATAATTCCTAAAAAAAAAAGAAAATAGATTGACTTTGCAGTGTTTTAATATGGCCTTCAATTGATAAAGCTTGATATCAAATTTCCTTACTGAAATGAAACATGCCAATATTTTTAGACACTTAAAATATTCAATGGGAAGGCATTGATTTTTGTGTAATACTCTCCTCTAATTTCCCTTCTGAGTTGTTCTTAATGTCTTCCACACTGTCTGACACATAGTGGGTTTTCATGAAATGCTGCTAGAATAAGTACAAGATTGTATAGATGAGAGCTTTAATATTTGCACAGATTTTCTGTTTATTCGTGATTTTCTGATTTATGAGTTTATAATGCATTCGGAGGGAAAAATATTCTAGTAATCTCCAAGTGAGATTCATGGAACAGTGGTTTTATAATAAACTGATAAACTGATAGATGATACTTAAAATAAAAAAAAATGGGAGAAAGTCTATGGAAAATAGTATGAGAAATCCCAAGTTAAAATTAAACATTTTCTTTTATTACAGCAGGACTTCTCATGACTTTAATATGCTAATCTGCATTAGAAATCCCCAGTGTAGTATGCAGCATTACCCAAATTTGCTTAATTCCAATATTATCAGGGCTCTTGATTTTAAGTTCCAGAAACACAACTCAGAATGCCTTGACTTAAAAATGGAATTGATCTGCTAATGTGACTAAAATATCCAGGGGTAGATTGGTCTCAGGTATACATGGCTACATAGAGTATTCCCATAAATCATCAGAAATAGGTCTCTTCATCTGCTTTCCTCTGGGGTAAGTTTATTATCAAATAGGATCTCCCAGTGAGGAGACAAGGATGGTCACTGCAACTTTATTTTTTTTTTATAGTTTTAAAAATATTTTTATTTATTTATGTATGTATGTATTTATTTATTTAAGAGAGAGAGCAGAGCGAGTGAGATAGAACACAAATGTGGCGGGGGGGCAGAGGAAGAGGGAGAAGCAGGCTCCCCACTGAGCAGGGAACTTGATGCAGGACTCCATCCCAGGACCCTGGCATCATGACCTGAGCCAAAGGCAGCAGTTTAACCAACTGAGCCACCCAGGCGCCCCAGCCACTGCAACTTTAGTCTTATGTTCTATCATTTTAGCAACCACAGCTCAAAGATAGCCATTCTTTCCTAATAATTACAGGAAAATTCCACTTGTGTAAAAGCTCTTCCAAAGAAGGAATTTTTCTGTTTGCTTCCAAATATATTTGCAGCTGCCAGAATGGTTCCTATTTTGTAGTTGGTGCTCAATAAATTTACTTGACTTGCACCACATTGTGCTACACAGGTATTTTCCTTTATGTGTTTTTTTTTTCTATCTTATTGCAAAGCAGTAACAGCCAACTGCTGTAAACAGGAGCATGGAATGCTCCAAACACCCAGACTGGACCATGTGTCCGGTTCTGGAGTGGAGGAGAAAAGAGGTTGGACCCACCTGAACCACATGAACTGAGAGTAGAGGAGAAAAAAGAAAGGAAGGAAGGAAAGGAAAAGAAAGAAGGAAGGGAGGAGGAAAGGAAGGAAGGGAAGAAGTGACTATCAAATAAAGAAATATGTGCTCATATGTTAATGGAAAGATTCTTCCTTATTTTACCAGCAATCTTCTGGATATCTATATCATATGCAGATAATACATCTTAGTTCCAGCCTTGAAGTTTGATTTTATCCTACTTCTGACTAATGTGTTATCATGTTATTGTTCGATGGTTGCTGGCAGAAGAAATGAGGCTCCTTTGTCAGAGACAAGGGTTTTATTACTTATGGTACAGCAGGCAGCATGAGCATCATATGTCTGCATCAATTTCCCTTGCCCCAAGTCTCATGCAGTATGGGGCCGATGGATGCCTCACATATGGTGGGTTTGCATCACACCTGGGAAATAGTAACTTGGGAGAATTCACTACTTTTATAGCAAGCAGTAAGCAAGTCTGTCCTTTGGGACAAATGTTACTTCATCCCCTAAGATTGCTCATTGCAAACATGACCCTGATAAAGAGCACTGTGTAAAGAGTAGTATAGCCTTTTTATTCCTGGCACACTGAGCAAGATGTATAGAAGCATGAGAAATACACGAAGGACTGTCTGCCAACACTTACCTTGAAAATATTACTTTAATCCCATTTCAGCCAGGTGAGAAGGTGAACAGAAAGTTTTGGAGTTGGCAGGGCTTTGTATCATTTCTGAAGTCATGTCACATAGGCAATTGCCTCCCCTGTGGAGCTATACTCATACCAGGAGCATAAATTCTAATTCAGGGAAAGTGTGCATATGCTTTGGGGACATTGGGTTTTATGGGGAAAAGGAGACAATATCTTTACTTTTTATGACTGTAGAATATGATTTCTTTGGTATGAAAAAGAGGATAAACGAGATTATTTGGGTTTTCAGGGAGAGCACTTAGCTATGCTTTCTTTTAATACATTTGATTTCCAATTATTAAGCAATTGCTCAGCATGCTCTGAGAAGAGTCTTCATGAAAATGAAGAGCCCAAAAGGTCTTTAGTGGGCCTTGTTCTAAATCTGGTCTCTGTGGTTGTTTGGCAGTTTATCAAAAGCCACATTAATCCTTATAAATAGTGCTTGATTGTCAAAAGACAGCCCCCTTGTTCCAGCCTTGAGATTGAGCCACGCTTATTATTTTTCTTGACTTCTTGTACACAGGCTGTATGATTACCAAGTGATCATGTGTAAACAAGAGGCTGTTTTGTGCCGATAAATGGATTCCCACTGTTGCACAAGCCCCTAGGAGTCTGCATTAAAAACAAGTTGAGATGCAGAACATTTATTTTAACAGCAGGCACTTATCATTGGTGACATTACCTGATACGACTGATAATCTAAAGCATTATGACTTTGGAGCAAAATTTGGTTCATAAAGACATACAAGGAGATAAACCATGGCTACTAATAGAAATTGCAAGCAATGCTTTGAATAGAATAATCTTATCTACATTCATCATCTGGTTAGGTCTCTCCTCCCACTGAAATGAGACAAAGTAAATTCACAACCCCATTAATGCTAATAGCAGCTTCAGAAGCAAATCCCTTGTTCCTCCATAGGAGAGGATGGCTGCCCCCTCTTGTTTCACTGTGCTGTGAACCTGTGTCAGTCCGAGCTAATTGGTGGAAATCTGGGATACAAGCAGTTTGAAATTAATCTTTTGAAATGGTGGCCAATACAGTTGTTGATGATAGCAGCTACTGGCTAAAAAGCAATGACATTTCTCCTTGAGGTGCTGATTCTGGGAGGTTGGTACGAAGCCATCAGTGTTCCTCGGCCAGATTATCTTCTTGCACCCATTTCTACTTCTGGCACTAGCCTGTCAAGATACACTTGGGACAACTAGGGAGGAAGGCTATGGGTAGGGCACGCTGGCATGGGATTCACTGTTTTATGATAGAATACCCCTCTAAGACATATACATTTAACCATTTTTCTACTTTGTGAAGTTGGGCAGGCAGCCTACGATCTCTGCATCCCAATTTCAGCATCTCTAAGATGAACCCTTCTAGTATTTTACTCAGTGTTTTTCCTGAAGGTGAAACATGATAACATAGTTACAGTAATAAAGAGTAAAAATAAGGTACTTAGAGAGGCTCCTACTTGATTTTATTGAGAGATGATTGCCAGGAAGGAGCTGTTGCCTGCTAGATCCAGCTTGCCAGAGGAAGAAGCAAATGACTCTGCATAATACAGGAGAGAGGGGTTTGATACTCTTGTGGAGGGATCAGAAGGGTTGAGGGAGGGGAAAGAGAAGCTGAAACCAGGGTGGTAGGGGAATAATAAGAGAGGAGGCCCTCAGGACACACAGTGGTGTAGCCTATATCTAGCCCTTCATCTGTCCCTATAACATCTTCAATAAAATCTACACTTTTTTTTTTTTAATTTTTATTTATTTATTTGTCAGAGAGAGAGAGAGAAAGCACAAGCAGGGGGAGCAGCAGAGGGAGAAGGAGAAGCAGACTCCCTGCTGAGCAGGGAGCCCGATGTGGGACTCGATCCCAGGACCCTGGGATCATGACCTGAGCCGAAGGCAGACGCTTAACGACTGAGCCACCCAGGCGTCCCTAAAATCTACACTCTTCACCAAGGCATTTGCATCAGTGATTTGTCTGGAACAAAGTCTTGGTGCTGAGTATTGCATGCAGGTTAGCTCAAGAGGGTACAAGATTCTCATTGTTTACAGGATGTTAAAGCAGAAAGTTTGAGATGAGGCACCCAGACAGCCAAGAGCTAGGAAATTCCTAGTGAAATGCCCAACCAAAATGCAGATTTTCAAAGAAAATAATGACAGGTAGGAAGGCTCTGACCTTGTAAGAAGGGAGTGAAAGGAAGAAGTGGAGCAAAGAAAGAGGACAATGATGTTGAAGTTAATTACTTCTGTGGAGAGGATCTTCTAAGAGAAAGTTACCCTTTCGGCCCTGCCCTATCCTGTCACTCCTAAATGGGCAGGGGGATGGTGGCTATCACTTCACTTCAAGGCCTAATGAGGAAGAAGCTCAATAGGACCAAATCGGAGGCCGACGTGTGTTCTCTACATTAAGGATATAGCTTCCATGGATGCCTGAGAAAGCCAATGTGGCAGGCAGCAGGGTAGAGAGAGAGTAGGTGCTCAGAGAAGTTCAAACATCCTCGTTGGCACTGGGGAAGGGTGTGTGTGACTATTTTCCACGGCTCCAGTCTGGAGAGAGAGTTACAGCCCAGGAACCTGCAGGGAGAGTGAGCAGTTCGCATGTGAGAATGAATTGAGTGGACCCAACTTCCAAAGACGCAGGGCTCAGATAACAGCTCTTAGTGAAAGAAGTGTCATCACCCTGGTCATGGGGACTTTAGTCAGATAGGTTCATTATGGGGGTGCTCCAAAGGATCCCCAAAAGTGCTCAGGAAACAGAGTCAACTTTCCACATCTGCCAGGCCTAGGGTGCATGAAGCTGGCTTTGGACAGCAACAGATAGCAACCAATTAAAACTTTTCTAATCTTATTTCCCTTTATTTTTTCACTTCTTATGACTTTCCCTCAGCTTGTAGGATGTGTGCCAATGATTTGCAAGTGGGGAGAAGGTGAGTGGAGAGAGAGAGAGAGAGAGCAGAGGTTGGCAGTACCACCTTTCCAGAAGGCAGCCAGCCCCCTGGTGTCCCAGATTTTAATGAGGGAATGCTGGAGAGAGCTCTTATCTTGAACAGGGATTATATCTCGGCTTGGATACTTGGATTCTTTTAGTATCTGTATTGGGACTGTTGTTCTGTGATTTAAACGGATTGAAGGATTGTGTATGATCTCAGAATGAGCAGAAAAAGCATGCAGTGGTTCTGAAAGCCTGATTCCTGGACCATCATCATCATCATCATCATCATCATCATGTGAAAACACATTGGAAATGAAAATCTCAGGTTCCACCCCAGACTCTCAGGACTGGCCCAGCCAGTCCTCCAGGGGATGTGCGCTGAAGTTTGAGAATCATGGAGCTAGAGGAGGGAGGCAGCTCCAGCTTTACAGGTGCTTCTATCCTGCTAATAAATATACAGGAAAAGGTGGAGAAATTCAGTCTACACTCATGATATAACCATTTGGAGGTTACATAAGGAAATGAAGCTATAATGTTTTATGATAAGTTTTGTCTATCAAACCTGTTCTTCTGCTAGGACATTTGCTGGAGCTTCCTGGACAACAAGCATGCAGGTTGGGTGGTCTGATAACTTTATCAGCTATGCCGAAACTGGGGCCACAAAGTCCAGGGGACACCTCTCCATACTTGTTACACACCTTACATGATGTGGGCCATGTAGGCATCAACAAGATAACCGCAAGCAACACCCTAGTTTGGTAAAGATGTTCTGCTATATCATTATCTCTGTATTGTACGTGGATTAAAAGTTAAGTAAAAAACAATTTTAAGAATAGACTCTAAATACTTTCCTGAATTAAAAAAAAAGTAAGGAATAGCTGTTGGTAAGTATGTCAAAAAATACAAATAAGCAGTGAACAGATTTTCAAGCCTGAACATTGTGCAAGTCCATGTCATTTGTTAAAAATAAAAATACATGGTGCCTCACAAAGATATTACCAGGTGACATGAAGTATAATGGTTTTAGAAATGTGAAAAGCAAAATCATAATCCCAAGCCCTTAAAAAATGAGTTCTAGTATAATATTAAAAGAATTTAGAATTAAATGTAAATTAAGATGTAAAGTCATTCAGGACAATGAAAAGTTTATTTAAAAGCACTAGTACTTTTAAGACTAAACATAAACAACATGAGACAAACAATTGTGATTCAACAAAGTTTTGCCTGGTGTTCATGTTCTCTTATAGTATATTATAGTAGTAATAACCATGAAATTGTATTAATAACTTCATGCTTATGTTAATAACCTCTTTGTTATTAATATGTTTCAATTTTCTTTAAAAACCTAAGTTTCAAGAGGTTTATTTTATTATTAAAATGGATTTTTTTTTCCAGAGGAACAATATCCCTCCTTCCCCATTGGGTCCATCTATGATTTTCATGTGTATGTGTGTGCATGCATAGGGGGAGTTGAGGTAGGAATATCACTAATTAAAATTCACTTGTACCAAACTTCTCTGTGAAGTATGAGTGTTTCAGAAATCATCCTGTTATTTCTGTTTATTGTTCTTTCTAGCTGGGTTGTAAGCTCCATTTTTAATTCTCATGTTATTTAGTACAGTGCAATAAATAGAGTAAAGGCTCATTAAATGTTATGCAATCACTGGATAAGCTAGGGAAAAAAAAACCACACTTTTTTCATCAATACCGTCATCTGTATATTGAAGTCTTTTTCGTATCAGCCTCTCAGCTGACAGATGATTGAGTTAATTTGGGGTTAGGATAGAAACAGCCTAATATCTGAAACAGTTTCACTAGGAATAGTCAGTCTAAAGGTCATTGGGAAGCAGCCAGTTTTAGTACTGCCCCATTTTATTTATTTATTTATTTATTTATTTATTTATTTATTTAGGTACAGCAAATCCTTTTTCTTTCAGAGAATTGATTTTGAAAATTATTAAAATTCTCATATTAAAATTTTCTAAAATAAAACAAACTTCCCATAAGAATAGTATTGAAACATTACTCTTTGAGCCGTGTTAACAGTCCATTACCAAATATGTATCCAGTCATATGTCTTGGATTTGAATTTATTCTATGAGATGTTAGGCTTATTGACAGCACAGCCTTGCAGATCTAGTTACCTTCTTAAACTTAGTTGGCTTACCAGTTTGTAAGTTCCTCAATCAGGAGAGAGGGATAATAACATCTGATGGGAATGTGGAGGAAATACAATTTTGTTGAGAATTGTGGTGAAGCTCTTCAGCTTCCTCAGAGGAAAGACCCTATAGTCGTGTCATGGCTGCTTTTCTGTAAGCTTAGGAATTGAGAGGTTGACCTGGCAACAATCTGAATAGCAAAGCAGGTTTTTTCTTAGTGCCCATTTTCCTGCAAAAGCATATTTTTGATTGGACTGCAGTGAAAAGCATAATTAAATGTTACAGAGACTCTCAGAACTTTAAACCATTCTCTTTTCCCTTTTTAATTTGACAACACAAACAAGTCTAATGTTCCCTTTTGCTGGCTCCAGATGTCCATTGTGAATGTAAATGATGAGCCAGTAGAGTGGATGCTTCCACAGAACCAACACGCGGAGCAAAAATGAATCGTTGCACATCCTGCAGGTGCCTCTGCTGAGCGAATCTTTTCACTCTGAGGACATTTAACAGATAGAATATACAGCTGGTCAAAGAAAGCCTTTAGGCTATTTCAAAGTTTCTATACAAAATAAAATGCTTCATAAAGTTTGCTTGAAAGTGGAATTTTGGAAAATACGGTTATCTCCACTCTTTCATTTTTATTCCAATAATTCCAGGCTCTTTTCAAGCTGAAAATATTATTTTTAAGAATCTGATAAACTCTAATATTTGGAATTCTGGTAGAAAAACTTTCCATGTAATTTGGAGGTTGTATTCAAGTTAACGACAACAAAAATGCAGTGATTTTTGTATGTTGTCAATAATTGCTGCTTACAGCTTGATTATTTTGAAATTTTCAGGATCTCTTACAGCCATACATTTGTGCCAAAGCCTTTCAAATGTCACCTAATGAGAGCCATTTATGTAGATGGCATTGATATCTGACTCGGGAGAGAGTGTTCACATACTTAGCATTTGAACTAGAATTTGCTCTCTGATTTTCTCAGTCAAGGTCTGAGATTTGGGAAGACTCTATTGCTGAGTCTAAATTGTCTACTGAAGTACTTATGACTGCAGAATTTGGAATCGGAAGAAGTATCTTGACAGTTTTGTCTCTCCTCCTTTTCCTCAGAAGCCCCGAGTGATTATACTGCCTATGTCTGTGGGCTCCCCCTGTGATGACTCAACTGGATTCCTCTTCCCTTAAAGATCCAATATTCTAAAATAATTTTCTTCCTTTCTATCACCAGCTAAAACACCAATTCTTTCAGCACAGCTGATCACAGCAAGAGGAAAGCAAACAGATAGAGTTAATTCATACTAAGAGGAGAAAGTCTGCTAGCCTCCATGGGGGTATTCGCTTTGTAAAAGAGGTTGCTTGAGAAGCTAAATTTATCTCTAAGTTGCAGAACCTAGGAAATGAAGTAAAGAATTTCAACGGTGGGAAAGAGATTTGGATGTTTCCATTTTTTTCAGTATTTGGATTATAATAGATCAGAAAAGAGCTGACCGGAAAAAAAAAAAAAAAAGGAACTACAGTTGAATGATTAACACATTTAAGGAAAAAGTTCTCAATTAGAGATTGGTCACTCTTGAAAGTATTGAAAAGAACAGTCACAGAAGCTCATTTCAGCAAGGAGTTCAGAAAAAAAGATGTATATAACAGAATTTTTAGGAAACCCCAAAATTTGGCAAGAAAATCCTTTATTAAAATTAATAGTATTTGTAAAATATTGTAAAAATAATATTTGTAAAAAAATGTAAAAATATTTACATTAAATATTTGATTATCTAACTCTGCTCTGTTTCCAAGCTTTCTAAGTGAACTTCTGGTTACTATTTCATTCCTGAGTAGTTCTGCCTATAGAGAAGGAATGTGCTGGTCACATTCCTTCTCTATAGGCAGGAATAAGAACTCAAGACCGATTATAGTTATTTTTTACTTAAGTCAGGGTCGGGTCAGAAAGACAGAACCACCATGATGTTTTTAGAGAGATTCTATCTTATGCAATTGCGGGAGATGGTTAAAGATGTTGTCTTTGCATCTTTTCTGGAGCTTAAAGTCTGCAGGACATGGAATCAAGGAAAGATGTGAAGAGAGGGAGAGCAAGGAAAAACTGGAAACCATTAGCACAAGCGGGAATCCACAAGGATGGACTGGAACCTGGGTCCCTTACTGCCTCCAACTTTGATGGTGTGGGCGATCTGCAGGAGAATGTGATGCCCTTTGTCACAGAGCTAAACACATAGTTGGGGCAGGAGACAGAGAATCTGAAGAGCAGCTGAGGGGACTGTGTCCCATGTCAGTCGAGGGCCAGTTGAAGCATCCAGGAGTTTGAGATGGAAGAGCACCTGGTGCCCCTGAATCATCCTGAAAGTGAGAGCAGTGTGGCTACTGCTTCAAACAGGCCTTCCAAAACTTGTGCCAAAGCCTCTTTGGGATAACATGGGAGGGAATTATGGGAAATGTAGTGCCAGCCTAGCTAAATCACCGAGGTTTGAATAATAACATATTGGCATTTGGTTTTATATATCCTCTTCATAAACCTGTTAATAAGAATGTGTTCCTGAGAGATGGATCTACCCTTGATGTTCTGACAAAATAAGGGGACTGGCTGTGGACTAGAACCTGGGGAGAAGTTTATCCCACAAAGCTAATGAGTGATACCCTGTGAGCCTCTTGTTAGAGGGCCTACTTCATCCCCCCGGCAGTGCAGAGGCAATCTCTCATCATTTTCCCACTGGTTGCCTGGTAATCCTCTTTTCTTTTGAATTTCTACACCTGGAATGTCTCAAATTCCCACCTCAGAGATTACCATGTGCAGTGATTTTTCTTTGGTGTCCAGAAGGCAGAACATGGAAATAACAGTTTTTCTGCCCCCACATTATCCTTTTGTTCTGCTAATTATCAAAGAGCTCTTTCATTGTCTGTTTTTACACTTCTTTTTTGGTAAAACTTCTTTATTAACCAAAATACCCAAATGTTATAGACAGAGCTATAGATACCATCTTCTGGATATGTTGACATGCGTTATCGTATTAGCTTCTCACGGCGTCCTCACAGTCCTGTATGAAGAAACTGGTCCTGTCCTTTAAGCATCCACTTGGTGCTATTGTAATTAAATTCAGATTTAACCTAAATGTAATAGGTTAAGCTTGATTGTATTTATAGGTGTATATTACATCCCAGTCAGTGATTCCAAGTAGGGCATGGAGTCTAGTTGGGGAGGAAAGAGAATATTGATGAACCAGTACAAATCCGTCATCATTCTTTGGAAAACCTCTATTCCAGAAAAATATGAGTAACAGTTCATTAAGCTAGAAATTCTCCCACACTCTCCAGCTTTCATCTTCTAGTGGTTTCTAGTATATGATTATAAGTTAAAATGCTAGAAAGAAAATACTTGTAAAGCAAATGAGTTGTATCAATTGGGAGTTATTTTACCCCTCTTGTGCAATTCTTTTGGCCCATAATTGTCCAAAAGTTCAGAAGCTATGTGATCTTGTCAAACGTCATCTATTTCAGCATTATCTACCACCTCCAATGTTGTGATACCAGACTCGCAATGACATCACATGAAGGGAGGTAACTTGAACCTGGAATCAGAATAGGTACTCGTGAGAACCAGAGGTCGGGATGTACCTAAGGGACAAGGGTCAGGGAATGGGCAGGCCATAAGTTAGAACTAACACTGGAGAGAGGACTGCAGATCCCATAGGCATCTGGGAGATCTGTGGAGAGAAGGCAGAGCAAAGCAGCTAGCTGGGACACCTGATGCAGGGAGTCAAAAATGGCTTTTGTTCTGGGCTGAGCCTTTGCCTTAGTCAGGAGAAGCTAAAACTTGCAGTTTAACTTAGGAACTTCCCCAGGGTGGCTAGACCAGGTCTGTGGGTGGAGTGAAGTGGGGGATTTCTGGATGAAAGAGAGTGGTCAATGGGAAGGAAAGGCCAGCTGTTGGTGGGAAGCTACTCACATACACTCAGACTTCTGGAAAGAGGGATTGGAATGACACAGTGCAAATCAGTCAGTGACCGCAACCAAGTCAGGTAGAGGTGCTCTCATTTTTTCTAAACTTTTGTGTAGAATTGACTGTCTCTTTAAGACTCCCCCTCCCCTCCCTGCCTAGCTTCAGGTTTCTGGGATTTAGCAGCAAGACAGTCAAATCACAGGGAATGAGATTTGGGGGACAGGAAATAATTGAAAAGCTTGCTTGCTTATCAGGCAATAAATTATGTCCTGGGATTGATGCCAGGGTGGTTTTGGAGGGGCCAATACACACTGACCTCTGAAAAAAATGGATTTATTATCGAGCAGCCTTTGTATGAAATCTTAACTAATGAGGGGCATGTCAAGGCACTGCTGGTTGGGCAGCTCCCGTGTGCAGTTGCAACAAGGTTGGGAGGTTGGATTCTGCTGACATCTGTCTGGCAGAGACACCGCTGTTTGGAACCTCCTGCTAATCAGAAGTTTGTCCAGACCGTTTTCTCCTTTGGTAGATCATCCTCTACCGAATTGTAATGCAGATTAGAGGGGAGAGCTGCCCAAATTTAAGACACTGTCAAATGTAGTGGTGGTTGTCTACCCCAGTGAGTGTTTCTAAAACCGAGTAACTGTTGAATTGAATGGCAAATGAGACTCTGTTCCTGATAGAAGAGCACAGACCAAGATTATTTACCTTACCTTGTAAATAAAAAAGATTAAATTTTAACTCTAAATATTGGATGAAATATTTGATTAGTTTCTATGGTTAGATGACTTAGAAAAACCCCAAGCAAGTGGTTAAATAGGGGAAAAAATCTTTTCCTGATGAAGGACTTTGTCAATACTAGTATCTGTGGAGTGATTTAAAATGTAGAATCTCATTTAATGATCTGAACAACACTGTGACATAGATACTATGATCTCCTCAGTTTACAAAAATGAAAGCGGACCTATCTCACTAACGCAGTGGTTTTTAACTGGGGGCGATTTGACTCTCAGGGGACATTTGGCAATGTCTGGAGACATATCTAGTTGTCACAGCTATAGGGGAGGGGTGCTAGAGGCACCTGGTCGGTAGAGGTTAGGGATACTGCTAACCCTGGAATGCACAGGAAAGCCCACAACAATGAGTTACCCAAACCAAAATGTCAATATTGCTATGGGTGAGAAACCCTGCACTAAGGTAATGACATCACATGGTAGAAACAGGACTAGAATCCAGATTTTTTTTGACTCCCCCATCCCCAATGTTTTGCTCATTACAATATGCTCTATATCTTCCCACATAAGACACCTTTAGAACAGGGAAAACATTTGCAGAAAAACTTTGTTTTACGATGTTCTGTACCATCTAAAGAGAGTCAATCTCCATCCTGGTATTAGAGAAATTTGGCCTGCTGGCTCTTCACAGAACTGAAGAAGCCTGTTGAATGTATGACCATGGAAAATTTCGGGAGCAGGGATGGTGTCAAATTGCTCTGGAAATTTGCATGGCTCCTTGATGCTTGCAGAGTGAAGTTCATACATGGGTGTGGTCCACATCTATTTATAAATGTATTAATTGTAGTCCTGCCCAGAAAAAAAGACAATCCCTAAGTTTCAATTTTGGACCCTTTAACTGGATCTTAATATATGCCCTAAAAAAATAGAGGATTAGAAGTTAGCAGAGGGCGCCTGGGTGGCTCAGTTGGTTAAGCGACTGCCTTCGGCTCAGGTCATGATCCTGGAGTCCCGGGATCAAGTCCCGCATCGGGCTCCCTGCTCAGCGGGGGGTCTGCTTCTCCCTCTGACCCTCCCCCCTCTCATGCTCTCTCTCTCATTCTCTCTCTCAAATAAATAAATAAAATCTTAAAAAAAAAAAAAAAGAAGTTAGCAGAAAGGCTGGGTCTCCGTGATACTTGTCATTACTGCGTGAGCACTGAAACTTAATTTACTCATCTGTAAAATGAGTGAGTAAAGATCACCCTCACCAGTGTGGATGGACATCATCCAATCTGTTGAGGGCCTGCACAGAACCAAAAGGCAGAGGAAGGGCAAATTTGCATTCTTTGGTAGAACTAGGACATCCATCTTTTCCTGCCCTGGTTCTGGGGCTTTTGGACTCAGATTGGGACTTACTCCATTGGTTCACCAATTCTCAGGCCTTTTGTACTCAGACAGACTTACACCACCAGCTTGCAGATAGCAGATTAGAGGACTTCTTAGCTTCCGTAGTCATGTGAGTCAATTTATATAATACATCTTTTCTTACATCTCTCTCTCTCTATATATATATATCCTATTGGTTCTGTTTCTCTGGAGAACTATGACTACAATATCTACCTTCCCAATTTTTCACAAATTTGACTTTGGGCCAACCCTAACCAATATCATACATGGAAGGTGATTCTGGGAAACACCTTGATCTTGAACTTCCAACCTCCAGAACTATGAGAAAATGTTTTTCCTTTGAGCCACCCAGGCTTTAATATTTTTGTTATAGCAGCCTGAAGTAAGACAGCGCATAATAACTATTTGTTAGGGCGGGGGTGAGATAGAAGGAAGAAAGGTAGGAGGAATTGAATGAAAAAAATGGATTCATTTATCTAAATCTTTAAATTTAGGACCTTCGGAAATTGCTTTGACTTTGCAAATGCACTGTGCATTTGAAATGCACATGAAAGTGCATTTTCATGCATTGAAAACACTAGATTGCATCTTAATAGCTTAAGGGAATTCCATCAGCCTTCAGATATTTCTGTTTGTACACAAAGAGATTGATGGTGAATTTGGTGGAATTCACTTTAACATTAATGAAGACTTGCTAGGTGCCAAGCACTGAGCTGGATTTGTAGATACTTGAAAATATCAAAGCATCTTTCAAGTCAGGGTTGTTCTTGTATCTAGGAAAAAAGTGGTTGCCATTGGCATGGTTTTTTTTGCCAGGAAAAATTTCCTGCCAGGTGAAATTTTCCACTAATCCCTGCCTTCATGAATTTTTATCAATAGAAATTTGTTCCTTTAGCTTAAAGCCATTTTGTAAAGCTCTCAGTTTAAAATGCAAATGCATGTTATTCCCATCTATCAGTGAGCATTTAAAAGCAGTTTATTGTATTTCTTTGGGTGGGAGGGATCTGGAAGGAAACAGTACAAAAGGAAGGTAGGTTTAAAAGATGAAGGGAGAGAGGCAAGGGAGGAGGTCAGGGTGAGTGGCTGCCCTGGTTGGCAGTTGGTGGGAGAAGAAGGGAGTGGCTACCTGGGTGCAGACAGAACGGAATGCCATCAGTGGAAGGTACCTGTGTAGGAAAAACTCCGTTTTTTCCTCCACACTACAACCACACTCATAGGAATTCTGATACCAGATGTGAGGGTTTTCCACACACCAATTCTCCAACACTAGCTGGGTGTCCTACAATTCAATTCAGTTCTGACATTCAATACCTGGAGTTAGTGCAGACCCCACAGGTTAGAGGCTCCATCCCATAATACTGCCCTCCACTTCAGATACTGGTTGCAAGTAGTAAGTTCCTACATTACCGGCAATTTCTGTCTGACTTGGCTCTGAATCTGAGGTTCCCATGACCCCTTTCTTGGGTTTGATCCTTTGCTAGAACAGCTGACAGAACTCAGGGAAACACTTTCTTATATTGACTTACTATATAGTAAGAGATATGATAAAGTATACAGGTGAACAACCAGATAAAGAGACACATGAGTAAGGTCAGGAAGGGTCGTGGGCATTTCTGTCTCTATGGAGTTGGGGTGAGCTTCCCTCCTGGCATGTGGGTGTGTTCACGAACCTGGAAGCTCTCAGAATTCTGTACTTTTGGGATTTTTATGGATGCTTCATTATATAATCATGGTCAATCATTAATTCAGTCTAAAACCTCTCTCCCCTTCCTGGAGGATGGGGGATGGGGTGGAAACTTCTAAGCTTCTAATTATGGCTTGGTCTTTCTGGTGACCAGACTCCATCCTGATGCTATCGAGGAACTCACCAAGAGTCGCCTCCCTGGAACAAAAATAAACTCCTAACACTAAGGAAATTCCAAGAGATTTAGGAGTTCTGTGTCAGGAACCAGGAACCAGAATCAGGGACCAAATACCAGAATAAAAGATGCTCCTAGTGCTCTTATTTTTTAGGAAATTACAAGGGTTTTAGGACCTCTGTGTCAGGAACCAGGGCAAAGACCAATATATACTTTTCTAGTTTCATTGTGCCCCAAGCAGATTTCATATTTGCCTTCTCTCTGGTCCTACCCTAATCACTTTGAGGGGGGGAAAAACATTCAGCAGATTTCTGTATGCAAAGCTAAGTAATTCTTCTAGTAATATATCTCAGCATTAATTCATTCATGAATGTGGATCTTAAAATGTGGTCTGTGACTTCTGCAGGTTCCTAAAACACTTTTGGGATTTTCAAGGTCAAAACTATCTCCTTAACAGTGCTAGGGCATTATTTACCTTTTTCACTCTCTTCCTCACATCTCAAATCTTCACACAGTAGAGCTTTCCAGAGGCTACATGATGTGTGATGATGTCATCAATCTGACAGCTAATAGAATGTGTGCTTGTGCATTCTTGTGTTTTTAAAAACTTCTCAGCTTTAAAATAAATAAATAAATAAACTAACTTCTCAGTTTTAATCACTGATATATATACCCCATATAAATAAAAGCTCATTGGAGTCTTTAATAGTTATTTTAAAAATATGAAGTGACTTGAACCAAAAAATTTGGGAGCTGTTAGTTTGGGACAGCTTCTAAAATTGGTCAGAATATCTCATAAGAGGAGGCTGCTCAGGACTTTTTGTTTTCATTTCTGCTGGTTTCCCTTCCTTTATTTCAGAACTCATAGGCTTAGATCCCACAGGAAAAGAAAGGGAAAATCTTGTTAGAGGATTTTATACCATTCAAAGACTTTTAGATCTAAAACCAAATGAAAGGAAATGGATTTTTTTTGTGTGTATGTGTGGCAGAATCAGCCTTTTTCAACAGAAATCTTTTGCATCTTTAATCAGCTGTAAAATAGGTTGAGGAACTAGCTAAATAGGTAATAGATATATACGCCCATCTTACAGGAAGGCAATAGGAATCCCAACCCTCCAGCTAATCAGGGCCGGAATAATTCTCCCACCTTTAATGAAGGGTTGGGTCTGTGAACCCCAGGAAAAACAGTGGTGGCCAGGAAATATGACTCTGAATGACCCAGTTGTAAGATGCCACTGCAGAATATGGCACATCTAGCTTTCCTTAGCCATCCAGAAAACTCTATCCTGAATTATACTCCTGTTCATGATAAAAAGAAACAGATACTGAGCAATTACCTAAAAATGCATGCACAACTTTATTTAGAGAGACCCACAAAATTGAGTTTTCATAAATTATAGAAGTAATTAAGACAATCAGCTCACATTTTTTGAATAATTTAGATAATAGGTCTGTATTCTTCTTGGGAATAACTAGGACACTTTGTAGGTGAAGGAGCAATAATTTATCGCTTTGGAAAGTGATTTCTGCACAACAAACACACCATAATTGTGGAAGGAGTTAATGCCCACCTCCAAGAACTGAACTCATTTTGTATCCTTGTATTTTATCTGCATGAAACATGGAAGGCCTTCTCTTTGCAATTGTAGTTTTGAATTTAATTTTTGGCCAGTTTCTTATTCAACTTTAGGGAAAACTGAAAATGTGTGGTTACACTATTTTTTTGTACTGCATGTGTTACAAAGTAACTAAAGGAGAGATGTGATACCTGTTTCCTGTGTTTTTTTTGTTGTTGTTTTTGTTTTTCCTTTTGTTTTTGGAATCCTGAATTCAAAGAGTTAAGGTAATCCCATCCCGAAGTTCTGGGCACACTATTACAGCATCAACTTTGTAAAATCTACCTATTGGTTGGCTTTACTGTTGCTTCCCTGGCCATCCTTGACTGTTTTTCCCACTCTGCTCCTCTCTCAGTGACCGGTGCTGAAAGGTTTGAGATAGATAGGTACAAATCATTGGAATACGGGTAGTGTCGTTTTACGTGGGAGGTGTTTTTAATTTACTTTGATGATATTATGTTTTGGAGCTCATTTTATATCTTTTGTTGTTGTTGTTGTTAAACTCAATACTGTGTTTTAAGAAATCTATCCTTGTTTCAGTAAAGCATGTTTATTTTTTCTGACTTCTGCAGAGTATCAGCCTCCTGCCTTGTTTCCTTAACGATGAGCACTAAACCCCTGATTCATCTTTTGTCCTTTAGTTCAGAATTTAATGACATAGAGGCAGGGATTTCTGTCTAGTTTATTTACTGCTATCTTCCCAACACTCAGAAGGGTGCCTGGCACATGGTAGGGGTTCAAGAAATTTTTGTTGAATCAACGAATTAACTCATTTGCATTTGGTTAGGTGTGGACCATACAGGTGAATGCAAAGTGTTTCCTTAGAAAACTCCATCCTGACTTCCTAGTCTAGGTTTTCTTACATACTCACTATATCCTGGACTTTTCAATGTTAATTGCTCCTTCTTTCTTTCTTTCTTTCTTTCTTTCTTTCTTTCTTTCTTTCTTTCTTTCTTTCTTTCTTTCTTTCTTTCTTTCTTTCTTTCTTCTTTCTTCTTTCTTTCTTTCTTTTTGTCTTTCTTTCTTTCTATCAGTCTTTCTTTCTTTCAAGATTTATTTATTTTAGAGAGAGAGAGAGAGGGAGAGAGCGAGCATGGGGAGGAGCAGTGGGAGAGGGAGAGAGAAACTTTAGCAGACTCCTCGTTGAGCTCAGAGCCCTCTGCAGGGCTTGAACCCAGAACGCTGAGGTCACGACTTGACCCTGAGATCGCGACCTGAGCCAAAGTCAAAACTCCGAGGCCTAAGCGTCAGCGCCACCCAGAGGCTCCATTGCGCCACTTTCTTGATTAACTTCCTGCTTTGCTCGTTTGTTGCTAACACAGACCCTGAACTTCACTGTGCTTTTACCGTTTTTGGCGGTCTCTGCCAGCCGTTCTCCCTGGCATGTGATTCCTGGTGGTGCGAGGTGGCGGTAGCAATAGCAGTAGTTCGGGGAGTGGGGAAATGGTAAAATCTACATCAGCATTAGCCCTGAGCCTGGGCAAATCAGTAATTAATCACTATGAGATACAGCCTGACTGTTAGTTCTCCGGGCCTTTCCCACTACCTTTTTCCCACCAGACTACTTTCCCAAGCCAACTCTATAGAAATTCTAGAACAGCTTCTGACTGAGGCGGATAAACATTGATCCTGTAGTTCCCACATGTCATCAACGAGGCATAGTTTTGTGCTTTTCTCCTACAATTTTGAGTCTTCTTTATTCCGTGAAGGCTGTTTGGACAGAAGGAATGTGGGTGAGAGAAAGAGGGGAGAGCAGAGGGAAAAAAAAGTACACACAATGTTCACAAAAAAGAGTTCAGTAATGCTTTCAAATATTAAAATTATCATAATATTAAGGTTATATTTGAAAAAGAATTATCAGTTGAATTATTCTCAGGGTCCTTGCTTACTGTAGAAAAAATTATGGATTTATTCAGTGAGAGAATCTGGCTCAGTTAGTGGCTGGAACCTAATCAATGCAGTAAAGTACTCAACAAGGCCGGATGTAATCTTTGCTTCTCCCACAAAACTGTAATTTATTAAAAATAAATTCAAGATCCATATTGCTAAGTATCACCCACTAGTGCAGGGTTAATTATATAAACTTCAAAACATGCTAGCAGTCATCATAGATAAATTAGTAGCTGGCATAAAATTTGATGGCAGAAGAAATATGCTCACAAGCTGACAATTTTGGGTAGTCAGGAGTACATGGAAAATGCAGTTTAAACATTCGTTCTCTAGTTTAAACACTAATTGGTTAGTAGTTTGATCACAGACATTGATACTGTTGACCTCATTAACTTCACTATATCTCTCGACATGTTAAAAATGCAGAGGAAAAATAAGTGCATAAAATAGGAATCAGACTTTGAAAATGTTCTGCTGTCTTGAAAGCTCAATTAGGAATGAAATGTCAATTCTGTAGTGTGAGCTTTTTCGGAGCTAGTTTGCTGCAATCTGACGTTCGCTTTCAAGTAGAAATCATGTAGTATCTGACGGTAGTTTGTCCCTTGGTTCTCTTTTAAATGTTATTAAATCTGTTCCCCTTTTTTTTCTTTCCACTTCTTTTTCTTTCCTTTATTTATTTATTTATCTATTTATTTATTTATTAAATTCTGGCTACACTTGGGGGATTAGATAGAAAAAGTGCTCTAGATTGCAAGTGCTTAGAAAGTGTGAGTCCGTGTGACTATTAAGATATGTGTTATTTAATGGTACTTTCTCATTTCTTTTCTCTCTTCTTTCTTCTTTTTTTTTTTTTTTTTAAAGAAATTGCCTTTTATATTCTTTATGGAAGTTCAAAGAGCAAAAAGTTACATCTTTGTGATCTGGTAAATGATTCCGAGTCCTTAGGGTATGGCAAATCAGGATTTTCCTGAGCCCAGAGTTACTGTTTGGAAGTGTACTCTGTTGGGTAAGAGCTCTGGAACTCTGGGAGCTATTAGCCTCGTAGGCCTTTTCCTTCTGTATCGCAGAGGATCCCTCCAGACCTTCTCCTGCTTGTCATCCCTCCTCAGCCACACACACCTCCCAACTCAGAGTTCCTCTTCTCACATCTGCCCCCCCTCCCCCCACTTCAAACCTCTCTGGTCATCATAGAGGTTGGCCTATCTCTTGCCTTTACAACACCCTACCCCTCCTGCTGCACTTGAAGTTCTTTTAACTTGATTTTACCTGTATGAAGTGTTAAACAGTAGGTATTTTTTCCTTCATTTGATAAGTAAGAAAGACAGTTCATTATTTATGAGTGATGCTGCTTAGGGAAGTAAATTTAGTTCCTAAACTTCCATTTTCCATCACAAATATGGAGATGATCATTTTAAATTTAAGACCCAATTTTCAGACCAGATATATTCAACTAACAGGGACTTTAAGAATTCTTTTTTTTTTTTTTTAGGATTTATTTATTTATTCGAGAGAGCGAGAGAGAGCGCGGGGGGTGGGGGGCAGAGGAGAGGGAGAGAATCTCAAGTAGACTTCCCGATGAGCATAGAGCCCCATATGCGGCTTGATCCCAGAACCCTGAGATTATGATCTGAGCTGAAATCAAGAGTCAGACGCTCAACTGACCAAGCCACTCAGGCACACCAAGACTTGAAGAATTCTTTATTGAAAAGGGCTGTGTTACTACTCATTGAAAATTCTGATTTAGGACTTTCAATGTATTTTCAGACTCGGGATTTTAGAGATTTTTTTTTTTTTAAGATTTTATTTATTTATTTGAGAGAGAGAAAGTGTGCGCACAAGCAGGGGGAGCGGCAGGCAGTGGGAGAGGGAGAAGCAGACTCCCCGCCGAGCAGGGAGCCTGATGCAGGGCTCGATCCTAGGACCCTGGGACCATGAATAGAGCCAAAGGCAGACACTTAACCAACTGAGCCATCCAGGTTTCCCGATTTTTTTTTAAAGGAAAGAGAATTTAAATATTGTGTAGCCTAGTGGTTTTCAAAATTTGGAGAGTAATGTAGGAACAAATCCTATTTTTTTAAATAAGTTTCTACTGGAGAGTAAGAGCAGAACTGCCTTGGCAATGAATGATGCCCACGTCCCTCTCCCTTTGTTCTCTGTGGAACCATATGGCCTCATGAAATATTTTAAAGCTGGTGAGGGTGTTCAGATTCATTTCTATTTTGACTCTTAAATAAATATTTACTTTTGTCAAACATTCCATTGCCACATTGTCCAGTCCTCTGCAAAGGAACTGTGGGATCTGGTCTTCCCTGGATAGGTGGACTAGTTTTTCTTGACTCCTACTAAGGCCACTTTCATTCTGTCTTCTTTTCCTGCATCTGCAAGCTCAGCATGTCCAACTAAGATATCCACTAATAGCTCCTGAATTTATTCTTTCTTTTCCATTTCTTCAGCTAAACATCAGCATTCTAACCAGTTTTCCTGTTTCTGGCCTCTCCCCAATTCAAACACTTCAGTCTGAGGGATAGATTAAGTCTATCAAGCCAGTAGTAAATTTAAGTCAGTAGTAAATTTCAAGTCCTCAGTTTCCTTAACAGCAGCTAAAGCTGCCGTACACCAGCCAAAAGACAAGGGAGCATTGAGCGGATGAGCCTTCATACTGTTGGGTAAACATTGTGGGTAAGATATTGGTCCATCTTCCAGCAAATTTCATCACAAAGGCATGTTCAGTTCTTTTTTTTTTTAAGATTTTTTTTTTTTTTAATTTGAGAGAGAGAGACAGAGATAATGAGAGAGAGAGCATTAGCAGGGAGGAGAAGGACCCTGCTGAGCTTGATCCCAGGACCCCAGAATCATGACCTGAGTGGAAGGCAGACTCTTAACTGAGTGAGCCACCCAGGAGCCCCGGGATGTTCAGTATTGAACATCTTTGAGAAAGACTGAGATAGGTGAAAAAAACTGATTATAGAGGCATAGATTCTGTTATGAACAGAATCTGTCCTGGCAAAATTCATACATTGAAGTCCCCTAGCCCCCAGTATCTCACAATTGTGACTGTCTTTGGAGATAGGACTTTTAAAGAGGTAAATGAGAACATATAGGTGGGCCTCAATACAATATGTCAAGTGTCCTTATAAGAAGAGGGGAAGACACCACGTGTGCACAGAGGAAAGGCCAGGTGAAGATATGGCAAGAAGGTATCATCTGCATGCATGTCTTTGTGTCTCAGGTTAAGGTATCAGAGCAGTTCCTCAAAAGGATGCTTAACCCTGAGCCTATTTCAGGTTTATAAAATATTAGCACTCAAATAGATTATAGGGTTTCATGATACAAATCTTTAGTTCTTGTTAGCACACAGATTATAAATATTTAGAGTGATTTCCATACCATTTAACGGAACATTTTAATCTTGTCTACTTCTCAAGTTCTTCCAGGCTTAATCAATCATCTTTCCTTTAATCTGTAATAACATATACTTTTGGAGAATTTAGCTGTCTCTCTTGTTTTTTTCTCCATAATCGCTATATTTTTCTCCTACCTGGAGTGAGTCAAAAGGCATATGTCATTGTATATTTGCTCATTTTTGCCATCAGTGTCTGAATTCTAGCAGGACATATCTATATATATTGTATAAATTCTTTGACTATGAAAATACATAATTTTATTACCTTCTTATCTTTCCTTAGTACCTTTTGAGTGTGGTTTCAGTGGACCTACCCAAGGAATATTGCACCATTGCCAAAAAGAATATGCCCAGAGTTAGCAACATAGATCATTTTAGGAACATCTGAATATGTTTTAAATACAATTAATTGTCATAGCATATGATGAGCACAGCCCACAAAAGGGAAACTCAGTTTGTAAAGGGAGTCTGTCATTTTTGAAAATATAAAAAAGAATAATTGTTAAACTGTCATCAGGTTAATGACTTCATCTTAATAATTTTGATAAATGGGAAATATATTGAGTGTTATAAAGACACTCAATAAATTTTAAAACATTGAACAACGGCCTTGCCTTTTCTTCCCCTAAGGAGATCTAGCAAGACCTCTTGTTTTTTTTAAAAAAAAAAAAACTCTTTAAGATCATTTAGCTGATATTCCCTCATGTATGAGACATATCCATTGCATAGCTAACTGATGAATTGACCTAATTTTATCAGCAAAATTAAATTTTCTCTTTAGGTAGGTGTTTTAAAGAGTCCTATGTGAAAACCTCAGCTAATGAGTATTCTGCATAATAGTTTGTTTTATTAGACGATTATTTTCAAACTAATTCCTGCTTGGAGAGCCATATATTTTTTTCCTTTCATGGAGAAAACCATTACGTTTAAAATATTTGAGAAAGATATGTGAGATCACCATGAAGCAACATAGAGTCTTTAAACATACCTCCAAAAGAAAAACAAAAACAGCCCACAATCATGCTAGAATCTTAAACCTTTAAAGACCTACATATTGTTTATTCCAACTTTTTTCTGTTTAACAGAAAGCTGGTTGGAGGTAGAGCCAAACCTAGGATTCAAATCTGTCATTTTTACATGATTTTATACTGTTCTTATTTAACTGTATGACATCTTTACAGTCAGACATTTTGGGGTCAGGTATTTTCAGGATGGATGGTCTATTAACATCTTGTCTGGCTTCATTTGCATGTGATGCCCAGTTGTAGAGCTTGGAGTTTTTTGTTTTTTTTTAAAGATTTTACTTATTTATTTGAGAGAGAGAGAGAGCACATGAGAAGGGGGAGGGTCAGAGGGAGAGGCAGACTCCCCGCTGAGCAGGGAGCCCGATGCAGGACTCGATCCTGGGACTCCAGGATCGTGACCTGAGCCGGAGGCAGTCACTTAACCAACTGAGCCACCCAGGTGCCCGAGCTTGGAGTTTTAATCCTTAGCATGTCATCCAGTAACTTAAGATTGGGCCACAAAAGGTTGCTCATTTAGCTTGGTCTTTGAGGTTTAGTCCTTCTCTGAGTAAGTGTTGATTTTTGGCAAGGTCAAGGGAAAATGTGATCTGGAGCCCGGTCTGAGTTGTAATTGATTGTATTTTAATTAAGAAAAAAGGTTTTCAGACACTTTTGGGTAAAGGAAAAGAAGGCTGAGAAAAAATTTTGTGAGTTGGGAAATAACTGCAATTTACTTGCCAAGTACAACTAGCCAATAATAGTTTGAATATGAATGGAATTGAAAATTAGAAATATTGCTGAAACCCAGATTGTTTTTATTTCAATTTGTATGAGAAGTTTCAGGGGAGAGCCACCAAGAAAATGGGATCTGGAATTCAGGGGACTGTGATGGCCAGTAAGCAGCTGTGCACGTTGGAAGTCACTTCATATCTCTAATGTTACCTCATTGTAAATTAGGAATACTAGTAATAGCTAACTTTTATTGAATGTGGACTATGTGCCAGGCATCATTCTAAACTGCTTTACGTGTATTAACTCATTTAATCATAAAACTCATGAGGTCAGGGGTGCCTGGGTGGCTCAGTCGTTAAGCGTCTGCCTTCAGCTCAGGTCATGATCCCAGGGTCCTGGAATCGAGCCCCGCGTCGGGCTCCCTGCTCGGCGGGAAGCCTGCTTCTCCCTCTCCCACTCCCCCTGCTTGTGTTCCCTCTCCCGCTGTGTCTCTCTCTCTCAAATAAATAAATAAAATCTTAAAAAAAAAATAAAAATAAAAAAAATAAAAACTTCAGTAGAGGGGCGCCTGGGTGGCTCAGTCGTTAAGCATCTGCCTTTGGCTCAGGTCATAATCCCAGGGACTTGGGATCGAGCCCCACATCGGGCTCCCTGCTCGGCAGGAAGCCTGCTTCTCCCTCTCCCACTCCCCCGGCTTGTGTTCCCTCTCTCGCTGTGTCTCTCTCTGTCAAATAAATAAATAAAAATCTTAAAAAAAAACACAAAAAACTCATGAGGTCATTACTGTTATAAGCCCTCCTCTAATTCCTAAATGAAGAAATTGAAGCAACAAAGAGGTTAGATCCTTTGCCCAAAGTACCACAGCGAGTTGGGGAAAAACCAAGAACCAAATGACGGAGCTCCAGAGCCTATGCTCCTAAACCCTACATCCTATGCTTTTGCTGTGCCTAAGACATTAAATAAAGTGGGGCTCTTGGAAAATTCTTGTATTAGATGCATCTCATGTAAATCAACCTTATGACAGAAAGCACTTTACTGTTCCTAACCCAGGAGTTCATTTGGACTAAAATTTTAGAGTTCTGTTTATTGAACTCTTTTTCCAATGCATATTTATTCCCCAGTCAAATAACATCACTGAAATACCCTTCATCTCCAGACAGGACTTCTTCCATAATGGATTGATGCACTCTCCATTTTTGAGTCCTTAGGAGTCTTTCAAACACCTTTTCTGATTGGAAAGAAAAAAAAAAAAAGTCCACCTGTTTTTTAGATGAGGAATATTTCTTAAACAAAACATCAATTTCTGAAAATACTCCTAAGTTTTTATACTTAGGAGTATTTATTTATTTATTTATTTATTTATTATTTTATTATTATTTATACTGGTTTTAGAAGGTATATTTGTTGACATCAATTAGTAGTCATGATACCTTTGAGGATGGCAAAGAAGACGTTTTTTCATTTTTTCAAAGATTCTCACTTTTCTAATTTCCCTAATGCTTTCAGTCTGCAAGTTTTTGGATCCAGGTTTATGGTTTGTCTGCCCTCAAGCCACAGGATACAAATTCTGTGTGCATTGCTCATGATAAATTCAGTAGATATTTGTGTAAATGTCATGCTGCATGTAAAGTGACAAGAATTTCACTATAATTTGGCATGAGGTGAAGCATTAACTAAGGGATATACATACAAATGAGTTGAGGGAAAACATTTTGCTGTCAGGTAGTTTGGAAAATGACCATAATGAACACTGTTGGCATTTTTGTGACCTATAAATGCTATATAAAGCTTTACCAAAAAATCTACTGAGGTCAGCAGCAGCAAAGCATTAACTAATGGGTAAACTACTAGCAAAAATAAATCATATTAACGCTTCAGAAAAATAAATCACTATTTACTGATGCAGGATAGATTATATGATTATTGCAAGTCACAACATATGAGAATGTAATATCATTCATAAAATACAGAATAAAATAGACCTATTGACTTCACATTATTAATTTTGATGCACACCCTTTTTCTAATTAGTAGAACAAATGTTAATGGCAAAAGCCTGGATGCCCAAGTAGAAGTATTCATTCTACAGGGAGCTGAACTGGGGATTCAAAGCATTAAAAATTATTTTATATTTAGTACAGCCTCTCCCCAAATAAAAGTTAGTGCCCTTTAAAATGTGACACTGTCTAATGCTCTTTGATATTCTTGTCAAAGCTTTAGAGACTGATTTGAATGAAATGATCATAGAAGGAAATCAATGGGGAAATGAAGAAATAGGTTGATTCCATTGGGTTGTGTACTGTTTCCTGTTAGTCTCTGCCTTGCAACTGAATGTAAGCTGTCCCCTGAGAATAGCGTTATGATTTTTAGTCACCTTTGGGTCTTCAGCATTGGTAAATTTTCAAAAAAATAGGGACGAGAGAAATTTGAGTACCATCTTCCATAGATCTTCTCTTCCCTCTTATTTTGTCTCTGATTTTTTTTTTTTTCCCCCCAGGCTCACTAGCGTAGTGCTTTCATTTCTATCTCTACATCTATCCTAACTTGTCAGGTTAACCCCCATGTATAGGCTTAGTTGTTCTGCATACTTTAGAACCCATCTTTATCTCAGGAGTGTTCTAAGTGGTAATAAATATGCCTCCGTAAAAACTTACATGCCTTGGGGCACCTGGGTGGCTCAGTCGGTTAAGCATCTGCCTTCGGCTCAGGTCATGATCCCGGAGTCCCAGGATGGAGTCCCACATTGGGCTCCCAGCTCAGCGGGTAGTCTGCTTCTCCCTCTGCCCTTCACCCTGCTTGTGCTCTCTCTCTCAAATAAATAAATAAAATATTTAACAAACGAACAACAACAAAAAAAACCTTACATGCCTCAAACTGAAACAAAATTATGGTGATTCTACTCTGTCTATGGTGATCCAGTCTTCTGGAACTTGAGTTTCTCTTTCTAGTTTCCATTCTTCTAGAGTGAGCAATTTTGTCTTCTCTGACTAGGTATCAAGGCCTTAAATTCAGTTATTCCAGTTGTCCAGATCACGGTCTTAAATATCTGTTCCACAAATATTTGTTGCTGGTAAGAATTTCCACCCTATTTTGAGTAGAGCCATTTCCTTGCCTTATCTTCCCTGTCTAGAGTGTAAGCTCTGTAAGAGCAGCAGATGTATGTGCTTTTTCCACTTGGAAATATTGGTCAAAAGTTTACCAAATCCACTTCCTCTGCCTGACTTCACAACTGAACTGTACTTCACAGATCTTCCCATTTAGGTGGGACAGTAAGACTAGTCCCAGCTGATAGAATTTAAGCAAAAGTAATGTGTCCATTTCAGTTTAAACCAATTAGGAGCAGATGTGTATTTGCTAAGCTCGTGCTCACTCATTCTCTGTCCTGTCTCTCAGCTGGCTGATTGATGCTAGACTGATTGTGAAAACATGTGTTGGAGAGAGTGGAACTGAAACAAGGTTCTTTTGCTGAATGATTGCATGCAGCAAAAACTGGGTTGTCAATCTGCTTTGGAGTATGATATGTTAAGCCTCTGAGGTTTGGAGGCTTGTCTATTTTCTTTTTATTTTTCCCCAAGCAACAACCTACTTTAATTTATTCATAAGTGGGCTGTAGCTATCATAAAAATCTAAAATACATGGCAATGATTTAACATTTGGGTGATGGAATTCAAAGAAACAGATATTGAAGGCTGGAAATATGGCAATTCATATAAAGTACTGATAACACATGTGGTAAGACTATAACTTGCCATATTGGGAGGCAGACCATATGCCTGCTCAGCTGACAGGCCTAAGGGAAGTGAATTAAAAGAATAAAATTGTTAGTGTATTTTGGCTCATATTAATTAATGTTGACAAAGATGAAGTGACCTCAGGAAAGAATTGGCCAACTTGTAAGTATAAATGAATGGAAATAGAGAAAGTCTAGAAAAAAGATCCTTGAAGAGTTGGAAAAGTTGACTGTTTCTAGCTCTGAAACAACTAGATATAAGATTTGATGCCATATGTGACTAAGAAAGATTGTGAGCAAAAGAAGCGTGTTGAAAATGGTCTTCCTAGTCAAGCTCAATAGACTCAAGAAAGCAGCCATTAAGGTTGGAGTGGCCTGTTGGCAAAAAAAGCAAATAAATACATCGGATTTGGGAACTGTGTCCATGAAAGGATGTCAGCTATGTTTGCTGTACATCATACGAGTTGGTCAGATGCTAACATACCAATTGATAACAAATAATTTAGAAGCCTAAAAAAGCAATAAGCTGGGACTAAAACTCTCTAAACTTTAAATCAAGTATTGGAACGTCAGTCTTCAATGAGCAGAAAGCAGGTTTCCAAAGTTTTTGTGCCTCCAGAGCAAGCAGAATATCCGAAATTTATTTTAAATATGGCTGTGGAGTATTTTGACATGAAAGAATCATCTCCCCCAACGCAGAAAGCCAGGGATCAAAAGAACAATGGATGGAGATGTTCTTTCCAAAGAACACAATCAGGTTTGTAATATCTGTCCCATAGGATTTCAGAATTGCTGTGTACCAATACTGCTTTGTGATTTCCCTTCTTCTCTTTCTGAATGGGAATGTTTATTAGGTTTATGTTGCCCTTCCTCCACCATTGTGCAGTCAGTGTCAGAGGGAGGCCAATAATTTATCTTTTTGGTTCACCAGATCATGAGAAGCAATATGAGGCAAGTTAAAAAGGACTTTGCATCATCAGGAGTTCTTAAAGTTTCAATTGACTTCAATGAATGCTTAGGACTTTGAGTTTTCCTTGGGAGTGGATGAGTGTGTTTTACACTGTGGGATGAAGAGCAAAATGGGTATTTCTTTTTTTTTTTTTTTTTAAAGGTTTTAATTATTTGACAGAGAGAAAGACAGCCAGAGAGCGAATACAAGCAGGGGGAGTGGGAGAGGGAGAAGCAAGCCTCCCGCCAAGCAGGAAGCCTGATGCGGGGCTTGATCCCAGGACCCTGGGATCATGACCTGAGCCAAAGGCAGACGCTCAACGACTGAGCCACCCAGCGCCCCAAAATGGGTATTTCTTGACCACAGCAGAGGATTTTGGCAGAGACAATGGACTATGTTCACCAAACCCATTTCTTTTTCCTCTTGGGCATGTTGATGTACTAAGTTTCCTCATCAACTTGTGATAGATAAAGCTATATGACTGGATTCTGGTGAAAGCAATGTGGGCAGAAGTATTAAGTACAGCTTCTAGGTCTAGACCATAAAAATCGCCCATGAACAATTATTCATTTTCTTCCTATTTGAGGGCATCCTTGGAGTTAGGAGCCAAGTTTGTGAAGCAAAGCCCTGTCACTCCCATCACCATTTCATTAGATTATGGCATAAGCAATCAATAAGCTTTTATTAAATGACTGAAACTTTAAGTTTTGGGTTGTTTTTTGTTTTTTGTTTTGTTTTCCTAGTACTTAGCCTACCCTGACTGATATACCCAATATTTACAACTTTTGCTTTTTCATGATATACTGCTCCTAGATTTATTTTGTATGTTTTTAATACCACAAGCCTTTTTATTTTGTATAATCTATGCTTTAACCAGGATAATAATCCAGTCTAGTTTCCTTAGATTGATTTCATAAATTACTGAATTGAATACTTGGTTGATTTATTTTTATTCTTTGTTTGTTTAAAGTGAAAGCACTTAAATCTATTAATTTTACCCTGAGTACATTTTACTCTGGTTCTCTGAGTACAGCTTTGTCCACATCCCATAAATTTTGATGTATTATTTCATTTTATCACGTTCCCTTTATCATTATTTTCCAAGGGGGCTCCCAACGAAGTTTTTATTTCCTCATTGATACAAGAGTTTAGGAGAATAGTTTTAAATTTCCATGTGGTTAAGCCTACTGGTTTTAAACACTGCACAGGGTTGTTGAGGGTATTAAATGAGAAATTGAAGGCAAAATCACTCAATCACACATTTAACACCATGCCTAGTTAACCATAATCACTCAGTAAATATTAATAATTGGTATTAAATTGCTTTTACTGTAATATTCTGCTAAACTCTAAACACAGTAACTGTGCCAATAGAGGGAGAACAGTCCAGTTTTCCAGTTGAATCTGGTTGTTTAAACAATGGGACCAGTGGTGAAAGAACACAGAATCTCAGATTCTAGCATAAGAATAGCAGGATCCCTCTCTCTCTCTCTTTTTTTTTTTTTAAAGTGCAATAACTAAAATATACTTCCATGTGGATAATAATTCCTTCCCCATTTTAATTTAGCAATGTACCACTGCTTTGTTTATGGCTATAACTTTTAAGAATGGTAGAATCTTGGCCCTGGGCTGGAAACGTCATCAAGATTGGAGTAGTGATCTATGCTTTGAGCAGCCAAATCTAAATCAACCTTTGAAATATTACTTGGGTTGGCAAGATGCAGCCTGGACCAAGGACATTACTGCAAGTCAAAAACTTTTGGAACGGTAGATAAAGCTCTGACATTCATACCAGCTGTGACTTTGATTAAGTCACTTATTCTGCATTTCTGGATATCTGTCTTAACTTTCTGTCCAGACCTACTCACTCCCCTTTCAAAATAGGAGTGATAGAGAGAGCTGACAAAGAAAGCTATTACTTATTAAGTTTATTAAAAACTAAGTAGCACTACATGATGAGTTGGCAGAGCCTAGATCAGTTATAGAACCTAGAGCATGTTTTGCCCAATAAGTAAAATCCAAAAAGAAGCTCTTTAATAGTATAAGGCAGAACCTTATTTGTTAATAATAATAGTTAATGTTCATTGAATGCTTAATATAGGCCAGGAACTATGCTAAAGGTTTTATTTATTGCACCTAATTTTCCCAACAAGAAAACTGAGATAGGCAGTATTATTACCCTCATTTTAAAGGTATGGAAACAGACTTACAAGGTTAAATACATATTCAAGTTCTACAGCTGAGTGACAGAGCAGGAATTCAAATGGGAGTCTTTCTGACTCCAAAGACCATACTTGCAAACACTTCACTATACTGCAGATACCATGTGGATCTAGTTCAACCCTACTGATTTCACAGTGTAGTTGTTTAGGACCAGAGGTTACATGAACTTCCCAAAGTCACAAAACTAATTAATTATTTAGTCAGAACTTTAGGTAGTGTGTTGAAATACTTTGTGATTCTCTACACATCGTGACACTATGTAGAATTTAATTCCACTTATAGGCGTGACATCCCCCAAAATTACCAAGTCCTAATCTAAATAATTAAATATCAGAGTTACAGTTCTGAATTTATGTTTTGTCAATACTTGAGTTCTTATAAAAATTGTTGCTTGGCAAACAGTTCTCTATAACAGATCATAGCAACATCTCTACTTGCTTATTTCTCAGAGATATTTTCAGGATCAATGAAATCATGTCTGTAAAGTACACAATGTGAAACAATAAACGTTATTTAGATAAACTACAAGATGCCCATAGCACTGTTGTATTTGTGACTGAGATCATTTCTCGCCATCAGCTGACCACAGTGCAGAAATCCAACAACCACAAGACACTCCCCTCCCACCTACCCAAAGTAGTTCTTTCCTTTTCTGGTTAGGCAGTTAGAAGCATAGAGCGTTGTGGTTGTTGGATTTCTACGCTGCAGGTAGCAGAGAGCAAAGAAATGATCATAGTCACAGATTCAGCAATAGAACAAGCTTTACTGGCATGTTTAATTATTTCCTATAAGATACTACACCAAAGTGCTATCTTGCATTTCCCCAAGGTCCAACCACAAACACATTATTGCCTAATGAAAATTACTGGGATAAAGCCTGACACAGTGCCATCTGGTGGTTTCCATCGATAATAAAATAGACCTATAAATCCTTTCTCATCTCACCCTAGCTTCTCGTTGACTGTGGAAAGCCAGCTTCAGTAAGCAGTCTGTGATAAAAAGTTCTGTATGTTACAGAAAATTTCAGAATGTAGTTGGTTGTGTCATAGTGAAGAAATTCCCCACGATTTTTTTAAAACATGAAATAATTTTATGCCTTAATCTGGGGAGTGCTTTCAGAGTAAGGAAGAGGAAAAGGCTCCTTAATGTTATTACATGAGTATCATTTGCATTAGTGTCCTCTCTTCCATGATTTTCCCAGATTAGTTCCATGGACCCTCAGTCCTGGCACATGTCCTTTTTTCTAGTATTTCTGATAATTTCTTTAATACAAGACAGGGATATTAACACTTTTTTTGAGAAAATAACATTAATGCTTATTACTGTGAAACAACTGATAACAGCAAGTCAGTGGTTGGTAAATAGCCTCTACTTCCCCTAAGACAGCAAACTCCAGATTTTGAGAGTGGCCAAAACACTGGCCACGGTGTCTGGTTGATGATGCATGTGTCATCCTTAATGTTCCTGTACCAATTCCAGGCATACTTGCCCCCATCCCAAGGATGGGAGCCAAGTTAAATCATCTACTTTGTTCTCATTGTCTTGACAGTTCTGAAATCTATAGTCCTTGCCAAATACCCCTCTGAAAAAGAGAGAAATCCTGCCCTTTTCTTTCAGTCACCTTTTCTCTCTGTCTGTAAAACAATTGTTTTTCTTTTTTTCTTTTTTTTTTTTTTAAGATTTTATTTATTTATTTGACAGAGAGAGAGACAGCAAGAGCAGGAACACAAGCAGGGGGAATGGGAGAGGGAGAAGCAGGCCTCCTGCCGAGCAGGGAGCCTGATGCGGGGCTCGATCCCAGGACCCTGGGATCATGACCTGAGCCGAAGGCAGATGCTCAACGACTGAGCCACCCGGGCGCCCCAACAATTGTTTTTCTTAATCACTTTTTTTTTTTTTACTCTGTGCAACACGAGTGTCCTTTTTGTCAGCTTTTTTTTTTTAACCTGAGCATCATTTCTTGTCTCATTTGGCTATTTCTTACGGACTCATTGGCAAATTAGCATGATCAGTTCTGGACTTGGCTTGAGTATATATCTATTCGCAGTTATATCAAATACCCAATCTTAAATTTTCATTTCAGCCCTGAATTATGCAACATCCAATGATTTTTAACCATTTAAAACCCAGTAACAGAAATAAGTAGTGCATTATTAACCTGTATTCTCTTGTTAACTATATTTTAGAAGCCTGGCAACTTTGGAAGATTTGTTAACCATCTTATGGCTATAAGGCTAGTAAGGGACTTTTTACAGCGTGTATTACCTCAAACATTGTGAAAAATTGATATTTTAAAAATTCATGGAAGTTTTACAGATCTCCATGGTCCAAGTAAAAAAATAAAAAGTAAAGGCAAAGGAGGTGATATTCTCTTTATTTAAAAAAAAATTTTTTTAAAGATGTATTTATTTCAGAGAGAGTGCGCGGGGGGAGGAGCAAAAGAAGAGGGAGAGAGAAACTCTAGCCAACTCTGTGCTGAGCATGGAGTCCACCTCTGGGCTCGATCTCACGACCCTGGGATCACCACCTGAGCCGAAACCGAGTCAGACACGACCGACTGCACCACCCAGGCGCCCCCAGAGATATTCTAATAGCTGCCGTCTACTTTTGCCTAAAATATAAGCCTGTATGAAATCGCCAAATGGTAATGTGTTTATTTTATGACAAAATAAAAAGCAAGGAAGATGAGATAAGCATGATTTTATAAATGGTCAGATAGGAAAGCAAACTTCTCAAATCTCAGTTTGAGAAGGACTCAGGGCTGTGGAGGTCAAAGGGGTAAGTGTGAAGAGAGAGGAACATTTCCTACTCTCTAACGTCCAGAGGTTTCCACCTTTAGATTCCCTATCATTCCCATATTTTATTCTTTTTTTCTCTTTTGGAGCGCAGGCCCCTGGCCCAGGGACTTAAACTTACCCTGATGGGAAATATGACCTGACTTTCCAAGCTGCAATTCGGATTCATTTTCTAGCAGGAACATTGCAGCATGGTTTCATAAGATGCTCAGGACAGAACTTTGCTTCAACAGCTGGTTTTAGCTCTCTGGTTGTCTCTAGGGAAAATGCAAACTGAGTCTTAAATAAATAACTCACAACCTAAACTCTCAGAACATAGTCCATGTGGAAGCTGGAGGGTGCCTTTATGTTTAGAAATATCAAAGAAATCGTCATTGGCTTCTCTCCAAGCTGTCTCAGAATTCTTGAACATTCTGACAAGCCCTACTAGAAGTCAGCAGGAAGCTGGAAGGCACACACACTCTTGAACTTTTGAACTCTGAAACAGCATCTATTTTCTCAGTTCTGTTTGTTGACTCCTCTTTGATCTCATCTTATTAGAAAGATAATACCCTAACATTTTAGCATATTTAAAATAAACTGCTTCTATAATCCTCCAGGGAGCTCAGCTTAACTTTAGCCTTTCCCCGGTCTCTAAAGCTCTTTACTGCAGTGTGCACTTACCTTCATGAAAATTGTTGAGTAATTCTCCCTAACAGGGAGTTTACTTTTCTGAATACACTGCAGGCAGGGTTATTTGTATTTCATTTCATCATTTGAACGTGAACTTATTTCTAATTTTGTGGGCAGCTTTGAAAGCTTCCTAATACAACTACAAGGGCCAGAAGGAGGATAGAAACCTTGTCTACGGCGATGGTGGTGGTGGTGGTGCGGGCTGCCTTTTGCCGTTTGGCCATTTGGCCAGAGCCTTACATTCAGAAAGGGTTTCAAATTTATAGCTTTTGCTATAATCTCAAAATAAGGAAATAATATGCAAATATATACATAAAGGATTGAAAGATGATCATCCTACACTTCAAACTTGTGTTCATTGTTAAGCCAAGTCAATGTAGCATCATTTCCCAACGATGTGGGAAACAGAGGCAGAAGAATAATTATTACGTTTCCTTACAACTTACAGCCCATTGACAAGTCTTTGAAAGAGGCAGAGTGACGTTCCCCTAGGGACTTAACTGCCTGGACGTTGACACTTTGCTAAGGGCAAAAGGCAATCTTAGCCTGATCCCCAGGATTCTGTAAGTCCACTTTAACATATAAAATTTCCTTTAGAAACTTCCTTTATCTCTAACCACGCCCCCAAGATACATGTTGGCAATTTTCCCCCAAGTTTATGACCCACCAGTATTACATCTGAAGGTTTTCATTGAGTAAGGGACAGGTGGGGCTAGGTAGGGAGAGATAGGTAGGGGGCTATGTGATCAGGCTCATGGAAATCCCAGAAATGCTGAGGTGTAAGGAAACCAGAGATAAAAGAACAAACCAGACCACCCTGCCCTGGGTGTCAGAGATGGGGTCTTTTTATGGCAGTCACATTGTGACCAACAAAGAATAACAGACCCCAAAGAAGAATTAAGCCATTAAAGATGTTATCACCAGTCCTTACTCGAACCAAGACGTCACAAAAATGGTAAGGCCGCAAGCTCCCTGGTCAGTTCTAAGTAAAAGACTGTTAGTGGAGATCCATGGTGGCAACCCTGGAGGGGTCCCTCTCACTCCTGAGAGCTTTTTCTGTATCCTTGCTTAATAAAACTCTATCGTTTTGCTCACTCTCCTTTGTCCGTGGGATTCGTTCTTTAACTCCATGAGACAAGAATCTCACTCTCCCACTTCACTATGAATTGCTATTTATTTCAAAATACTAATCCTATAATTACCTTTCCAATAGCAAAATATGTTACACTGTAACTTTTGCTTTAAAATATAATTTTTTAATGTAAACATTAAAAATTTTAACTGTAGTAGCAGATAGTATTAGTAGCACTTCTAGAACGCACTCCCTTCCTTTTCCCTTTCAAATAACAGCCAGATTTTATTTTGGCTCTATCCACCGCTCATCTGCTCACTATCTTCAATACAGGACTAGTCCTGGATGGCTCAAACTAGTCAGCATGTTTTATTCTTATAGCCATCGTCACTACAAGGTTCAGGGATGGACTTGACTTCAGTGGTCCATCTTGATTGAATTCCAGAACTCTTTCTGGAAGAGTTGTTGGATTCCTTCTGCTAGGTTTAAAAGAGGATTTGTATACCTTATGCCATGAGAAGAATGAACCTCAAGAAGGCAGAGAGGAGAAAAAGAAAGGAAGACGATCCTCTGTATATATAGATGGTTGAGCAGAGAGAGAGAGAAAAAAAAGAAGGAACAGGGTTCTCCTTCATGCAGTCATAGATTTGCCAATTCTGAGGCCTGATGTATCTGAAAAAATTTCATTTTTGTGATCAACACTTCTCCCCACTTTTGAAAACTGGTTTGAATCAACATTTCCATTATTGGTCACACAGAGTCTTAACCTTTTTCTGTAACTCTATTATGAAATTTCTTAAATTTTTTAGATCCAGAGATCCTCAAAATCTTGAAGTGGCAAAGGCCTCTCTTAGCCATCAAGTGGCCCAGACTCAACATGGCGGTTGACATCTGCCGCGGTGAGTCCAGTCCAGGTTTTCCGGTGAGTCAGAGGCCTGAACTGAGAGCTGCTGCCCCCAGTTTAGGAATGTTAATGCCTTTAAGAGGTTGTGATATTGAGAAGCCATATTCCTACCGTTGGCTTTACATTCTTAATTTGATTCCAAAAAACAGGGTGAAAGGCAGAAAGATATCAACCAAGTAGAAGATGCCCAAGATGTAAAAATCTATTACACTTTATTCTTTTCGGAGAGTCCATGCTAATTACAAATTAACTCTAAGCTGATGGTTCTCAACCAGGCTGATTTTGTCCTCTAGGGGACATTGGCATTGTCTGGAGCCATTTTTTGGTTGTCACATCTGTGGGAGAGGTGCTACTGGTGTCTCATGGGTATAGGCTAGGTAGGCTACTACAGGTCCTATGATGCACAGGACAGTGCCCGCCCCACTCACAACAAAGAACTATCCAGCCTAAAATGTTAATAATAGTGCCAAACTTGAAAAACCCTATTCTAACCATATAAAGTAGTAGCAAATGAAATTGATGATCTAGCTGTCACCCATTCTTTCACTTTTGCTCAGTCTTTTATTGTTTGTCCCTCTTCTGTGTGCTGGGTGAGCTGGATGTTTACAGTTATTGAAGAGCTTCTGGTTTAAGGTTTTGATTTTTCTTTGTTATTGGGGAAAATTGACAATTTTGAAAATTAGCATAATTTTTTCCTATGATGCAATCAGACAATTTAGAGAAATATTCCCTAACCAAGAGGTGACTGCATTATCCTTAAGTGTATCTCTTTCTCCTTAAAGTCAACTTCTAAGTGATTAATGCTGACAAAGTACTACTTGTTTTTTTGTTTAGTTATTTTTTTTGAAAGATTCAAAAGTGCGTAAGGCTTTTCTCTTGTTTTGCAGGAGTTCATAATCTAATAGTGGAGATGGGAAAATGTTCAGATTCTTTAGTACAAGGGAGTAGCTCTCATGTGTGATGGCGGCATCACCAGGATGCTACTCAAGCACATGACAAAGAAGATAAACTTAGAATCCAGGGACAATGTATAGTTGACCTACACCTGGGGTAAATACTCTTGCACAACCATGGCTCCTCGGAAGGGTCACTCCCAGCTTGTCATTTTCCTCTCGTGGCATCTCTAAGACAGCAGACTTCTTGTGGGTTTTAGGGGCTTACCGGCAGCTGCCTGGCGGGAGGCTGCCAGCCCTTAATCATTCACCTTCCCCGGTGCAGAGACAGTGAAGAGAAAACGCAGCTCAGCAAGGCTGAGAGGGCATGAAATTGTGTTAAGCAACATTCATGACAATGACTGGATTTGCTATTTTAGAGTAAGTGACTAAATGTTTTTTTTTTTTTAAATTGTAATTTTCCTGTGCTGTTAAGTGTAAAGGTGACCGCTCCATGGTGGGCTCTCAGCAGTTTGTACTCGACAGCTAATCAGGTTGATTCATTTGGTGAGGTGGGCAGTAAGCTCAGTTATAAAACAGAATTGAGTTCTTACCTCACTGAGATATAACCTCACATATTTCTTTCTTTCTTCTTCTTTTTTTTTTTTTAAAGATTTTATTTATTTATTTGACAGAGAGATACAGCGAGAGAGGGAGCACAAGCAGGGGGAGGGGGAGAGGGAGAAGCAGGCTTCCTGCTGAGCAGGGAACCCAATGCGATGCGGGGCTCGATCCCAGGACCCTGGGATCAGGACCTGAGCCGAAGGCAGACGGTTAACGACTGAGCCACGCAGGTGCCCCTCTTTCTTCTTCTTGAAGGAAAGAAATCACCGTGCGGACTTTTCAGGGGACGTTGTGAAGACACAAGATATTGTATTTGTAGTAGGAAATATAATCATCTGTGGAACGAAACCAGTTCCCTTATTGAGTTTGCTAGCAGCCTTTCAATAAATAATTTAGGCTGCAATCACCACTGGGAGTCAGAGGTTTTGGTGGGGACCATCCTGAGTTTATTCCAGCCCAATCCCAGTGCTAGTGGAGTGTAAAATGCATCCTGGCCTATTGCTAATTGCATCAGAGCTGACCAGAGGGGTTAGCAATGGCTCCGTATTACCACGTTTCCCCACAGGATGGCATCCATCAGTTAAAAACAAAATTTACAGTATTAGCAAAACTCACAAAAATAGAGATGGAGAAAATTTTCTGTGAGACTTTTCAATGTTTAGGGTTTATTTTGATACACATTTTAACTTGATCATAGTGAGCGAGGGTGGTGTGGGTGTTTGCCAGGAGCTGGCCCAGAAACAGACATAGAATTTGTGGTATGTGCAAAGAGAAAAATCGACTCATGCTGAGGATGGAGTTGCTAACAAATAAAGCTTAGCATTTCAGAGCCCCAGATCACCAGAGGCCCATTTATGGAATTAATGTTTTTTCCTCCATCAGAAGATTAGCAAGTATCAAGAGATCAAATCAGAACAAGCAGAGTCTCATGACAAATTAAGGAGCACAGCATAAGATGATTTGGGGTTTTGGTTTGGTGATAACAAAGTGCTAATATTTTATAGCATGAGAATAAGAAAAACTCTATAGTGATAGAAGTCACACAGACCAACCCTGAATGTTTCTGATGGGGGAAAAAAAATTCCAAAGAGAATGAGAATTTTTCTAAGTCAGGACTAAAACAAAAGCAATGTTTCCATTTAGAGGGGGCTTAGTCAATGAGAAGGAAAATGAAGGAGGTTGTCTGGAAGCTCTGTTATGTCCAGCATATGTATTCTCAAAATTAGATTTATGTTGCACATCAATAAAAATGGCAAAGCTTTCTTTCTTTTATTTTTTAAAGATTTTTATTTATTTGACAGAGAGAGAGAGAGCACACAGGCAGGGGGAGCGACAGGCAGAGGGAGAGGGAGAAGCAGGCTCCCTGCTGAGTGAGGAGCCCCATGCAGGGCTCGATCCCAGGACTCTGGGATCATGACCTGAGCCAAAGGCAGACACTTGACCGACTAAGCCACCCAGGTGCCCCAAAAACGGAAGATGATTTACCCATTGTTAACTTAAAGGTGGAGAATTGTCGATTGTCCATATTAAAGGATGTCGTTACTATTAAAAAACACCTGGGGCAGCTGGGAGGTTGGTAGAAATTGGGGGTAGGGGCACTAAGACTCCCCCACGACAACCTTGGTATCGCCATGAAATCTGAGTCTTCTGATCCCTCGTCAGATCCTTTCCACTGTGGTATGTTTTCGTGAACCTTTCAAAGCCCTTTACGGTGAATAACTGCTGTATTACCTACTTTTGTTCTCCTTTGAGACTCTTCCTGTGAGCCTACTATCCTTTTGTCTATTACATCTTCCAAGCCTTTTATGGCTAAACTTGTCAGGCACACTTCCCCATCACCTTGAAAAGGACACTGAAGTCCTCCTGGAGGAATGATTTCCTCACTGGGGAAAGTTAAGTCACAGTTCATTTTTCCAATACCAACTGCCAATTTCATTTCAGGAATCAAGTTAACCCGTTATCAAGTGTCTTAGAGCTCACCTATCGTTTGTGGGCAAATAGATTTTTACATGTTCATATGCATCAGGGGTATCTACTATAAAGCTTCTAGAAGGCAGGGATGTTGTCTTTTCCAACTCACATAGCTCTTGCAAACATAGGCATTTCATTTTTTACAAATGCAAAACAAACAAACAGAAAGAAGCTACTAATAACATTTTGGTGTCTGACGATGTCTCAATCACAGATATAGCAAACTGCATCTGGTTTATTAAATAAGAATCTTTCGGGGGACTATTTAAAGTACTGGTGACTTAACCAGTTACCAGCTGATTCATTCTGGGTCTAGGAATGTGTATTCTTAACCTTTTCCTGCCCCTGATAGGCAAAGGTCAATTGTATCCTATATCAACACATGGATCCTTTCTGTGTCTGGAAACCTATTGCTTCTTAAAGGGTCCAATAGAATGATGGTATTAAAATTTAAATTCAACCTATTGAATTATTTCTTGGTTGGGAACTGTAATAATCTTACCTGTATATATTTGTCTGTCCTATTGGTGCATTTCAGTACTGGACAAAGGAATCTGTGAATTCAGTGTGTTTTAAATCACTTTGGAGTCTGGTGTTGAAGAATGTAAAGGCAAAACAAAACAAAACAAAACAAAACAAAACAACATTACTATTATGTATTGCAAAAGCAGAGAAACCCTAGATCCTTGCCTCTGCCGGCATTGGTCATATTTAAAAAAGAGAATTTTGAAAATGAGCCTGTGTAATACCTGGGCATGTCCAGGGCACCTCATAGGTGTGATTATTTGCAAAGAGTAAAATCTCCTCAGGCCATATCAGCAATACCTTCACGTTCCTGAGTAACAAGTCATGCTTCTTTGATGATATGCTGTTAGGCAAAGAAGAGAATAATAATAATAATAATAAAAAAATCCCAGTCTTTTTTCTTTATCTTTTTTTTTCTCTGATATTATCAATATGTAATACCCAAGGCATGAAGAGGCCTTTGGCATCCTTGTTAGTAAACAAACGGAGCAGTTACAATTCTTTTGACAAGAAGGTGTGGAAGAGTCTGCTCTGGAAGGCTCTTTCTCCTTTTCTCCCCCAACTTCCTCTCCTCCAACTTGACAAGCTGATTGCAGAGGCCAGTGAAAACATCCTTGTCTTTTTCAGGTTGAGAGCATTTGTTTGGCATCTGAGCGGGTGGCCTTCTTGCTATGGGGTGTCGAGTCATGCGATGGGAACGAAGGCAGCCTTCTTGGACTGCTCAGCCATCGTTTTCCTATGAGAGCAGCACTGATACCGAAGCAAGTGGCCCAGTTAGAAACTGAAGAAAACATTTCACCACGGGAGACACCAGCTGACTTTACCGAGTGTGGCGTTATTAGTTAGATTGACAGGGGCAGCCAGGAGAGGTTGCAGTGGCTGAGAGGATATGGAGACAGAGTTCATGTTTCCTCAAAAGGCGAGAAATCACTGTTCTTCTCATGTTGTTGGCAAGCTATTGATCTTGAAAATCAGAAACCTGATTCACAGCCCCTTTTCCAGACATTGTTAATATTTTAAGTTATTTTGACTGACATTTGCAAATGTAATGTCTCACAATATTTATTTTATTTATTATTTTTTAAAGATTTTATGTATTTATTTGACAAAGAGAGAGACACAGCGAGAGAGGGAACACAAGCAGGGGGAGTGGGAGAGGGAGAAGCAGGCTTCCCGTGGAGCAGGGAGCCTGATGCGGGGCTTGATCCCAGGACCCTGGGATCATGACCCGAGCCGAAGGCAGATGCTTAACTGACTGAGCCACCCAGGCGCCCCATGTCTCACAATATTTAAAGTACCACAGATTTCTCTAGAACTTAGCTCCATCCTGTGCATCCAGGTAGGACCACTTTAATAGTTCTATTCAGGGTTTACTCTCTGCATATGTTGCCTTTGGTTATTTCTTGGTGCTTTCAGGAAGTACTTTATATATCTTCACCAATATGTTTCCTTATAGCTGGGCACCATGTTGCCTACTTTTCCACAGAGCCTCTGCCTTCCTTAGCCAGACATCACTGTCAATCTCTTATTCTGTCACTGCTCCTAGGCATTGCCACTGATTTACCAGACCCCTGATAAGTTCTATATTCAATCCAAAGTGAGGAGCATATGTCTTTTTTTTTTTTTTCTTCATACCTTGTCACTGGAGACATGATCAGCATTTGATCCCTGTTTCATATAGTATCTCTTAAAAATGAACTTGTCATCATTTCCCTTGGGAAGGAGCCCCTTGGCCTTGCCTAGTCGACTTTTGGGTCAACAATAGATGAGAATTGACAGATAATAACAGTAAGTTCCAGACCACGAAAACCCAAATGCAAGGTGAAACAATCTCTTCTAGTACAGGCAGATCACATAATTAGCTGTATTTGTATGCTTTGGGGCTTCAGGATAGCAGAGGATAAACCACATAACTTGTCCTCTTAGCCTAGATCTGTCAGGCATTGTCTCGTAGCCTTGGGACTCCTGCCAATTCAAACCTGAGAGACCAGTAGTGACCAAGACATATTTCCTCAGCTCCAGGCCTGCCAAAAGGGATCAGATCCAGGATCT
Source organism: Mirounga leonina (assembly GCF_011800145.1). Classification (NCBI taxonomy): domain Eukaryota; kingdom Metazoa; phylum Chordata; class Mammalia; order Carnivora; family Phocidae; genus Mirounga; species Mirounga leonina. The sequence goes on from NW_023270431.1 coordinate 15,838,914, forward strand.
GCCAAAAGGCTCAATCAGTAGTTTCTAAGAATCTGTTAACTTATGCTGCATAAAAATTACTCTGAAATTAGTGGTATTTATTTATTTATGTCATAATTTTGCAAGTCAACAACTTGGGCTGGGTTCAGCTAGGAGATTCTTCTGGTCTTAGCTGGGCTCACTCATGTGTATATGTCCAGTTGGCTGGGAGCCAGCTCACTGGGATGCTCTCAGCTGATATGGTTCATTTCTGTTCCATGTGGTCTTTCATCCTCTAGTTAGCAAGCCAGGGTTTATTTCCATGATGTCTGCTAGGATTCTAAGAGATATTGAAGAAGTGTGCAAAACTTCTTGAGGTCTAGGCTTGGAATTGACATGTCATTACTTCTGCTGTATTCTGTTGGCCAAGGCAGATTAAAAGGCAGGTGCAAACTCAAGGGGAGGAGAAATAGGTCCCCTTCTTGGTGGGAGAAGGATGTGGATTCAGATTGGAGTGAAGGTTTAGTATCATTTTTTGCAACTTACTAGAAGACATGTTTTAAATACAGCTACATGTGATATTTCTGTGGATTGATTAATAAACAATTCTTGACTTTTGTTGGGTTATTTTGTTTTGTTTGTTTATTTTTGTAAGTGTAGATCCGGGTATGCTTCTTATTTATCTCCCAGAGCCTACAAAGTAGTTTTGCCTAAACCTCGTCTTGTAACTTACTATGTAATGCCATAAGATTATAGAGATAGGTTTAGAAATAAAAAAGAGAAAAAACAAAAACAAAATCAATACCTTTCTATCTTATACAACCAAAAGAGAGGGATATGAGGAAAAGTATTACATAATAGAGGAAAATATAAGGGTAAAAGTTATGGGACTTCTACCTCTTACCTGGGCAAAAGAAGGGGAAATAACTGTCCATGGCTATTTGGAGGAGTATTTACTCATCTCTTCTGGCTTTGCTTTCTTCCTCTTATACCTCAAGGCTTCTGGCTCTTCATGTCCTTGTTCTTCCACTATACCTGCCCTGTGGGCCCTCAACTCTAAATCAGGCCCATCATCAGTTGTGTGCATTTCTTATACCTGAGTTTCTAGCCACTACTAGAAGAAGTGACATCACTAGACAGAATGGTATCACTGCTGGGTTCTCCACTTTGTGTTAGAATCCTTCCATGTGCAAGTCTCTCTCTTCTTCCCCCTACTAACAATCCCACATTCCCACCAGCATCCTCATTTTCTCACATCACCTTTCAAAGAGAACCACTGATATCAGACAGAATGTTCTTTTTTTTTTTTTTTTAAGATTTTATTTATTTATTTGAGACAAAGAGACTGAGAGAGAGAGCACATGAGAGGGGGGAGGGTTGGGAGGGTCAGAGGGAGAAGCAGACTCCCTGCCGAGCAGGGAGCCCGATGCGGGACTCGATCCAGGGACTCCAGGATCATGACCTGAGCCGAAGGCAGTCGCTTAACCAACTGAGCCACCCAGGCGCCCTCAGACAGAATGTTCTTAACCTCCTCTCCACTCACAAGATGAACTGTATAAGTTCAGACTCTTCTACATCTTTCTCATTCAGTGTAAAAAAAGTTTCACTTTTCCTGTAACAAGAAAATAACATTACTGAGCGTTCAGATGCACAGATTATGGAGCTAGACTGATTGTATTGAAATCTTGTCTCTGCCTCTTACAAGCTTCATGACTTCATTTTAGGTCTCAGCTTTGTCACCTGTAATAGAGGCAGGGTTAGGTAGAGTAGTTGTGAGATTTTAATGGGACTTTCCCATTGAATGCAATGGGCTTAGCATCATACCTGACCCATAGTTATCACGAGCCCTATCAATTCACAGTACTTGGGCCCTGAATTCCATCTCTAATGTTTTCAGAAAACATAATCAATTGTGATGAGCTTCTTCTTTATAGTCAGTTTTTATTTTTCTTACTGACTCAAGTGTACTCTATTTTTATTTTCTTTCCCCTTTTCATTCTCATTTTGGGACTTTAAGTGACAAATGATCCCTTTGGAGAATGTGAGGTCAATCTCTCTCTATTTTTAAACAAAATATTTAAAATTTTTCTTTCATGTTCCCTGGTTTCTTTAGGCATTTGCTTTTTGTCTTTCTCCTCTTCTTCCCAGACATATATGTTTGATAGAGCTTACTGCATCTTTTTTTTTCTTCAACTATGTATAAACTTATAGTCTATCAGTACTATTAGATAACTTTGTTCCAAATGGACAACCCCAAATTTCAGTGGCTTATAATAGAGCTATTTAGCTCTGCTCCCATATGTGGGACATACACTTTCTTATGGTAGAAGGGAAGAGTAAGAGGCTGAGCTGAACCACACGATTGTGTGTAAAATTTTTGTTTGGATATGACAAATGGCATTTCAGCTCATATTCTATTGTCAAACCAAGTCGTATAACCAGATTAAAGTCAATGGGATGGTAAGTATAATTACACCCATAAGAAGTACATAAGACACACAGCAATGAAGGTGTGTGGGCATTTGTGCAGTAGTAGAGCTTACCATGTCAGTCCATTTAAATATGGTCTTGACCTGCACCTAAATGATACTTATTTACCAAATCGTGGAGCTTGAGAGTAAGCACACTTGGATTTGAGTCCTGCTACACCATTTACTCACCATAGTTCCATCCTCAGTAAGCCTCATTTTCCCTATCTATAAATGGGAGTTATAGTTCCTAGTTCATGGACAGCTTGTTATGGAGCATTGAAATATTATATTTAGGGCGCCTGGGTGGCTCAGTCGTTAAGCGTCTGCCTTCGGCTCAGGTCATGATCCCAGGGTCCTGGGATCGAGTCCCACATCGGGCTCCCTGCTTGGCAGGAAGCCTGCTTCTCCCTCTCCCACTCCCCCTGCTTGTGTTCCTGCTCTCACTATCTCTCTCTCTGTCAAATAAATAAATAAAAATCTTAAAAAAAAAGAAATATTATATTTAAAGAACTTACATAAAAGTTAACTGTATGGTCAACCTTATCACCACTACCACCATCCTGTAGCAGGGACCAATATGAGCTATTTTAAAATTTTCAACTGTTTCTACATTGGAGGAGAGGGGGAAATGGAAGTTGAAATTCATCCTTTGAGGAGAAGAAGAGAGCACTACCTTCGTTTTGAGAAGAACTACTTTGAGAGGGCACATATTGAATGGAGCACTGGGTGTTATACACAAACAATGAATCATGGAACACTACATCAAACACTAATGATGTAATGTATGGTGATTAACATAACATAATAAAATAAAATTTAAAAAATTAGAAACATAAAAAAAAATACTTTGGAGAACCTTTCACATTATACAGATACAAGACCTCAGATACACTGAGATGTTTGATATTAGAATACCATTAAATAATATAAAACAAAGTTTGTCTTTTTTTTCCTTATGGGCAGAGGGTAGCATTATAGAAATTAAAACATATATTTTTTAAAGATTTATTTATTTATTTGAGAGGGGGTGGGAGAGGCAGAAGAAGAGAGAGAATCATACTCGGGGCTCAATCTCACAATTCTGAGATCATGAGCTGAGCTAAAACCAAGAGTTGGTGGCTCAACTGACTGAGCCACCCAGGTGCCCCAGAAATTAATATATTAACTTAATGTTTTTTAATGCTTCTTGACCATCCATATATGGGGGCCCAGGACTTAGGGAGAGAAGAGAGAAAAATAAAATTCCTCTTTATTGTCTTATGTATTTGTTCACTAATTCTTTCATGATTCCTTCATCCATTCAATAGATATTTATAGTGTGCCTACTAGAGGCCAGGCATTGTGCTTGTAGGTTCTGGGGTTATAATAATGTACAAATCCCCATATATGGTCCCTGCCTTCTTACATTCTTCAGTTTTACCTCTATTCATGCTTGGAGATGAAGCAGATCAGAGAGTTGAGCATAGAAAACAAAGTGGCTTGGAGAACACGCCACAGGATAGAAGCCAGGGCAGCAGTCTGAAGGGAGGGATGACTGATGGCAATCAGAAATGAATCATGGGGTATGCTAGAACTTACTGGAAATTCTCAAAACAACAGCAACAACAAAAACAACAAATTAGAATATAGGACACAAGACAGGATAATGATTTGGACTGTTATCACTTATACACTAAAGGAAAGGATGATGCAGAAAGCTTGTTGTTACTGATTCACTTCTTTATCTTCCCATTCCTCTTCCCATCCCTCACCTCAATTAGGAGACTTGAGACAATGTCTTTCATTTCTTTTGTTACAATCCGAATAGCTAACACAATGCATGGATATAGTATGTATTTAAAAATTGTTTTCTCTAAGAACAAATAAATAAGATCTCTTGGGCCAAAGCTGTCCTCTAGCTCTTGGCTGTCTTTAGATATCAAAGGGATTTTGGAATTTGGAGAAGAACATATTGTGAGTTTGAAAAATTTCGAAAAAAGAATGTGGCAAGAATTTGAATGTCTCAAGTGAAGGGGATGGACATGTGGTAGAGTCCCTGAATATGCATAAAATCTTTTTTAGGCCATATGCTTTTCCTATAAGAGAATCTTTCTCTAAAGACAATAGCTGGTACTTATTGAGTGTTACCCTGTGGAAGTTACTATTCTAAATATTTTACCTGCATTAACTCATTTAATACTCCCAGAATCACAATCTCGCTTTTGTTCTGTTATTATTCCCATTTTATAGTTGAGAAGACTGAGACTTGGGAAGTTAAGTCATTTGTCAAATGTAACTCAGCTACAGAGTATCAGCACTGAGATCAGACCAAAGAGGTCATGCTCTCAACCACCACACTGTGTTACATCCTTATGCTACAGGGTGTGAACCATGGTCAAAGGTTGTAATATGTCATAGAGCTCAAGAAGTCACGAATACTTAGAGTCAGAGGAGGTAGATCTTCTCACCCCTTTCCCTGAAAATCTATTTTGTAATTAATGTTGGTAAACAGATTTGGTTTCCCAAAGGTTGATTAGGAGGAGCCAAAATATAAACTGCTCTACATTTAAGTAGAATAGAATTTATATTGCCTTTGATGGGGTCCAGAAATTGATGAAATGTAATAATCAATAGTTCAGTTGCAGACACTAAAAAAATTTTACCCTTTTTCTTTGAGGGGGAAGGAGTGGGAGAGACGAAGCCATAGGAAGGGATGTTTAGCAGCCTCTGGTTTGATGTATGTAACTAGCTCATGCTTCCTGTGGGGTTGCTCTAAGGAGAGGTGGCTCTATCTCTTTGCTGCAGATCATCCCAAACGGCGCCCCACACATGTTCTGGGGGTCTGCATGTGGGCTGTCATGTGCATTGTTAGAGTGATGGAGATTGTGGTTTTTTCTATTTTTATAAAATTATTAATTCTTAGGAAATAGATGGCACATGCTATGTTTTACCCTAGAATTTATGGATTTTGGCTGGTACATCAGTTCATATGTTATCTCCTAGACAATAAGCCCTGAGATCCTGAAGGATGATGTAGTATTACAAGGCAGCGATTATTTGCTCAACCGTTTACAGTTGTTTTCTCAGGAGGTAGCCTCTTTGTGTCTCAAGGAAATAACAAAACATCAATGAAGTTTCAGTTCAGGGGCTTGGAGGAAACTTGGAGTCTAATGCTTCCTAACTGACAGGGATATTTTAAGCTGAGACTTAAATCAGGATTCCCCTGAGGTAGATTCTGCTGCTTTATTTAACAAAAGCAAACTATGAGTACAAATTATTCATTACCATATTCATAAGTAGTCTATTTAGTAAGACGGTATGGAGATAATAATAAAAACAAATATTGAATAAAACTCTTTCCATGTCAACCTTTCCAGCGCATACAGGATGTTGACTCATTGTTAGTCTGGAATCAATGGTTTAAAATTAATGAGCATTTACTCTTTTTTTTTTTTTTTTGAGATAGAGACAGAGACAGAGACAGAGAGAGGGAGAGAGAGGGAGAAGGAGAGAGAGAGAGAATGAGTGGGGGAGGGGCTGAGGGAGAGAGCAAGAGAGAATCCCATGCAGGCTCTGTGCTTAGCACGGAGCCCCACACAGGGCTTGACCTCATGACCCTGAGATCATGACCCGAGCCGAAATCAAGAGTCTGATGCTTAACCGACTGAGCCACACAGGTTCCCTGAATGAGCATATACTCTTGATTTCTGGGTGAGAAACTGAAAAAATTGGAAATATGTGGCCAGACTTTCCATGAGAGCTTTTCATGTAGGAAAATGCTGAATAAAGAAAAATAAAATGTTGGTTTAAAATTCATTTTAATGGATTTGAACTTTCAAAATGTGTTGTACATGGTTCACTCACTTAAATGTGATAATAATTTGTACTAAATTAAAGTACTAACAATGTTTGCCAGTAGTAATTTTTCTTTTTCTTTTTTTTAAAAATATTTTATTTATTTATTTGACAAAGAGAGAGACAGCTAGAGAGGGAACACAAGCAAGGGGAGTGGGAGAGGGAGAAGCAGGCTTCCTGCGGAGCAGGGAGCCTGATGCGGGGCTCGATCCCAGGATTCTGGGATCATGACCTGAGCTGAAGGCAGTCGCTTAATGACTGAGCCACCCAGGTGCCCCCAGTAGTAATTTTTCTTATCCATTCTCATTTCTTTCCATTCTCCATTTTTCATCTCTCTCATGGTTTATGACACTGCAACTAGAGAACAAAGACAAGTTCCAAGTATTACTCTGGCTTACATTTGTCTTTATATATTCTTTTGATTTTATATTCTCCTTTGTGATTCAGATTCCTTGAGCAATTCCTTGAACAATTTCTACTGCCATTTATAGCTATCCAAGGACAAATATAAATCTGTTGCATTTTTGCATCCTGTTTATTAATAGTGTTTTAACAAGGTAGTAAAATTCTATATCCTGGCATATTAACACAGGGAAAGGCCATTTGCTTGCCTTGTAATCTTCTGAGAAACAGGTGAACTTGCTTCTTATTGGTGGAGGGACTCATAGAAACATTTGCTTCGCTCTTTTCTTGTGATCTTCATTTTACAAAATTAGGAGAAAGTAGGGGTATGGTTAAAGGGGAATCTCTGCAGTCACAAGAACATGTCATTATAAGGAAAAATGAACTGTGGGCTTTGTTCTCAAAAACATGAAGCAGAAAAGGGTTCATTAGGCCCCCTGCTGAAAGAAGGCCAGGGAACCCCTGCTGGAAAAAAAAAAAAAAAAAGTCTGGATGGTAAATTAAGATCTGTTAGAAAAGAAAAGTATTCTCTTAGTTCTTCAGAGAGAGAGTATGATTGCACTAAAGCAGAAGAAAACTATTCTTCCTTGATAATAAAATGAAGAAAGTAGACACAGGTATACTATGCAGTTAATGATCCTTGCAAGAAGGACAGGAGCAATGCATTTTCATAGACTTACTCCTTTTTGTTCTTATTCTTTGAGAGGGCTCTCTAAATTGTAGAAGCCACACAAAACCAGAATCCACCCCTAGAAACAGTGTTTGAATTATTGAATTATCAGTGTTCAAAAAAAAAAAATCTCAGAGTTCAACTGGTTGGAATGAGGAGGCCAGATGAACTAGGGGCAAGTTCTAAAGTACTGAGTATATGCAGAATACAACATGTGCAAAATTTCTAAGTTTTTGTTTCGTTAGCATTTACTTTATCTGTAAATGGATTATTTAAATATACTTAAAACTTTCTTCTGAAATAATTTAAATATCCTCCTTTTTTAGCATTGTGAATTTGATCAGTCAATTGTTTTCTTTATAGAGTTGTCAAGGGAAAGTTTTGTTCTAAATGCCAAGAATCTGAGCCTATGGAATCTGCATTAAAGACTGTTTTAACATACTTCTAAACAGGATCTTCATTTTTGTTTTTTTCTTCCATTTATTTATTTTATTTTTGTTTATTTATTATCTGTAGTTATGGAGTACAGGCCTGGGTAATGATGGACATGATATATGCATCAAATATGGATTTGTATCAAATATGGATTAAATCCTAATAAAACAAGCTCTAATCAGTAACAAGTCTATTTATTGCACCTCTTTTCTTTAATTAAAATTAAAATTAAAAATTTTTAAATGATTATCAGAGACTCTCCATTCTTTAAAGTGAAGACTCAGGTTGTATTATTATTGTCATCATCATCATCATCATTGCTGTTGTTGTTACTCCTATTAATTCTGTAGTTCCTGCTTTTTTAATAGTAATTTGTTCCAATTTCTTAATTATAAGATACACATGACATCAAATTTACTATCGTAACCATATTTATGTGTACAATTCAGTGGTATTTAATACATTGATATTATTACACAACTATCACTACCATCCATGCCAGAACTCTATTCATTTGGCAAAACAGAAACTCTGAACTGATTAAGCAATAACTCCCCATGACCTGTTCCCCCAGCCCCTGCACCATTCTACTTTCTTCTCTTCTTTTTTTAAATGCCTCTATTCCCCCACACCCAGCCTCTGGTAACCCACCATTGTACTCTCTGTTAATATTAGCTCAGGTTTTGGTTTTTGTTTTGGATTCCACATGTAAATGAGATCATGTCATATTTGACTTTCTGTGTCTGACTTATTTTACTTAGCATAATGTCCTGCAGTTTCATACATGTTGTTGTAAAAGGAAGATTTTTTCTTTTTAAAGGTGGAATAATATTCTACTCTGTGTGTGTGTGTGTGTGTGTGTGACATTTTATTTATTCATTCATTCATTGATGAACATTTAGGTTGTTTTCATATCTTGCAATTGTAAATAATGCAACACTGCAATGAATATGGGAGTGCAGATATCTCCTTGAGGTGGTGGTTTTTTTCTTTTGGATATATACCCAGAAATGGGATTGCTGGCTCATATGGTAGTTATATTTTTAATTTTTTAGGAACTTCCATAATTTTTCCATAATACCTGTGCCAGTTTTATATTCCTACCAGCAGTGCATAAGGTTTGGGTTTTCTATTCTCCCTATCCTTGCTAATACTTATCTTTTGAATTCTTGATGATAGCCATCCTAACAGATATGAGGTTGTATTTCATTGTAGTTTTGATTTGCACCACCCTGATGATTAGGGATGTTGACCATCTTTTCATGTATTTTTTTGGCCATTTATATGTCTTCTTTGTAAAACAGTCTATTCAAGTCCTTTGCCCATTTTTTATTTGGGTTATTTTTTAAAGTTTATTTTATTTTTTTGCCCATTAAGTTGTAAAATTTCCTTATATATTTTGGCTTCCAAATATTTTCTTCCATTCTGCAGATTGCCTTTTCATTTTGTTGTTTCCTTTGTTGTGCAGAGACTTTAGTTTGATGTAGTCCCATTTGGTTTTTTTGTTTGTTGTTTTTGCTTGCACTTTGGGTATTAAACCCAAAAAATCATTGTCAAGACCGATGTTGAGCACCTTTCCCCCTGTTTTCTTCTAGGAGTTTTATAGTTCCAGATTTTATGTTTAAATCTTTAATCCACTTCGGGTTTATTTATGCATATAGTGGAAGATAAGGGTCCGATTTCATTCATTTGCATGTAGCCGTTCAGTTTTCCCAGCATCATTTATTGAAGAGACTGTCCTGCCCCCATTATGTTTGCTTGGTGCCTTTGTCAAAAATTCACTGACTAAATATGTGTGGACTTATTTCTGAGCTGTCTGTTCTCTTCCATTGATTTATGTGTCTGTTTTTATGCTAGTACCATTTTATTCTGATTACTATAGCTTTGTCATATAGTTTGAAATGGGGACATGTGATACCTCCAGCTTTGTTTTTCTTACTTAATTGTTTAGCTCTTTGTTAATGTAGGTTCTTATTACTATAAACTCTTAGAACTGTTTTGATTGCATCTCATTAAGTTGTAGTTCAATGTGCTTCCATCTTTTTTGTCTCAATATATTTTTTGATTTCCTTTTTGATTTCTTCTTTGACCCATTGATTGTTCAGGTACAAGTTGTTTAATCTCTACATTTTTTGTTTGTTTAATTTTCCAGTTTTCCTCCTGTTATATTGATTTCTAGTTTCATACCATTGTGGTCAGAAAAGATACTTGAGATGATTTCAGTCTCATAAATTTGTTAATACTTGTTTTGTGGCCTAACACATGATCTGTCCTACTGAATGTTTGTGTAATACTTGGGAAAAATGGGTATTCTGCTACCGTGAGATAGAATAGTCTATATATGTCTGTTGTGTCCATTAGGGTTGGTTTCTTGAGATTTGTCTTGCTCTTTTGTTTGGAACATATTCTCCTATTCATTTTCCTTGATCCTCTGTGTTGGTTTCAGTGCATTTCATGAAATAGTTACCTCTCCTAGTCTTGGAAGACTGGCCTCATGTAACAGACAAATCTTGCCAATCAACCTGGCCTGAGATTCTGGGTGTCTCTCAAACCTTTGTGTTTGTCTAAACTTCCATCTTTGTTCTTTCTTTTTCTTTTTAAATTTTATTAAGTTTTTAATTTTTATCCCAGTGTAGTTAAAATACAGTGTTATGTTAGTTTCAGGTGTACAACATAATGATTCAACAATTCTATACATTACACAATGCTTATCATGATATGTGTACTCTTTAATCCTCACTACACAGTTCACCCATCTCCTCATCCACCTCCCCTCTGGTAACCAACAGTTTGTTCTCTATAGTTAGAAGTCTATTTCTTGGTTTGTATCTCTCTCCCTATTTTTTTTTTTTAATCTTGTTCTTTTTTGTTTCTTAAATTCTACATGTAAGTGAAATCATGTTTTTTGCCTTTCTCCGACTTATTTTGTTTAGCATTATACTCTCTAGCTTTATCCATGTTGTTGCAAATGGTAAGATTTTATTCTTTTTTATATCTGTATCTATCTATTCCATTTATCCTTTTACTATATATATATTTATAAATATATATATATCTATCTATATATCTATCTATATCTATATCTATCTATATCTATATCTATCTATAGCTATATCCATCTATAGCTATCTATAGCTATATCCCTTCAAATTAGCGTTTTTGTATGCTTTGGGTAAATATGCAGTAGTGCAGTTACTGGATTGTAGGGTAGTTCTATTTTTAACTTTTTTTTTTTAACTTTTGAGGAAACTCTGTGCTGTTTTTCACAGTGGCTGCACCAGTTTGCATTCCCGTTAACAGTGCACAAGGGTTCCTTTTTCACCACATCCTTGCCAATGCTTGTTGTTTCTTGTGTTTTGGATTTTAGCTATTCTGACAGGTATGAGGTGATATCTCATTTTAGTTTTGATTTGCATTTTCCTGATGATGAGTGATGTTAAGCATCTTTTCATGTGTCCATTGGCATCTGTTTGTCTTCTTGGAGAAATGTCTGTTCTTGTCTTCTGCCCATTTTTTAATTGGAATATTTGTTTTTTGGTACTGAGTTGTATTAAGTTATTTATATATTTTGGATACTAACCCTTTATCAGATATGTCATTTGCAAATGTCTTCTCCCATTCTGTAGGTTGTCTTTTAGTTTTGTTGATTGTTTGCTTCACTATGCAGAAACTTTTTATTTTTGTGTACTCTCAATAGTTTATATTTGTTTTTGTTTCCTTTGCCTCAGGAGACATAGCTAGAAAAATGTTGCTATGGCTGATGTCAGAGAAATGACTGCCTGTGCTCTCTTATAAGATTTTTATGGATTCAAGTCTCACATTTAGGTCTTTAATCCATTTTGAGTTTATTTTTGTGTATGCTATAAGAAAGTGGTCCAGTTTCATTCTTTTGCATGTAGCTGTCCAGTTTTCCCAATACCATTGTTGAAGAGACTGTCTTTCTCATTGTATATTTTTGCCTCTTTTGTCAAATTAATTGACCATATAGTCATGGGTTTGTTTTTGGGCTTTCTATCCTGTTCATTGATCTATGTGTCTATTTTTGTGCCAGTACCATACTGTTTTGATTACTACAGCTTTGTAATATAACTTGACATTGGGAGTTGTGATGCCTCTAACTTTGCTTTTCTTTTTCAAGATTGTTTTGGCTATTTGGGGTCTTTTGTGGTTCCATACAAATTTTAGGATTGTTTGTTCTAGCCCTGTGAAAAACGCTATTGGTATTTTGATAGGAATTGCATTAAATCTGTAGATTGCTTTGTGAAATGGACATTTTAACAATATTAATTTTTCCAATCCATGAGCATAGAGTGTCTTTCCATTTATTTGTGTTGTCTTCAGTTTCTTTCATCAATGTTTTATAGTTTTCAGGGTATAGATCTTTCACATCCTTGGTTAAATTATTCCTAGGCATTTTATTATTTTTATTATAATCATAAATGGGATCTTAAATCATAAATCTTTCTGTTGGTTCATTATTAGTGTATAGAAATGCAATGGACTTCTGTACATTGATTTTGTATCTTTTACCTTAATGAATTTATTTATCACTTCTAATAGATTTTTGGTGGAGTCATTAGGGTTTTCTAAATAGAGTATCACATCATCTGCGAATAGTGAAAGTTTTACTTCTTCCTTACCAATTTAGATGCCTTTTATTCCATTTTCTTGTCTGACTGCTGTGGCTAGGACTTCCAGTACTATATTGAATAATAACCAGCTCCTGGTTTCACTGATCTATTCTCTTATTTTTTTGTTTTTTATTTCAGTTTTATTTATTTTTGCTCTAATCTTTATTTCCTTCCTTCTATTCCAAATCCTTCTATGATTTGAAATTTTGTTTCTTTGTTGTTGTTGTTTTTTTTTTTTCCCAGCTCCTTTAGATGTAAGGTTAGGTTGTTTATTGGTATTTTCTTGCTTCTTGAAGTAGGCTGTATTACCATAAATTTCCTCCCTCTTAGAGCAGCTTTTATTGCATCCCAAAGATTTTGGACTGTAGTGTTTTCATTTGTCTCTGTGTATTTTTGATTTTTGTCTTTGATTTCTTGGGTGAGCCATTAATTGTTTAGTAGCACATTATTTAGCCTCCATGTATTTGTGATCATTCCTTTTTTTTCCCCCTAGTTTATTTCTAGTTCATAGTGTTGTGGATAGAAAAGATGCATGGAATGACTTCTATCTTTTTGAATTTGTTGAGGCTTGTTTTATGGCTTAATATGTGATCTATTCTGGAGAATGTTTCATGTGCACTTGAAAAGAATGTGTATTCTGCTGTTTTAGGATGGAATGTTCTGAATGTGTCTGTTAAATCCATCTAGTCCAATCTATCATTCAAAGCCACTGTTTCCTTGTTGATTTTCTGTTTGGATGATCTGTCCATTGATATAAGTGGGGTGGTAAAGTCTCATACTATTATTATATTACTATCAATTACTTCCTCTATGTTTGTTTTTAACTGCTTTAAGGATTTGGCTGCTCCTATATTGGGTTCATAAATATTTACAATTATTATATCTTCTTTTTGGATTGTCCCCTTAATGATTATATAGTGTCCTTTGTCTCTTGTTACAGTCTTTGTTCTAAAGTCTATTTTGTCTGATATAAGTATTGCTACCCTGGCTTTCTTTTGACAATAATTTGCATCATAAATGCTTCTCCATCCCTTCACTTTCAATATACAGGTGTCTTTAGGTCTGAAATGAGTCTTGGGTAGGCAGCATATAGTTGGATCTTTTTTTTTTTTAATCCATTTTGTCATCCTATGTCTTTTCATGGAGCTTTTAGTTTACATTCACATAATTATTGATAAGTATGTATTTATTGCTATTTTGTTATTTTATGGCTGTTTTTGGTTTTGTAGTTTTTCTCCATTCATTTCTTCTCCCGCTCTCTTCTTTCATGATTAGTTGGCTTTCTTTAGCAATATACTTGGATTCCTTTCTCTTTATTTTTGGCATATCTATTACTGGTTTTTGATTTGTAGTTACCACTCAGTTTATATATAACATCCTCTGTATATAGCAGTCTATATTATGTTGATGGCCACTTGAGTTTGAACCTATTCTTTACTCCTCTACTCCCCACGTTTTAGGTATATGGTGTCATACTTTACATCCTTTTATTTTGTGAGTCCCTTGACTGATTTCTACTGACATACTTATTTTTGCTTCTTTTATGCTTTCTACTTTCCTTATTCTTACTTATGCTCTTTCTTTCCACTCAGAGTCCCCTTTAACATTTTTTCCCCCTAGGGCTGATTGACAGATCATGAATTCCTTTAACTTTTGTTTGTGTAGGAAATTCTTTATCTCGCCTTCTATTCTGAATGATAGTCTTGCTAGATAGAGTGTTCTTGGCTGCAGATGTTTTCCTTTCAGCATTTTTTTTTATTATGTTATGTTAATCACCATACATTACATCATTAATTTTTAATGTAGTATTCCACGATTCATTGTTTGCATATAACACCCAGTGCTCCATGCAGAACATGCCCTCTTTAATACCCATCACCAGGCTAAGCCATCCTCCCACCCCCCTCCCCTCTAGAACCCTCAGTTCGTTTTTCAGAGTCCACAGTCTCTCATGGTTCGTCTCCCCCTCCGATTTCCCCCCCTTCATTCTTCCCCTCCTGCTATCTTCTTCTTCTTTTTTTTAAACATATAATGTATTATTTGCTTCAGAGGTACAGATCTGTGATTCAACAGTCTTGCACACTTCACAGAGCTCACCATAGCACATACCCTCCCCAATGTCTATCACCCAGCCACCCCATCCCTCCCACTCCCCACCACTCCAGCAACCCTCAGTTTGAATATATAATGCCACTACCTTCTGGCCTGCAAAGTTTCTGCTGAAAAATCGTCTGATAACCTTATGGGGTTTCCCTTGTATGTAACTGCTTTCTTTTCTCTTGCTGATTTTAAATCTATCTCTTTATCACTACTTTTGCTATCTTAATTACTGTGTGTGGACGTAGTTGCATTGATTTTGTTGGGGGATCTCTGTGCTTCCTGGATCTGGATTTCTTTTTCCTTCCCCAGATTCAGGAAATTCTCAGCTTTTATTTCTTCAAATAAATTTCCTGCCCCCTTTTCTCTCTCTTCTTCTTCTGGGATCCCTATAATGTGAATGTTATTACCCTTGATGGTGTCACTGAGTTCCCTAAGTCTATTCTCATTTTGCATAACTTTTTCTTTTTCTCTCTCTTGCTCAGCTGGATTACTTTCTGTTACTCTGTTCTTCAGGTCACTGGTTCATTCTCTTTCATCTAGTCTACTATTTATTCCATCTAGTGTATCTTTAATTTCATTTATTGTGTTCTTCATCTCTGATTGGTTCTTTTTTATTTCATTGTTAAGGGTCTCACTAATGTCCTCCACTCTTTTTCTCAAGTCCATTCAGTATCTTTATGATCATTACTTTGAATTCTCTATCAGACATACTACTTATCTTCATTTCACTTAGGTCTCTTCCTGTGACTTTGTCCTTTTCTTTCATATGAGACACATTCCTCTGTTTCCTCATTTTGTCTAACTCTCTGCATCTATTTCTGTGTGTTAGGAGAGACAGCTACATCTCCTGCACTTGAAAGTAGTGGCCTTATGAAGAATAGTTCCTGTAATGCCCTGCTGTGCAGTGTCCCCTGTTTACAGAACCTGGTGCCTCAGGGGTGTTTCCTATGTGTGATGAGTGTGCCCTGCTGTTGTGGGTGAGCCACTTTCTCTTTCAGTTCAGTCATCTTCAATGTTTCTCTTTGCCTGATGTGGGCAGTGTTTGCTTCCTGTAATGTTAGTGAGCCAGTCTGGGTATGCCTTGGGCTTGAGTTGAGTCACACAAGTGTTTGCCAGAGATGCAGTGGCATCAAACTGCCAGGTGCTTTCCTGTGTTGTCCCCTGAGAAGCTTTTGTTCTTGGTCAGGGCCTGTAGTCAGACCACTTGCTTACCTCCAGCCCTCTGCTGGGGCCTCTGACAGGTGTGTTTGGCTATCTTTTCCTCTTTCTGAGGCAGGAGTCACTGTGGAGTGGTATTGATCACTGTAGGGGCTGCTTGCATATTGCCAGGCCTGCAGCACTTCCCTGTATGGGTGCTGGCAAAGAGAGTATTGGAGAGGGCAGATCCACTGAAGCACAGTGCTGGGGAGTGGTGCCGTGTGATGACAGTGGTGCAAGTAAGCTTTGCATCACCATTTCTCTCCAGACTGAGGTGGGCTGCATGGGGGGGGGGGGGGGCGGTTGTGCTGGAATGGCAGAAACACAGTACAGACAGGCTTGGTGGTAGTGTTGGCCAGGTTAGGCAGAGAGTCCTGCAGGTGGCCATATGTTTATGTTGGGGAGTGAAGGATGAAAATGGTATTTGCCATTTCTTTTGTTCCTGGAGGAATTCCCCAGTGATTTCTGTACCTCCAAGACATGCTCTGAGTTTAATAAATAACCCTTCTGTATGTCCCAGGTGCTTTTCAAACTGCTGCTTCTATGCTGTATCTCTGTGGGCTAGTTCTTCTTTTTTTTTTTCCCAAAGATTTTATTTATTTATTTTGACAGAGAGAGAAAGAGAGAGAGACAGTGAGAGAGGGAACATAAGCAGGGGGAGTGGGAGAGGGAGAAGTAGGCTTCCCACTGAGGAGAGCCTGACATGGGGCTCGATCCCAGGACCCTGGGATCATGACCTGAGCTGAAGGCAGATGCTTAATGACTGAGCCACCCAGGCGCCTCTTTGTGGGCTATTTCTTATGCTGTCTCTTTAAGGATGGACAGCTCTCACCCTCCCAGCTCTCCCAGATTTTTTAAAATTCCAGGTTTAAGTCTTGCCAGTTGTAAGAACTCACAAAATTTGGCCCCTCTGGTTTTCACAGTGTTATGGGGATTTGTCTTCCCCATGCAGTGTCCCCAGTAGGAGGGTCTGTTTCTCTCCCTTCTTCATACCTGTGGCATCCCTCTCTTTTGTCAACAGTCATGTGAGTCCATTTATTTCCCAATCAAATCTCTGCCCTTCCTACCCTCTTAGGTGTGGCCTCTTCTCTACATATAGTTGTTGAGTTTATTCTGCCAGTCTTCAGGCCATTTTCTGGGTTATTTACACTGATGATGAGCCTAGGGTCCTCCTACTACACCATCTTTCCTGGAAGTTGCCATCGTTGTTCTTAGTGGCCCCCAGGAGATTAGATGCCAAGTCTTGTCAGTGCCCAGAATGGGGTGGGGGGGATGCCTATATGCCTATTTAGGCTCCTGGAGGACTTACCTTAATTGTACCCTGTCAGTTCCAAGAGCTAGGTAATTTAGGAGCTAGTCTCTCAGGTGGCAATTGTAGAAGTTGGGGCAAGAGATGTCTGGACCAATACCTTTCAGAGAGAAGCTGGAGAATTGATTTTATCCTGGGGCAAGCTGGGGTAAGGAGGCACACAAATTAGAAGTCTGACCCTCAGGCAGCAGCTGGAAAAGTATGTAGTTACACTCCTTCCAGTGAGAGACTGGGAGCCTTAGGTTTTTGCCTGTTCTCTCTATGCCGAGCCTGAGGGATAGCCCTAGGAAATGCTCATGTGTTCATTTAAAAAAAAAAAAAAAAAGCCACTTTTTTTTCTGTGACCGAGGTGGTCTCATGAATGCTGAGCCCCACCAGCTCTCAGAGCTAGATGATTTTTGGAGCCAGTCCCTTAGGTAGCAGCCATAAAATTTGAGATGTTAGATGAATGAATTTGCTCTTCCAGAGAAAAGCTGGAGACTTGTTTTTCTCTGGAACAAGCCAGGGGGAGAAGATGTAGGAAGTGCCCACAAACTCTTTCAGGCTCCCAGGGAAGCCCAGTGAGCTCCCAGATGCAACGTGATTAGAAGCATACCCCAGATAGCAGTTGGGAAAGTATATAGTTAAACCCCCTCCTAGGAGAAACAGAGCCAGGTGTTTTTGTTTGCTTCCTCTGTGCTGAGCCTGGGGAAGAGCAGTGAAAAGTCCTTTTAAAATCACCTTGTTTTCTGTGGCACTGGGGGCTTGCAAATGCTGAGCCCTGTTGGCTCCCAGAGCTGGGTGATTTGGGAGCCAATTTCTTGGATGGCACAATTAAAGTTGGGGCACTAGATGTTTGACCCAAACCCTTTGCTCATCAGGAAGAAACTGGGCATTGGGGGTTCCCTACTGATTGTAAGGTGCTGGGCTGGTGGTAGGATTTATGATGTGAGTGTGCCTCTACTTTTCCTACCCATTTCATATGGGTATTTTTTCAGTAGGAGTCAGTCAACTAATTTATGGATTTCTTTCAGAGGGCATTGATCTGTATGTACCTGTTTATTTAGGGAGCTCCATGGGAGAAAGGAAAGTCAGGAGCCTGCTATTCCACCATCTTGTTGATGTCTTCCTCTTGCAACTCTTAATGAGAGGAAGTTTCACTGAAACAAAAAGAGCCAAAGAGTTCCTTGGAGTTTTAGATCAATTTGTTCTGTAGGTGGCATATAAACAGGTAAAATTCAATCTTCTCTTTTCTTGTTTTATTGCAATTTATTACATATTTTAATTAAGAAATATAATACATGTCCATCATGTAAAAGTTTGATCATAAGATATGGATTGGAGAAAGTAAAAGTTTTCATAATTCCATCTTCGGAGATAAATTTTATCACCTGCTTGGTGCATACTCTTTAATTTTTTTTTCTATATATTATATATAGAATATATATAAAATATAGAAAAAAAAATTTTTTTTGAGAAAGAGCATGCACGAGCGGGGGTGGTGGGGCAGAGGGAGAGGGATGGAGAGAATCTTAAGCAGCCCAGCATGGAGCCCCAGTGGGGCTTGATCTCACAACCCCTAGATCATGACCTGAGCTGAAATCAAGAGTCAGACACTTAACTGACTGAGCCAACCAGGCACCCCTCTATATATTATTTTTATTTATTTTTATTAATATTATTTTATAAGAAACTAAATCATGCTATAAATATGGTTTTTAATAGGTGTATTCGTGTACCTTTGTTTAACTGATCCTTTGCTGTCAGATGTGCTTTCCTCAGTCTTTGTCTATTACTAACATTTTAAAAATTTATATCTTATACATGTATCTTCACTCACTGGTGGGGATGTATCAATTTTATAAATTAAATTAAAATTCACTAAGTGAAGTTGATGTGTCAAATGATACAAAACATAATTTTAGTAGATTTTGCAAAATTGCCTTTCAAAATGGTGGCATCCATTTATAGTTCTAATAACAATGTATGAAATTGTATGAGAATATTGATTTCCCTATTTCAATGATTGAATATTAGGTAGATTTAAAAATATGTCTCATTATGGTTTTGTTTTGATATTTATATATTTTTGTTACATGTATGTTTAAACAGTTTAATTAGTTAAACTATTTGCTTATCTATTTCATTTGCCTCTTTACATCTTGACACCTTTTTCTATTACTGTGTTTGATTTGTAGAGCTCTTTTTCTGTCTTGGCTCTCTGTCTCTGTGTATTTACATATATTCATATACCTGAAATTATTTATTGTATATGTTGCAATTGTTTTTTACCTTTTCACTTTACTTTTAAAATTAATTTGAGTTATATTCTATGGATATAGGTTTCAAATGTTTATGAAACCAAACTTACCAATCTATTTTTAACCATAAAGATCTCTTTATGGTTATAAACATTAAAAAGAATCTCTTCATTTATCCAAAAATGGATAAATATTTTTCCATATTGAAATAAAATATGATACTTTTTGTTTTTTAATTTTATTTTTAGCATTAAGACTTTTATTCATTTGTGATTAAATTTTTATATGCATTCCATTTTCTATTCTAGGCATTGCTTATCATAAGTAAAAATAATATTTGAACTTTTATATTTACAAAACAAATACACTAAGATTTAATAAGTTTTTTCAGTATCAAACTCTGATAGCATACCTAAAATATAATTTACCAAAATCTGAGTTATGCTAAACTTTTCAGAATTGCATCTATTGAATAATTCAAGGTTTCTGCTTCAACTATTGATTCCTGTTCTTCTTTCTTGGTACTGGCATTTTTCCTTCAATGAAAAAGGGCTATTTCACATATTTATTTTATTTTTTTTATTTCACATATTTTAAAAGACATTTCACCTTTATAAGTTTCAGTAAAGATAGGAATGAAAGACAATTAAGGGTAGAAGGTGGAAGAAGAAAGTGTAACCATAAAAAGTTCATTAACCCAACAAAGAACTAAGGTTCATCCAGAAAGCTGACCACATTACTAGCATCTGTCACTTCTTGGTACCCACAGAACAATACTGTTGTATACATTTTTCTGCTAGGAGTAAAGGTTTACTCTTTAAAAACAATTCTACAATTTTACTATAAATAAACTAGAGCAAATTGTCTTCCTGCCAATTACCATCAAAAAAACACATCTTTTGATGTGTTGAAAGAGCTTGTCTAGATCATTTTTTTTCTTCCTAAACCTGGTGTAAAAAGTTAGGCACATTAAACATGCACTGTGTTTGGGAACTTGCAAAAAATGCTTGTCTTTACAGCATTCTATTTCAATTCTCTTGATTGTTCAGCACAATTAAAATAAAGCTCTCAAACACAAACAGCTTGTCAGACACTTCTGGAAGTTTCTCTTGACTCAGACCTGTAGTGGCAAGAACATGTTATAAACACTAGAGGTGCTCTCCATTTAAGGGAATATGTGCTCCAGGAAAGTTAATTTTAAAGAATCTTTAAGTAAATTGAGTCACACTTTCCTCTTGACTATATATTTATAGAAATAAAATATGTAGAAGCCTCACAATACAGTAATGATGATGATGATGATGACGATGGTAAAAATGGTGGTAATTAATGCTATTGCATCACATTTTAGGGAGTCTGACACAATAATATTATATAATAATTATGATTTATCAAGTGTTCTAGTTACTATGCTGTAATAAATAACCTTAATATTTAGTGATGTAAAATAATGATTCATCCCAGTTTCAAGAAGAAGTAAAATGGCCTACCTCCTAATGGAAGAGTGTCAGTATCATACTATAAGAAGACAGTGTAGAATG
Organism: Mirounga leonina; assembly: GCF_011800145.1. Classification (NCBI taxonomy): domain Eukaryota; kingdom Metazoa; phylum Chordata; class Mammalia; order Carnivora; family Phocidae; genus Mirounga; species Mirounga leonina. The sequence continues at coordinate 15,859,702 of NW_023270431.1, forward strand.
TGAGATATATAGTATATAACATACTATAGTGTGTGTGTGTGTGTGTGTGTGTGTATAATGTGTATTGTATGGATGGAGGTTTCTGTGATTTGTCCTGCATAACTGACCACCCGGACCTGCATGTACTCAGGAAGGCTAAGGAATGTCATTTGTGAGACTTGTGCTGCATAAGTGACCTTGAGAGTCTGATTAATTGATTATTAGCTTGCCTCTAGATCAGAACTAACCCTTCTAGTCTGGACGTCAAGGGATATAAATTTTGCCTGTCATCTTCTCTGGCTCTAGGTTGGGCTGGCCCTCCCAAAATTGAATCTGGGTGGGGAGGCAAGCACATATGTCCCAGTCTTCTTGAAGATGTAAAGACATGATAACATAGAAATGCAGCTCACTCCAAACTGCATGTAGGCAAACAAATGTTTAACTTCAGAACCTGTCATTTGCCCTATAAATATGGCTCTTATGGGGATGGTCAGTTGGAAGTCTCACCTGAGGGGAGGATGCTCCACCCAGGCCTCTCAATCAGGACTCCAGCCTGTCAAACTCCATGGGGCTTCCCCAGCTAATGAGTTTGGATGTTGTAAGTACCCAGTTTGATGTAACTCTGTCTTATTCTCTTTTACTGCTTATTATTGCCCTGATCTATGCATAGATTTTCCTTCTCTTCATTTCCACTAGGTTTTTACTTCATAATATCAATAAAGTGTTTTTCCCCTTCAAAACTGAAAACACAGCTGTTGTGAATATTTTCTTTAGAACAGACAGCCATCATTTGAAAATGTAATATTCTACAATAAGAAATTACTTTTTGTTAAATACTTTACATGCAACATTTTAAACTTTACAACTATGACACTGGTCTCATCTTCCATTTATAGATGAGAAATCTGTAATATCAGAGAGGTTAAATAATTTAGGCAAAGTCACATAGGTAAGTTAAAAAAAAGCCACAATTCAAATTAAGGTTATTTTATTCCAAAGACAGTGTGCTCACGTACTACATTGAAAGTGATCATTTATTGATAAGTTTTAAAAAATAATTATCAGGGTGCCTGGGTGGCTCAGTTGGTTAAGCAACTGCCTTCAGCTCAGGTCATGATCCTGGAGTCCCTGGATCGAGTCCCGCATTGGGCTCCCTGCTCTGCAGGGAGTCTGCTTCTCCCTCTGACCCTGCTCTCTCTCATTCTCTCTCTCAAATAAATAAATAAAATCTTTATAAAAAAATAAAAATAAATAAAAAAATAATTATCAAGTAAGGATTTGTGTTAGGGGGTTTACGTGTTAAGGAATCAAGATATGCTTTGAATACTTTGGGTGATATTTCATTGGAAAAATACACTGGAAAATAAGAAAGAATTGGAACCAGCCTCTATAGTTTCAGGGCTGGAATTTATGGATAAATAGATTATCTTTGGGTTTACCACAATAGTTTTAGTGACCCAATAGCAGCTTTAGAAAATTGTCTTGTTTTTGACTAGTCACTTTCTGTTCTTAGTATCTACTATGAGTTTACCTCTGTGTTCTTACCAACAATAGCTGACTCTTGGTGTGTGGATTACTCTATTGTCTGAATTCCTGTGCATGTCTCATATACAAACTCTGTGAGAGAGGGTCTGATTTTGGTCTACTAGTCAAAACCCCACAGAGAGTGCCTTCATTTGTCAGCCTCTAGGGGTCAGCGCCCACTCTTAGTCCAGTCAATCCAGAATTTCAGATCCCATCACAAAATCATGACCATCAACTCCAAAGGACCAGCCCTTGGTTATTTTGCTCACATGGCAGCTTTTGGTGGGGTTAGCAGTCAAGGCATCGTGGATTATTTAATACTGAAACTTTAAATACAGGAACTGTTCCAGAGCATTCTAGCCTCCAAGGAAGCAAAGGACTTAGCAAATGATGTATTTTCTGGACATATCAATTTCTGGACATTTGTGTCACAAAGTTCTAGGTACTAGTCTTTTTAACTGGAGTTAACCGGAGTGGCTTGTGGGAGCTGCTTACAACAGGCTGTATTCATTCTTTCTCGGCACCGATGCTAAGAACTTGAAGCAGGACTTGTCCCAGTTGGCACTATAGTTGCCACAATTTTCTGTGAAAAGCCCTGCAAAAGCCATTGACAAAATTACCTACTTGAGGGCACCAGAAGGAATCATCATTGGAAGTAGCAGGTGAACTATAAGGTTTGAGGCTTGCCATTCTCTGATAATCCAACGTAAGTGACTTTAATCAGTATGAAAAAGAGAAGAACATTGGTCTTTCAAGATTTTCACATTAGAAGGTATGACGAGTTTTCTCTTAGGAAAGTTAGTTAAAATGTTCAGAAATTTTGGGAAGAGGATAAGGCATATATTGAAACTTTAAACTCTGCTTCATTCCTTAGAATCTCTTTGTAGTACATAATCCTGGAAAGAATTAATAGAATTCTGACTGATGGAAGATGTATAAACTATAGCCAAATAAACACAGATGCTAGAAATACTGAGAATGGGTTAGTTAACAATAAATTGATTTTGTTGTTATTTTCAATTGATGGGGCCTGGAATCCAGCTTCTTATGAATATTTCTTTAAAAAATTACCAGAGGAAAATAGAATAAAATCAATATTCAGTTCATTTGTCACAAATAACTTTATTGTCTTCAGTTAGTAGTATCATTTATTTCAGAGAGGTGAGCAGACGTCCCTAAAAGCTCCCATTTGCCAGTGACAGAAGACAGCCATAAAGCCGACTTTTTTATTTGTGGTTAGATTCCAAAATGCTGAAAAAGACTATAATAAATTGTGCTTTGTTCCTAGAAAACTATGCAGCTTGTGTGACTTTTTATATACTACATTTTTTTTTCTTCTCTCTTCAGGGATTTTTCTCAAACTTACTTTTCAACTAGCTCATGCTGAACAGATCTCAGTAAATTACACCACCCTCTAGCCTGTTAGTGAGTCCAGAAGATTGAGATTTATATTTGACATCTTCTTCCTCATTCTCCATATTATATTTACCACTAAATCATCTGCATTCTCCCTCCAAATTGTGCTTCATGCCACTCCCTTATATCCATCTCTACTGCCACCTTTGTAATACAAGCAAAAATACAATCATTTCTTGCCCAAACCACTGTATAACTTCCAAATTCATCATCCCATTTTCTTTCTTGACCCTCTCCAGTCCAGTTTTTATAGAATAGCCGGAGGGTTATTTTTAAATCATCGATTGAATTTCATGCTATTTCTCAACTTAAAAATTTTAAATGGCTTTGTGTTGCAGTTAGAATGAAATCCAAACTCCTAATTTTTGGCTACAAGATCCCAGTTGAAATGTCTTCCCCATTATGATTATGTTTGATGGATAATTTTCATTTACTTCTTCAGATTCAGATATTTGAGTGGGAACAGAGTGAGGTCAGGGCATTTAGACCATTAACTTCCTGCAGTTGGTTACCCCAGCTCCTTTCAGATGGACAGCTAATTATTGCACATTCTCATAACTGCTCACTCCCCTGCACCTTCGGGGCTGGGGGTGGTAATGGTTTTCCACTGGTTATTAGCTCTGGAGGAACTATATCTTCCCTCATTTATTTCCTTGCTTCTTGCCCACTCCTTTGTAAGTAGTCCTTTATTAAACTTTTTACAAATTAGCCAGATTACATGTGCCATCTCTTTTTTGTTAGGAACATAACTGATTAAATCTCTGGTAGTGGGGGTGGCCTGAAAAATGGATTGGGTAGCTCCATAAGTTTGAGAAACACATAGATAATCTTTTGGTAGGGAGGAATAGGACCTTAATCGTCCATGGCTTATGGTGTCTTTATGATTATTCAAAATGCCACCCATATGGCACAGGCTTAAGTGAACGTGGAAAGCAAGGGAGTGGAATCAAGTGCTGCGGCACTTGGTCTTATGGTAACAAGAGAGACTATAAAGATTATGGATTGGTTGGCTGTTTTGGAAGATCCTAGAAATCATACAGGGTGAAAGGAACAAATTCAAAGTCATAAAAATATAACCCAGAGTACAAGATAGAAATCAGAAATCTTTGGGGCGCCTCAGTCGGTTAAGCATCTGCCTTCAGCTCAGGGATCGAGTCCTACATAGGGCTCCTTGCTCAGTGGGGAGCCTGCTTCTCCCTCTGCCTCTGCCTGCTTGTGTTCTCTCTCTCTGTGTCAAATAAATAAATAAAATCTTAAAAACCAACCAACCAACCAACCAACCAGAAATCTTCAAGGGCATCTTTGAAGGAGTCCTCTTATTTCCTGTAGTCACAGGGCAGATGTGGCTGAGGACCAATCCCAAGGCCTGCTTGTAAAGGCTGCAGAGGTGTAGTGCCAGTTCCAGGCTTAATCCCATGGGGAAAGATTCCCCTTGAAATGAAACTTTTAATGACCGCTGCTGGGTGCGATGTCTCACAAAGAAGTGCCAGTTCTCCCAGGGAGCCACCACCACTGCCCTTCATGGCTCCTCTGCCCATAGGAGTTAGATCCAAACATGGACTGGATGGAGACATACAAAGCCTACTCCAAAGGGTATATAGCCTGTATACCCAAAGGATTGTAGGACCGCATCAGTTTGTATCAGTAGGAATCAGAAGCACTGTAAGTGTGGAGTCTATGGATGTTACTTGATTGGACAAAAATGACTGATATGCATATGCCCACAAAAGTTACAGAATTTAATGTGCTGGTATAAGCACCTAGGGGTGACTTTAATCAATGAGGTTGGCTAATTGTAGGCTAGAGACATTGGTGGCCTGTTATCAAAAAAGTGTTACAGCTGGAATTTACCTGGTATACTGCAAAAGAAGGAGTTAAAAGGCCCAGACAGATAGCAATACTGAATTCATTTAATACCACAAACTGCTCAGCTATTCCTCTGACCATACCTGTCAGGAGCGCCAGGAGCACTTTCCCAACAGCACATTGTTTTTTACATGCCTTAGGTGAAGGGTTACTAATTGTCACTCTTGTGGTCTGGAGATCATGGTTGGGATGCTCTTTCCTTAACTAAATAAATCCCAACTTTGGGCTTTGTTATAGCTAAGCATTAATAGCTAAGCATTAATACTCTGAATGGCAGAATTAAAGAGCAAAGAATAAACCCCACTTCCAATATCCCAACATCCTGGTAATACTTATTCTCATTTGACATAAGGTTATGGATCTAAAACCTTAGAAATAAAAAATATGTTTTTTAAAATTTATTTTAAACAATTTGGTGATTTTTTTCTTGTCTCCTTTAAGTCTAAGTTATAGTAATTAAAAATTTTGTTTGTCATTGGCTTCTTAGCCCTTAAGACTTTTATTAAAAAGGAAGTCCAATTTGTAAAACTCATATTGTGTGTGTGCATATTCATATAAATTTAATATATATGTATACTTCAACTGAAGCTAAAAGAGGGATATAGATAACAGCGTGTGGAAAAGGTCAAGAAGAGTTTCTTTTGAAGGCTCTGAAGAGCCTGATTGGAAATCCACTGGTCAACTGGTCAAGGTGATTGGCTTATTACTTTTAGAATTGTCCTTACCCTTTCTAAAAGAAAGATGATAAGTTATTGCTATCAGAGGTACTATGTCCTTCAAAAACTCGTAAATAATATTTAGTAGCTCAGTAATTGTTTCAGCCAATTCCTTAAGAAGCTTGGGAGGTGTGTTATTAGGATCTGATAATTGGATGGAATCCAGTTTTTAAAGTAATGTTTGATATGAAGCTGTCCTGCTTTTACCATCCTATCACATATCTAGTTATTGACAGGTATAGGAAATTAAAGGAAGGTTGCTTTTGTTTTATTAGTCTCATCGGTAGATTTTTTTGTCTTTTGCTATAGGCCTAGTAAAATGAAAGTGAATTTTCAAGTTTATTTCTCAGGATTCCCAAGACGAGAATATGCATCAAATAAAATACTTCATAATGTGATATTATGAATGAGATTAATGAAATTTATATGTCAGTGATGGTTTTCTTATGACAAGATTTTAATTCACAGGAAAATCCTCACCAGCTTGCTTGAAATCAAGTTTTCAGAGGTTAACCTAATAGCAATAATAAAAATGATGACTAATATTTGTGGAGCATTATGTACCAAGCCCTATGGGATAAGTACTTTATATGGATGATCTCATTGAAGTCTCAGATCAAATCGCTATGTGATATCACATTCAGTTTCACAAATGAGAGAACCAGGCTTAGAGAAGTTAGGTAAATTTCCCATGGCCATAAACATTGTACAAGTGGCTAAGACAGGCCATGTTTAAATCCATAGTCTATACCAAACCGTCTCCCTATTGATGGTGCTTCTCTCTAATTGTGATGGTGAGAACAGCAGGACTTGGCAGTTAATTTGAGAGAAATCTGGCAGTTAATATTCTGAAAGAAGTAGAAAATACATGAAAGGAAATTTAGAAGCCAACCAATAAAACCATCATATTTTATTGATAAAGAACATGAGGCATAAATAATATAATGCTGCACCCATGTTGCCTGGATATACCTCTTACAAATTAAGGGAATTTAGGCCCCTCAATTTCTGTTTTCTCATCTATATAATGGGAATGATAATAATAGAACCTACCTCAAAGAATCACTCTAAAATTCATTACATTCTTGTAGTTATATATCTAGTTTTCCCTCTTTCTAAAGTGTAAGAACAAGAGAATTCAGGAAGTGTAAGTGTTAAAAAGGATAACTAAATAAACTGTTACCTACATGCATCACTTTGTATTCTAATTCTCAGAAATGTTAGAATAAAGAATAAGGAAGCATCTGGCCAGGAGCATACATAGTAAAATGAATTTAGATTCAAACTGTTAGCAGGGGTAAAAGTTTTATATTTTCTTTTCTTTTGGTTTCTTGGGGCTAATTTGTAGACAAGAGGAGGCTTAGTATCTCTATGAGGATATAACACTTTAAAAGTAGCAGAAAACCCAAACAACATTCCACTTCTCCAAACTATACAGTTACAATCTTGGTTAACAAGGAATGCAGAGTAGGCAGTTCTTGGCATTGGTTTATCTATGTAATAGTGCCAGGGTTGCTATCTCTGAAATTATATTGGCCTTCCTTTCTTGGTCTCAAGATGGTTACTGCAGGTCCAGAAATCATGGACGCAATTAAAGCATGAAAAGGGGCGGAAGGAATAGAATCAGCCTCCTCTGTCCCTTTTATTAGGAAATGCAAAAGCCTTCCAAAAAGGCTTCCCAGGACACTTATCCCAATATATTATTTGCCAACACCAAGGCCGTTATGTTTCCAACTGGCCTTCCAGTGTAGGCAGGTAATGAAAGGTAAAGAATAGACTAGTCAACAGTATTATTCAAATTTATGATTATCATATGTTGACCACATTTTTATATTAGCTGGGATATATATTAATGGAGATGGGGAAATTGCCACTTATATCTGCCACTTACAGAGTATTAAGCTGTAGTATATATGTTAGGAACTTTATGGTCATTATTTAATACTCAAAATACCGTTGAGAAAATGGATGAATAAACTGAGATTCAGAAAGGTGAATTCTATTGCAAACATCTTATACATAATATTCTTTGAAACTGGGTTTGACTGACTTGAAAGTTTGTGCTTACAATTGGAACATAAAAAAATGAAACTACCTTTTTCAGGTTTACTTAGTTGAAATCTGGGACTGGGGTTGGTATCTAAATCTAAATAATTTGCTCCCAACTACTAAAACAGATTACCATTTGCCATCTATATTTAGGAGAGTGTTGTCTAACCTCCCATCATCACAGGTGATGATTCTAGAATGAGCACAGAATAAACTCTCCAGGCAGGTGTTGGAAATGTACACTTGGGTTTTTCCTCATTTATCAGTTAAAAATGTCAGGATAAAGTCCCAGGCAAGAAAGTTTCTGAAGGAAAGGAAGTATATGTAAGGTTAGGGATGTCTGGCATAGATACTCTATTTTGCCTGATGATCTGGAAGAGTGTGAGGTTGGAAAAGGTGGTTAAACTGAGGAAGTTCCTTAGAAGCAATTTATTCTACCCCTCTGATTACAGTGCCATATATTCTCTATTTAAACTCTTTTTAATACAAATAAGACAATAGAAAAAACAAAAACAAAAACAAAAAAACACAACACCTTAAGATCAGTATTTCTTTTTATTTTTTTAAGATTTTATTTATTTATTTGACAGAGAGAGAGAGAACGAGCATAAGTAGAGGGAGTGGGAGAAGCAGGCTCCCCTCCAGGCAGGGAGCCCAATGCAGGGCTTGATCCCAGTACCCTGAGATCACGACCTGAGCCAAAGGCAGCAGCTTAACCGACTGAGCCACCCAGGCACCCCAAGATCAGTATTTCTTCACAATTTAGTAATAGCTTTAAAATTATCTTCAGTGTGTTAGAAAATTCCAGAACCATCACCTTTATGGAAGTGGAAAAAAGACAAGTATAAGGCATTGTCTTTGTTAACTATGAGATGTTAATATATACTTAGCAGGGGGCTTATAATGGTCATGTGGGGGTGGAAGGATGAGAATTATTTTTTCCCCACATAGGTTCTCTTTGAAGAGACTTTAAAAGCTTATATCCTTTAAAGGTAATAATGAAGGGTTTCAGAAAGACGTTTCAGCACAGTTCATTGAGCAGAGTAAAAACATTTGCCCTGTGGATATCAAATACCTAGGGAGAAAAGCACCTACAATAACTGATGGCAACTACCAAAGGAAAAAAAAAATTAAAAACAGATGTGAGATTTCATTGCTAGCATAACTATGATGACTTTATAAAATGAATTTTGTGCCTCAGATGTCTGGTCTGAACATCTGAATAATCATATTTCTCAAGATGTCTATCAGCGGATCTGTTCATTATTCATTTGGTCCGTGCTTATGGATGAACCTGTACCCTCTAATGATCAGGAAAAGTGACTTTATGCTAATCCCAAAGAGGGGGTAATTAGGCATTTCAAGTCCCTTTGGTTCCTGTCAGTTTAATAACCACTCCTTTTTATAACTTGAAACTATAAATACATAATATTATATTGTAATTTGTAACATGGTTCTATGTCATCTTTTTCCTTCTTGCTGTAAGACAAACGCATACATATTGAATCTCTGTGTTTTTCAGAATAATTCAAATATTTAAAATTTTATTCTGAGCTTCTAGTAATAATACTTTTAATAAAGGCATGACTTCTTTATTCTAATGATAATAATTACAAATAATAGTCATAACTAACACTTACTGAGTTATTGCTAAATGCTAGTTTCTCTAAATATTTCATAAGCCTAATCTCTTTTCTAAACAACTTAATGGAATATGTGCACTTATTTTTTCTCTTGAGCTGAGATCAAGTGTAAAAACCTTCATAGTTGTAAATGTCAGTAGTAAAACCTTTCCATCATTGCTCAGAACTGATTAGTCTTTCATATACACACATATCTTCTCCACCTTCACCCCAACCTCATTCAAGTCATCAGTTACACACTCACCTTTGCACACACACACACACACACACACAACTCCAGACATAAGCCTTTATTGTTCTAAATTACTTTTACTTCTCAGAACTACGGAGATCATGCATCAGGTAGACTGGAAGGTCTTCTGATGCTCAAATTTGGCTATTTTCATCATTAATCCACTTCAGTAAGAGCAGATCTCAGAGAGCACTTATTATTTTTATTTCACAGATGAGAAAATGATCCCCAGAGAGATATATAACCTATCCAAGGTCACATAGCTTATAAATGGAAAACTTATGAGTCTAGAGCCTCAACATATAAGACAATGATGGAGAAATTTAGATTGTATAGCTATCAAATTTAAAACTCTTATTTTAAAATTGTAAAGCTACATTGAGTTATAACATATTCCTGTTGGGAAACTGGAAAGAATTATGCACATTGTTCCTCACAGTTCGTAGCAATGCCTTTTGTGTATCTGATACTCCAGTGAATGTTTGATGAACAAATAAATGAATCAATAATAAAATACAGAGGAAAAGTTAATGCCTTGGTAATTTAGAATAACTATTTCTTTGTTATCATCAAGCATATTCACAGTATTGAAGTGTGGATATTTGTTGATACTACACAGTATGATATCAGTGTTTCTCATTGTTGACTATATATGGATCATCTGTGTTCCATGTTAATTTTTCTATTGAAAATGTGTAATGTGTTTTGTATCACCTTTATCTGGATTTACCCCAGTTGACTGAGATACTTGTAAAGAGACACAGGATCAAAGCTTTTAGCTGGTAGGAGTTTAGACTGAATTGCCCCAAAGATGTGCCACTTTGGCATGCAGATTATTTGAGTTTAAAACAATCAAGGCCCCAAAACTTTTACTTCTCCCCTAATTGCCTAAAGGAAGTTAGATAGAGGACCTGCTCCAGAAATAGAGCTATCACCAACTATATTATAACATGAACTAGAGGTAGTAGACGGTAGTAGATGAGGAGGAATTTAGCTTAGAGTCTGTTGAAATTCCTTTGTATGTCTCATTGTTTCTGTATGGCCCAGCAAACATTTATTTACCAAACATTACTCTTTTTCATCTCTTGTGACTGCCTTTCCTTCCTTTTGAAGTCCCACACCTCTACCTCTTTATTCTTAGTTCAGGATGGTGTATATACCTCATTTTACTTGGCTATCTTTAAACCTTTCATCTATGGGATTCCTACATGTCCAAAGTTAAAATTGATTTTCTCCTGTTAATCTGTCTCATGTCAGTTTAACTCTTAGACCAACCAGAAGAATTTTGAAGGGTAGAGAAAACTTCCTCCCCAACAAGCTTATTGAATAGAAGCAAAACAAGCATTCATGTGGCTTCAGGATAACTCCTCACGGTGTCAGGTTTCTCTATTCGCTTGCTGTCCAGAAAAACAGCTTTGTGAAACTGCTCCTCATACAAATTTTCTTGCTTCAGGAAATCAGATCATGGTCCCAATCTGACAGTGTGGCTTTCACACAAATTTTGGGCTATTCTTGGCAGTGCTCCTGTGTTGTGAAGATAATTGAGAATTGACTAAAATATATACATTTTCCTTTAGGGTAATCAATAGAAATATGGCTGTAAAGAAAATTAAGTTGCTTTCTCCTTGAGGTTTAAAGAAATTGAATTTATAAAACTTTAATATATAGTATCAAATTCTTTGGGAAAAAAATAAGAGTACAACACTGATTACATCATTTCACTTCATGTGTTCCTCATTGTCTAAAGTCTAAACAACTTAGCTTGATATTCTTGATATTCAAGTCTTCCAAGCCCTAGCTCCATCATTATTGTCATCCTTTTTTTTTTTTTTAAAGATTTTATTTATTTATTTGACAGAGAGAGACACAGCGAGAGAGGGAACACAAGCAGGGGGAGTGGGAGAGGGAGAAGCAGGCTCCCCGCTGAGCAGAGCCCCATGCGGGGCTTGATCCCAGGACCCTGGGACCATGACCTGAGCCGAAGGCAGATGCTTAATGACTGAGCCACCCAGGTGCCCCAACATTATTGTCATCCTTAAATCAAACTTCTTACACATATAGCTAGCAAGGCCAAATTGGACTATACTATTTTCCTGGACATTCACTGTTTTCAATTCTTCCTTTCTGTGGGCATTCTCTGACCACTCTACCGAAAATATCCTTTATTATTTTTTATTTCCTTGCTGTCTTTTTTCTTCTTGACCCTGCTTTGTTTTTTTTTTCCCCATAGCACTGAGGTTATATTACATATTTGATTAAATTTGCCTTATAACACCTAGAAGACTGCTCAATCAGTATTTGTTGAATGAATGATTTTCTAAACCATCAAGTAACTTCAATTCTCCATATTGAAAAAAAAAAAGCTTATTTTTCAGGAGCTTTAGAGTGGTATGGTGGGTCAGTTTGTACTTAGCAGGCTTAGCAGTTTAAGCAAGGTTTTTTGTTTTTTTATTTTTATTTTTTTCAATTTTATTCAGAAATTACCATGTCCTTTAAGGAAACCTACCACCAGTTTTAACAAATTGACCACCATCAATTCCAAGAAGTTTTATGTAGTTTTTTGTACCTAACAAGGATTTTTGGTCACTTACTGCCATGCTCTCAAAGAAAGCCAGATGTGACTTGAATGCGAATGAAACTCCTGATCTGATATTATTTACATTGTGTTTTTATTTTGTCCATCAATGGTGGCATGTGATGACCAAGTAGCATTATGTACCAGTGGGAAGTTGTAGAAGATCTATTGATAGAGTAGCCAAGAGACTTTTTATCTATTTGGGATGTAGGTGAAGTGCTTCCTTGAAACTGAATTAAGCCACTTAGAGATGAGCATTATTTTTTCTAAATTAAAAAAAAAATTAAATCCTACAAAAGGTTAAAAGAATAGTATAATGGGTACACATATAGCTTTCCCTTAGAAGTTCTAATTTTTATCATCTTGTCACATTTGCTCTAAATTTGTCACATTTGCTCTAATTTCTATCAATATATGCATTTTAAATTTATACATTTTTTTGCTGAGATATTTGAAATTAAGTTGCAAACATAAAGATATTTTGCTCTAAATACTTCAACATGTGTTTCATAAGAACAAGGACTTCTTTTTATATGAACACTATCACTTTCATATCTAGAAAATTGCTTATTAACACAATTATAATATCTAATATGCAATTTCATTCAAATTTCTCCATTTGTCCCAGCCATGTGTGTTCCTTTTAATTATGAGAATGTGGCTTTTATTATTTGTTTGTTTGCATCAAATCAAGGATCTCAATTTGCATTTAGTTGTCATGTCTCCTTAGTCTCGCTTAATCTATAGCTGTTCCTTTGCCTCTTTTCTTTTCCCTGTTTTTATTTTGCTTTGTTTTTTCCTTTTACAAACTTGACAAGTTTGTCAAATACAGGGCAATTGTTTTGTGAAATATTCTACCATCTGAACTTGTTTTCTCATGACTACCTTCAGGTTAAATTTTTTTCTGCACATAGCCATAGGTGGTATTGCATACTTTCCATTGCATCATATCAGAAAATACATAATGCTAATTTGACCCAATACTGCTGATGCTTACTTTGATCCCTTGGTTAAGATACTTTCACTATTGTAAAAATACCTTTTCCCCCTTTGTAATCATATATAATATGTAAAGTGAAACTGAAAATGTGGGGATCCTTTCCTCCTATGGTTTTTAGCATCATTTGGTGATTCTTACATAAATCAATTCTTACACTGTTGTTTGCAAATTGATGATTTTCTTATTTTATCATTCCTTCTACACAAAATAGCCAGCTTTCTTTTGTTACAGAGGTTTTTTTTCTCTCCCTCCCCCATACACTTTCTTTTAAATTTTTTAATTTTAAGTAGGCTCCATGCCCTGCATGGAGCCCAGTGTAGGGCTCGAACTCATGACCCCAAGATCAAGACCTGAGCTGAGATCAAGAGTTGGACGCTTAATGAACTGAGCCACCCAGGCACCACTTGACTCTTTTTTAAAATGCAATGTTATAATTTACTTCCTTCAGAAATAAATGTTCCAGTTGTCCCAAATTTGGCCAGCTGGATCTTTGAAGCTATTCCCTATGGTTTTTTGTTAGGTCCCCATTAATCATTGAGTATTTTCTTGCTTTCTGACACTATAAGAACATTTAGCTTCACCAGTGATTTTCCTTGCCTCAGCCATTTCTCCAAGGCACTCTAGTTCCTTTATGTGGAGAATGGTATTTAGAAACCAAGATCTTGGCACTAGATGAACACAATAATGTGAGGGTGGGCATGAGCAATTTTCACTTCTATTATATACAGTTTAGTTTCATTCTTCTTACTCTTGTTCCCACTTGTTTAATTTTGGATTTCATACAATAATAGCTTTTCTTCTCTTGTATTTTCTTCAGCTATTTAACTTCAAATGCTGCTACCTAAAATTCTCTACGATTCCTAAGGATTGGCAGAGGATGAGATTCTTTCTTCATCTGACAGCGTGAAAACTCTAAAATTCTGCACTCATTCAAATCTTTCTCAGTCACCTCGGTTTGTCTTTCATCTGATTTTTTACAGATGTTCTAAAGTTCCCAAAATAAATAGGGATATTCAGTGAACCACAATATCTGAAAGATAAAGCAACTGCTTACCTGTTCGCTTTGCCATCTGCTCTGTTTTGGATTGGATAAGTACATATTCAGTCCCCCCAAACAGCATGCATGTCTCAAATTCCCACAGTGACTGGCTTCAGTTCCACCTGGTTGATTCTTGTTATTTCATTACAACTGTTCAGATTTATAAACCCAGCAATTAAAAAAAACTTAGACATATTAATACCTATGTTGCCCTTAACTACAATTACTCAAAAAAAGTGCAATAGGTTTTACAAGACATTGTTTCATTGAAGGGACTATTATTATTTTAATGGAACATATTATACATGCATATTATTTTAAAAGGTTTCTTTCTTTTTGAATTTGTCAGGCCTTCATTTACAAATAGAAGATTAACTATACTTTGTTTTAATTGTTCCAAATGTGATGATGGTAAAAAGCAAAATACAAATTCCAGCTCCCCCCCACATCAATGTTTCTATGCAAAGATTAAAAGTGTCTGTGACTAGTTCTAAAGTGATAATTTCAATTGGCTCAGGTCCATTAACTGCAGGGAAAAACACCTGGCAAGGAGGTTGGTAGCAGCCCATTCTTGTTAACCTTTCAGCCTTCACAATAACTATCAGCAGGCACCAAATAAGGGCCTCTAATAAACTGGCATTGAAGCTGCTGACAGCGAATAACTTTCTATGGGCTTCCAGAACTAAGTGAAAGAAAATGTTCTGATTAATAAGAATCAAAGAATTTTTAAATTCCTTAATCCTAGAATTGGATAGTTTTTAGACATGTAAAGTAGAATAAAGATCAATGTGTCCTCTCAGAAAACGTTTTCCTATAAATAAAATGGATTTTCAAAGTATACTATTTTCACCACTTTAAACCAGTTTTTCAGCTACTGTGCTCTTTTATTTTAGTAAAAGGGAAAGTAGCCGAGAAATGGGAAGCTACCAACTTTAGAGGTAGTTTTAACTAGATTCTTCTCACCTGTAGTATAATTTCTGCTAGTGAATTACAGAAACTATAATACCCAAAAACTGTGGGAAATTAGGCCTCAGTCCTGCAGGGGAAACACTAAAGAAGAGTATTTAAAAGCTTCACAGACACTCTTCTCTTTGCCTTGCCTATAAGAAAATCAAACAATTTGCTGGTGGGTTCTATCTGTAAAGAGAATCCATTTGTCACCAGTTATGTGGAAGCTAAGAGGGACTTGAGGAATCACAGGAGAAAGCCAGAGTGGGAGGCTCAACTATGATCCTGCAAAAACCCAGTCGAGAAGTCATTTTGTTTCTGTGTCAGATAGCTGAGGCTCAGGTGCTGGATACGGCTCTATTAGAAGAAGGCATGGATAGAGATTGGTATAGGAAGTCAATTCATGCTGCTGACTTTGGGCAAAGACAATTGAGAACCATCACTGCACAAAAGCATGAGGTTTCTTAGAGACTAGTCTCAGCTAACTCTGGTAGCAGGAAAGTAGTGAAGTTCTGCTTACAACAATGGCCCAGCTTTTGGGTGAGAATAAAATGAAGAGTGAAGAGAGTTTCCTGAGACAGTGAGTGGAGATCTGTATTAGAAAAAACTAGCCAGTCCTTCATCTCCTGTGTGCCTTCTTTATACCTCATAATAGCACTTTCCTCCTATCGCTTCTGGTCACCAAATGTGTGGGGTTTTTTTCCCATACCAAGTAATTCTATAACACTAGCGGGGTGTCTTACAACTTAATTCTGACACTGTTTACCTAGAGATAGCATCAGATCCCCCAGGTTAATGGCTCAGTCTCACAGGACAGCTTCCTACTTCAGAAAACTGCAAGTAGTAGGTCCCCAGGGTAGCCACAACTTCTATCCAACGTGGCTACAAATTGGAGGTTCCCATGAACTCCCCCCCCCCCCGGATTTGATTATTTTCTAGAGATGCTCGCAGAACTCAGGGAAATATTTGCTTAGGTTTACCAGTTTATTAAAGGATGTGATGAAGGATACAGATGAACAACCAGATGAAGAGATACATAGGATGAGGTCTTGGAGGGTCCCGAGTACAGTAGCTTCTGTGCCCAATAATTGGGGTGCATCACCCTCCCAGTGTGGATGTGTTCAACAGCCTGGAAGTTCTCTGAACCCCGGACTATTAGGATTTTTATGGAGGCTTCCTCATGTAGGCATGACAGATCATTAACTCCATTCCTCTCCCCTATCTGGAGAAGTGAGAACAGGGTGTGTGTGTGTGTGTGTGTGTGTGTGTGTGTGTGTGTGTGAAAATTGCAAACTTCTAATCATAGCTTGGTCTTGCTGGTGATCAACCCCCATCCAGGAGACCACTCAGAGTAGCCTCATTAGAGAAAAAGATGTTCATAGTGCTCTTGTCACTTAGCAAGGGTCTTAGGAGCTCTGTGTCAGGAACCAGGGGTAGAGACCAATACAGATATTTGCTATTATCTCCCAAAACCTTAGTAGAGTGAGGTGAAAACTCCACACAACTTTCAATCTTATCACCCAATCTTGGAGAGCCTGGTGAAAACAGTTCTCTTGGCTATTTGTATGTAGGAGATAAGATTCTGCAGAAACAGATTCAACTAAGGTCCTATGCTCTTAGCATGGAGGGGTCTTTGAAATTTCAAAAAAATTTTTTTTTTCAAGCTTGCAAATATTTACTAATGGAAAAATAAATAAATAGATAATACTTTGAGATATTAACTGTAGTTCTTTATAGTCCATGACAATTTTTTCTAGAGAAGGAAGCTACAATATTAATGTTTCAGGGAGTGGGTATAACCAATATCAGAAATAAGAGAGAAAAGAATAAACAACTTCTGAAAGGACCTTTGAAACTCCTCATTAGGAGAAAGGCCTTTTGGACTTTTCCAAAGCTTGTCTAAAAAAATCAAACAATGTAATTGTTTTGTGATGAATAGAATAGACTATTTTCCATGCTCACAGATTCAGTAAAATCTATTTGGACTGAAAAGAAGGGAGGGATAACCAGAGGATAAGCAAGAAAGTTTATGTATGGTGAGCCCCTGTGTTCTGTGTCTCTACTCTTGCTTGAAAAATGGGGAGGCATAGACAGATCCAAGATCTCAGAGCAAGATCCATTTCCTCTTTCTCAGTGAGCACCCAAACAGGTCCCATGATCCAGAGCTCCACCTTGTTCCCAGAATCACATGGAAACAAAAGTCAGCCTAGGGTAGCATGTTTAAGATGAGAGAACCTGGAGCAGCCTCCACAGAATTTCTCACAACTCAGCTTTGAGGGAGAGCATTTGGTGGCTTCCTGTGCTTTTTGGAGACTGCGTAAGTAATAGAAAGAGAGCCAGACCTGGAGAATTGCTAAAGGAGGGAGCATAAGAAAATGCAGAGGCAACCTGCCTTCATCCGTGTCTGAGGATTGGATGGGAACATGCTCATCTCAGAGGGTACAGACAGGAAGAGCTCCTGCGTAAGGACCCATACCATCCCCTCATTCCTTGATACCAAGGCATTACATAACAACACTAGATTTATGGCAAAACCCCTGGAATAAAGGAAATGGTTTGACTTGATTAAGATTTTATTTTTATCACCTGATCAGAGACCAAAATACAAAATTCAGTTTTAAAATATTGAAAAATAAGCAGATTTACAGTTTTTGTTCACCTGAGTTTTGTGGATTAAGATTCATACTGATTACATTTAATATTTATGTTGTGTGTCAGCTTTAATAAACTCTATTAGAATGTGAGTTCCCAAAGGATAGTGGTTACATCTCTCTCATCTTTCTGACTTCCAGACATCTTGAAAATAGTAGTAACTTACAGACCTGTACCCCTGAAACAAATAATACATTATATATTAATAAAAAAATAATAAAAAAGAAAACAGTAGTAACTTAATATTTGTTCAGTAGTATTAAGCTAATCCAAAACATCCTAGTAGCAAATTTTCTTGGTTAACCAACTCATTCATTCACTATTTTCAAGACTGGTGTTCAGACATGTTTACTCATTCAGTGGGTCATCAGACATAACCAGCTACAGTCCAACGTCACTAATCCAAAGACTGCATGAAAGAGAAGCAAACCAGAATGTCCTAACAACTTGGGCACATAGATCTCCAGTCTCAATATCTGATATATCACTACTTTTGAAGTACTGTCTTCACTTACTTTCCAACATACTTGACTCATCTAGCCTTCTTTGTACCTTTTTGTCCATTCCTACTCAATTTCTTTTGCTGGTTTCTCCGCTCTTTATCTTATGCAGTCTCCAGGCTATAAATTCCACCTGTATACTGATACTCATACATTTATATATCTGGCTCATGTTTCTTTCCTTAGCTCCAAATGGCCCCTTAACTTTTGCATCTAGATGTCTAATAGGCTCCTAAAACTTAACCTGTCTAAAACCCAGCTCCTGATATATTCCCCCAAGCCAACTCCTCTAGCATTTTGCTGCTATCTCAGTAAGTGACAATTTTCTATTCCCAGCTTCTCAAAACAAAATACTTGGTGACATGCCTGACTCATTCTTTTCTCTTGAACCTCATATCTAAGTTGACAGGGAATCTATTTGGTTCTACCTTTAAATATATCCGGAATCTGACTGTTCTCATCATATCTACTGCTATCATATAAGTTCAAGCCACCATCTTCCCTTGCCTGGATTATTGTTAACAGCTTCCCAGCTTGGCCTCTCTTGTCCAATCTTGTACTCCTATAGACTATTTATCAAAACAGTGGCCAGAGTGATCCTATTAAATTATCATCAGATTAGGTTACTCCTCTGCACCAAATTTTTCCATGGCTTTCTAATTCTGAGTAAAACTCAAAAGCCTCACTATAACTCCTTCCATGTGATCTGGCTCCACATGGCCTCTCAACCTTCAATTTTTCCTCTTAGGATTTTAGCAACTCTGGCTTCCTTGTCCTTTCTCACATATCAGACATACTTTCAAGAAGTCCTCTGCCCTTAGTATACTCACAGTTTGGAATAGTCTTCCTGTTACATTGATACGGTTAGCTGCCTCACTTCCTTCATATTTTTATTCAAAAATCATCTTTTAATAAGACTTTACTGGCCACTTGATCTAAAATTTTAATGCTTAACTTCACATTTCATGGGGCTTTCTCTCTTTTATAATTCCTTCTTATAACACGTCATTTATTCACATATATTTTACTTATTTATCTTGTTTATTGTCTGTCTCCTGCTTGACGGTTTTTTGTTCACTACATGATAGCTGGCCCTACAATAGTGCTTGGCATATAGCAGGTACTCAGTAAATATTGTTGAATAATTATTTAGTAAATAACAAGTATTTACTAAACCATCACCAGAATCTTTTTTAGTTATATTAATTCATGGCCACATTAAAAAAAAATAAAACCTATTTCACTAACAAAATTTTTCAACATGGATTTTATTCTATTCATCACAAAACAACCCAGTATTAAAAATGCTTCTGTAACACAAGTTTACATATGATAAAGTATTACTTTTCTCCTAGTAAATATACTCTCTGAGCACAATGCTATCTGGAAATAACTCTGTTAGTAATTAACATGAAGGTTATTTTGCCTCATTATAAATTGGTTCTTTATCCTAGAATGGTTTCTGTGCCAAATCATAAAATAAGCATTTTGCTTTTGAATGAAGTGTGTGTTTTTGTAGACAACCTTCTGTTTGCTTATTTTTTATTTATTTTTATTTATCTTGTTATCTTTTGCTAGAATTTTTAACCTCTTCATTTCTATCCATGGAAACCTACATATTAAGGGTGAAATATTTTTAATACTTCCTGAATTAATTTCCTTATTAATAAATTGATTTTTCTCTGCAGGCTGCCCACTATCAGGGAAGGAGAGAATGATAATACTCTCTCTGAAAGAAGGAGAATATGATGTTGGAGACAAAAGTAATGGAATTTTAACCTACCTTCCAATGCTTCAAGGCCCCACACAGAATGGGGAGGAAGCTTGCTGCATGTATAAACAGGAAAACTAAGGGCAGACAGGCTATAGCCTTGCTCAGCATTTGGTAGTTCTTTAGGAAGCTAATGTCCAGGACTGCTCTGGCCCATATGCAGCAGCTCAGCAGTCAAAAGAGTGGGTGGTTCAGTTTGGTGGAGAGAGGATTTCATTGACTTGTACTTGCTTCTTAGTTTCAGAATGTATGGACACTGGTTTAAAGACTACAAAAGAACCCAGTATGGTGAGTGCAACCTGGGGCCAAGGATAAGACAGATGCGGCACCAGTTCTGAGGGGTCCACAGAATCAGGAACAGAGGGGGAGCAGGGTCAGGTTGGAGGGTTGAGAGGTCCGACCAAGCTGAGAAATTTAAGATCACAAAAGTACAGCCATCTAGGGGCACCTGGGTGGCTCAGTCATTAAGCGTCTGCCTTCGGCTCAGGTCATGATCCCAGGGTCCTGGGATGGAGCCCTGCATCGAGCCCCGCATCGGGCTCCCTGCTCAGCGGGAAGCCTGCTTCTCCCTCTCCCACTCCCCCTGCTTGTGTTCCTGCTTTCACTCTCTCTCTGTCAAATAAATAAATAAAATCTTAAAAAAAAAAAGAGTACAGCCCTCTAACAAATAGGCAGACTCTTAGTGATCACCAGCTAACACACCCAGAGATTAGCTTGATGCTAAGAACCTCCCTGTCCCAGTGCCCAAGGTCACTTAAAGAG
Organism: Mirounga leonina; assembly: GCF_011800145.1. NCBI lineage: Eukaryota > Metazoa > Chordata > Mammalia > Carnivora > Phocidae > Mirounga > Mirounga leonina. The sequence continues at coordinate 15,880,374 of NW_023270431.1, forward strand.
TCCCCAGTAGTATACAGCACAGCTGGGGTCAGCAAATTGTAGCCCACGGTCCACTATAGCTTGCTGCCTGTTTTTACATGTCCTATAGGCTGAGAATGGCTTTTACATTTTTAAATGGTTGAAGAAAACCCCAAATATTTTATAGCAGCCCTTGAATGATATATGAAGATAAAATTTCATACAAAGCATTCATAAATAAAGCTTTATTGGAACACAGCCACACTCATTCATTTACATCTTGACTATAGTTACTTTCCTCCTGATGGCATTGAATAGTTGCAATAGTGACTATATGGCCAATAAAACCTCAAATATACTGTCTGGCCATTTACAGATCAAGTTTGCCCACTCTTTCAATAGACCTCTTGGAAGGTAGCCTAAGGAGAAAGAATCTGAAGAACTGAGTTATAACCTGAAAGGGATTGAATTAACCCGCAGGAGACCATTGAATTATTGAATTCATTACATTTAATTGAGACAAAAATTAGGATTAGCAAGAAATTCTGGGTGATGCCAATTCTTCCACATGTTCCTAAATGGTTCAGTGGGACATCTTTAGTCATGATATACCTCAGACAGAGGGTGGTCTCTAGGCCCTCAACAGACTCAGTGCAGATTTATTCATACCTCATGCAATGGTTCCCTACAGCAAGTATCCAGCATATAAATATTTTATTAGAACCCAAGCTTATGAAACCTTTGGACAAAACTGTGAAATTGTTTTGTTTTGTTTTCTATTCTCTTATTTCTCACTTCCAAATCTGTTGGCAGCCCTATTTTCATGCTTCCTGAGGTACCAACTTCATTCAGGCTATATTATTGATGTCATGTGTTATTCCTGGCTCTCCTCTCCTACTCTTCACAAGACAGTGGAAGCATCATGTTTGTTTTTAAAAATTCACATTACTCTGATTTTAAAGGAGAAGAAATGGAAATGGATAGGAATTGATGTTGATTAAAGACACACCTGGATCTATAAGCCAAGTGGAAAGGAATATGGAAGTAATCACCAGTCATCAAACTTAATCTTGAACTTAAACATTACTAATTGATTGATTAGGGGTTATCATTTATCATTTCTCTTATTAGTTACATTACAGTGATACCATTAATAAATGTTCCCTATTTATTAGGTATTTTCAGTGTTAAGTACAGTCTTTTTATTTTACTTAATCCCTAAGAACAATTCTCAAGTTTGTGTAACTTCAAAGCCTATACTTTTAAATTGAGAATAAATTAAAACTCCTAACCATGACTTAACCCTACTTTGAACATTTGAAATACATTTTTTGTAAATGAATTAGTTTTCTTTCTCTCTCTCTCTTTTTAATAATTATTGAGTTTTCTATACATAGGTCCTTAAAGGCTTCAACAGCCTACTCTTTTTTTTCCTCTAACCCTCAAGGTTAAATAGCCCAGTTTAGCTATGCCAGCATTCTTCTTGGTAGAGGAGATAGCACCTCAGTGTGCAGAGTTAACCTTGAAGTTACTTGATGTTAAATCAGTTTTACTTAGGGATGTTTTTTTCACCCCTCCCCCAAGGTCCCTTTTATTCTGTCATAGAATTTGCTGTCAAACTAAATGATGCATTTAAATGAAATGACCAAAGATAATGACTGTGACAAGGGAGAGACCAGAACAATTGCTGTTGTAATGTCATTCTGATCTGAATGACCCTGTTATGTTGGAGTCATGATACAAGAGGTGTCAAGTCATGGTAACTTGCCACTTTTTCCCCAGCCAAATCACGTAAGTTTCTGGTGGGCTGGCATTTAAAGAAAAGTTGCCCAAGGTGTAAAGTATTTGTTATAAGACAGGCTCAGGAATGATCACAATACTAATCATAAGTAGAATGTAAGAACAATGTACTCAAGTTGATTATCAGATTGAATGACATTCAAATCCGTTTCTTACTGGAATTTATATAGCATGGTAAAATAATGAGGAAGAACAGTTTTGATTTTGAAATTGGATTGGCTATACTGTGAAATAGAAGGATAATTGACAAGATGTTTTTCAAAGACAATTGGGTTTATGAACGTAGAAGTTGGATTTTTGTGGTGGAAAAAAGCAATTGCAGAGCTTTCAGACTGTGTGATAGTCTAACCGTAATAATATCTTTTCTTCCCTTCCTCCCTTCCTCTATTCCTCCCTTCCTTACTTCTCCCTTCCTTCCTTTCTTCCCTCCTTCCTTCCTTCCATCTTTGCTTCCTTCCTTCTTCCCCACCCCCCTTTGGCTAACTTGGTTAAAGGGAGATCTTAAAATTTTACTTTTACCTTCCAGGTTTCAGTCATATGAATTTAGCACCTATGTATACTTGATTTCAATTAATTAATCTCCAAAAGAAATGGTCTATACTTCACAACTCTGTCACTTTTTTCATGCATCATTGACCAGATTTTTTTGCTTTATTTTTTTTAAGATTTTATTTATTTATTTGACAGAAGAGAGTGCACGTGCGCACAAGCGAGCGGCGGGGGCAACAGGCAGAGGGAGAGGGAGAAGCAGGCTCCCCACTGAGCAGGGCTCAGTGATGCGGGGCTCAGTGATGCAGGGCTGGATCCCAGGACCCTGGGATCATGACCCCAGCCAAAGACAGATTCTTAACCGACTGAGCCACTCAGATGCCTGTTTTTTTTTTTTTTTTCTTTATAAGCCACTAGAAAAGCACCAGAAAGTTTGGTTTCTTAAAAATTTGTTCAATGATACTCTATACATTTTCTTAATTTATTTCTAAGCAGAAAGTTCATAATCTATTTCCTATTTATTTTTCTCCTGTTTAATATGCAACCTGATCTTAATGCATGAATATGGAGTCTTATTGAGACTAGAGTATTTTGTGATTCTTATACGGCCTTGGATTTTTTTTCCCCTTAATAACAAGAATAATATTTTTGTTTTATAATCAGAAGCCAAATTTAATGTACACTATTAAAACTCATCAAATAACTGATCTGTATGTCCTTATGTCAATTATATATCCTTTTCTTGGTAATGGAATAGGTAATTTTCTTTATCTGAGATATTAAACCTATGTTCTATAGGGAAGAAAAAAAATAGTTTTCCCTATACTCTTCTAAGATCTCAGCTGGGACCTCTATAACAAAAGACAGATTGACAAGAGAAAAAACAAACAAACAAACAAAACCAGAAGCGCATTAGTGTTGCAGGATTTCTTTTCCTTTGGTGCCCACAGTTCTTGGTCATGCTGCTTTAAAGAATGGAAAGGTAGATCAGACCAAGAGTGGTGGGCAGCAAAGCGGCATTTATTAAGCAATAGTACAGAGTTCCCAAAGAGGGAGAGTACCCAAGAGGGTACCAGAGTTTCTAAGTCTAGGGGTTTTTAGCGCTCTCATCCTCATTTGGTTTGAGTTTTTTTTTTTTTTTAATTTTTATTTATTTATTTGACAGAGGGAGACACAGCGAGAGAGGGAACACAAGCAGGGGGAGAGGGAGAGGGAGAAGCAGACTCCCAGCTGAGCAGGGAGCCCGATGCGGGGCTTGATCCTAGGACTTTGGGATCATGACCTGAGCCGAAGGCAGACGCTTAACGACTGAGCCACCCAGGTGCCCCGTGGTTTGGGTTGTTTTAATCTGATTAATCCTCCCTGCACCTGTCACCTGATCAGGTTTTTGTACATGCTCATCTACCTATCAGGTAGTTGTTTGAGTGGGAAAGGATGGAGGTCTCCTTCCAGGGTGGTGTAAAATCCTTTTAAGGGTGGTTTCCTTTTAGGGTGGGGCCCCTTGTCCCTCCCTGCCTTTCTTTGGAGTATCCTTCACTATTACTATATCTAGCTCCTGTGTATATGGGAGATACCCAGGGAAAAATGACTAACTTTGGCTGTGGCTTCGAATTTAGGCTTAAATACCGTCTTCAGCTAAAGACAAAGGAGGAGAGTGTGAGGAAGGCCCGTTGTAGGGAGGGAAGCAGGTAAAGTATGGTAAACAAGAGTAAGGTTTGTTATTCAGATTTACATTGATTCCTTCTCCATCAATAGGAGTTTCTAGTGAGTAATCCTTTTCTTTTTGGTATATCCTCGCACTGGGGACTTTATAAATGTAAATTTCCCTTATAAAAGGGTAACTTCTATCGTATTTTCAGAGCTTCTCTTGTGTCTGCTGTTTCTCAATCAGTTCAAAATAATCCTATGTCAAAGAGGCATATTTTGGGGTGGCATATTTTCACACCCTTCACTCCTTTTTAGTTTTGATATTTATAACTTATTTTTACGATTAAAGGGAAAATAATTTTGAAGTATTTTCAACAGAAGCTAAAAGCAGTTTATAAGAAAAAATTTCTATATAGGATATTTGAAAAAGTGGATTTAAATATTTAATAGTAACTAGTGAATTGCAACTAAATATAAAAACAAAACAAAAACAAACAAGAAAACATTCGATTCTTCCTCCATTTGGTGAATTCTTCCATTGCATTTGAGGGCATTTCTAGTCTTGCTTAAAGTACTAAAGTAAAATTCAGCACAACTCTTCCTCCTAATTTTGGTACCACTGATTGTCTCTACTTTGTGAAATGTTCTCACTTCTTCCTTATAGCACACTATTCTTGATTTTCTTCCTGTCTCTTTAAGTTCTTCCATGTCTTCATTTTCCCCTTCAATGAGTATTTTTCTAAGTGTGATTCTTTGTTCATCTGCATGTATAATAATCAATAATAGGATTCCTACTAAAAATGTGGCTTTTTTGACCCTAGTTCAGGCCTTCTAAAGAGAAATCTCCTAATGGTGGAGCCTGACGATCTGCCTTATAGTTTCTCTGAGTGTGCCTTAAGCACAGTAAAGTTTGAGATCTGCTATCTTAAATGATGGGCTATTTCAGAGTTTTACCACAATTTGCTTCAGTCACACCAGAATTCTCCCTACTGTCTAAAAATGCACTTAACCTCTTCTGGCCTCCATGCTGTATCCATTCCAATCTCACTCCTGAGGCTCAGACTTCTGTCTCTCATTGGAGGGCTCACAAAAGTGTCAAATTCCCCTTGAACTTGGTCTTCCTCCTGCTTTTCCTTCTTTAGTGATTGACATCACTTATATCTGGACAGCTGCCAGAGCCAGAAACTGGGAGGTAACTCTAATTTCTGTCCTTTCCCCAAGATTCATTCACTAATAGTTTCATATTTTTTTTCTGCCTTCTGAATCTTTGTACATTTTACCCAATTATCTCTAGTACCACTTTCACTATCTTTATTGGCCCCTGTTATCTCTCATCAAAACTATTACAACAGTAATTTTTGGGGTGTCTGGGTGGCTCAGTTGATTAAGCATCTGCCTTTGGCTCAGGTCATGATCCCGGGGTCCTGGGATCAAGCCCGGCATTGGGCTCCCTGCTCAGTGAGGAGCCTGCTTCTCCCTCTCCCTCTGCTGCTCCCCCTGCTTGTGCTCTCTCTTTCCCTCTCTCTATCTCTCTCTGTCAAATAAATAAATAAAATCTTTAAAAAACAGTGATTTTTTGTTTCCCCTAGACCCTAATAAAGTCCCATGCATTTCCCTTCTAAGATTATATTCTAGTCCTGTCACTTCTCTGATTAAAAGCTTTCAATAGCCCCCATTTGTTTTTAGTGTAAAATATCACTTCCTTTGTGTGGCTTACAATGCCCTTCATGGTCTGATCATAGTTTGTCTCTCCAGTTTATTTCTTAGCGCTCCCATCCTCATGCTTTATAGTTTGGTCATACTAAATTTCTTACAGTTTCTTCAAGATTCCATGCTGTTTCTTATCTCTGGGCATTTATAGAGTACTCTTTCTTCCTGAACACCTATTCCCCACTCCTCCCCCACCACCCGTTTACTCTGATAGTTTCTGATGTAGGAAAGATGTTAGGGTTCAAAGCCAATGGCCAAGAAAGAATTCTTGAGACATCTTTGGTGCAAAAGGTGGTTTTATTAAAGCACAGGGACAGGACTCATAGGCAGAATAGCTGCATTGGGGTCACGAGGAGTGGCCAATTATAAACTTTCAAGTTGGGAGGAGGCTAGGGATAGCAAAAATCTCTAAGGAATTTTGGAAGCAAGGTTTCTAGGACCTTGAGGGGGCTAGCAATTGTTGGGTAAAGGTCATTTATTACTATCTAATAAAACCTGAGTCGTGAGACCCTTCAGATGTATATCGGAGGGTCATACGCTTGGGGGATGATTGCCAACATGTATCTTGGGGAGTAGAGATAAAGGAAGTTTCCAAAGGAATTTTTATATGTTTTAAGTAGGCTTACAGGATCCTGAGGTTTGGCTAAGGTTGCCTTTTGCTCTTAGCAAAGTATTAACATTGAGGCAGCTGAGCTCCTAGAGGAATGTCACTCTGCCTGTTTTAAGGACTTTTGGATGGGCTGTGAGTATACTGTAAGGAAATTTTCTTTTGCCTTTGTTTCCCACATCAGTTTCTTTTTTCTTTCTTTTTTTTTTTTTTAAAGATTTTATTTATTTGTTTATTATTTGAGAGAGAGAGGGTGAGAGACAGAGAGCACGAGAGGGGAGAGGATCAGAGGGAGAAGCACACTCCCCGCCGAGCAGGGAGCCCGATGCGGGACTCGATCCCGGGACTCCAGGATCATGACCTGAGCCGAAGGCAGTCGCTTAACCAACTGAGCCACCCAGGAGCCCCCTTTTCTCACTTTTTTAAAGAAGATTTTTTTTTTTTTAAAGATTTTATTTATTTATTTGAGAGAGAGAGAATGAGAGACAGAGAGCATGAGAGGGGGGAGGGTCAGAGGGAGAAGCAGGCTCCCTGCCGAGCAGGGAGCCCGATGCGGGACTCGATCCAGGGACTCCAGGATCATGACCTGAGCCGAAGGCAGCGGCTCAACCAACCGAGCCACCCAGGTGCCCTTCCCACATCAGTTTCTATTTAACATTTAGGTCTCACTTCTTCTGAAATGCCTTTCTCCCCACCTTTTGGCTTTGGGAACAGCATCACAACAGTGATCCAAACAAGAAGGAAGAAGGGATAGTACCAGCCAACACTATTCTACCTTCACTCATACTATTTTCCAGAATTGAGTCAAATTGTCACCTGTAGCTGCAAAGGAGGCTAGGTATGAAAGTATCTTCCAAAGGGAATGAGATACTAAGATTAGTTCAGACATCATGATTCATCACTCAGATTAAAAAAAATAGTTGTTCCAAACAAAGTTAGGATTCTGTTATCAAGACAGAAGGGGAAATGCCTAAGAGGAGGGAATCAATTGTGTTTATCAAGCTTTCCCTTAAAGATTGACACCCCAGGGAACTGCTCAACTGTCCTCCTCCTTAATCCAGCCCTAGTTACCTCTCCCCTCTCCCCAGAACCTCTGGGCTGTTTCCACAGTAAGAAGCAAACACATGCAGGGCTCTCCCAGTCAAGGTTAATGTCTAGGCATCTCCTGTTTGCTGCTGCTTAAGGGAGCCTCTGCTACTTTGCATGCTACTTGTTTCCAGAGCTGAAGAAACACTGCTTAAAAGGATGAATTTGGCTGGTGCTCCAGAGAATTTGGAAGGTAAACAACTGTTTCTTTTTTGTCAATATGGCAATTAAGAACGAAGAGATTAAAGAAAGAAAAGTAAATGCAGCTTTTATTTCTACAGTAGACCGATAGGCTAGTGAGTCACTGAATAGGTAATGAGTACCAGAATAGTTTGGGATTAATAAATTGAGTTCAGGGATAAAGGTCTCTCTTCCTTCAACTCCTTTTACCCCAGAGTACCCAAACACAGCATAAACTGAAGCTTGATGATTTAGAATTGGGAATTTGTGTTCATTTGATTGTGCTTAAAAACGTTTTTTTTTTTTTTTTAAAGATTTTATTTATTTATTTGACAGAGAGCGAGAGAGCACAAGCAGGGGGAACAGTAGGGGGAGAGGGAGAAGCAGGCCCCCCGCCAAGCAGGGAGCCCGATGCGGGACTCGATCCCAGGACCCTGAGATCATGACCTGAGCTGAAGGCAGACGCCTAACCATCTGAGCCACCCAGGTGGCCCCTTAAAAATGTTTTTATGCCAGGGACACATATCTGCATGAAAATTTGGTTTCAAGTGAAAGCAAATTTTCCCTCAGCCAGAAGTGTTATTTTTTATTTTATTATGGTTGAGAAAAAATATATAGTCATCTTATTAGAGCAAATGATCCAATAGGAGTGTTACTAGTTGATATGAAATCATAGTCTCACAAAGTGAAAACTAGTTTCAACTCTGTTATCAATTTACCTATCAGTAAGCTTGGCCAACTGCTTAATCTTTCTGAGATTGCTTCCTTATATTTTAGAGAGTGGCCTTCTTGACCATTGGTTTTTCAGGGCTGTTATACTTCATTGTACTCCCTTATTCTTAAGTTAGTGCCTGACACATGATAGACACTGAGTAAATACTCATTAAAGAGAATATAGAATTAAAAAGCAAATGAAATATGTATATGAAAGAATTGTGAATGACTATACAAATATAATTATTTTTATTTTCTTCCATGATATGAGTATATCTTGTTTCAAATTTTACTGTCAGAAATTAATAGGTAAATTAAAACTACATTATAGAAACATTAAATTTGCAATATTTTTAAGATTCCATTTGGCAGTCTATTGAGATTGACCTTATCTATAAACCTTCAAAGTTATTTATAGAGTGAATTCTATTTGTAAACAATTGGAATCACTTAAAAAGCAACTTTATAATCTTGGATTTTTTTTTTTTAAGATTTTATTTATTTATTTGAGAGAGAGAGAATGAGAGACAGAGAGCATGAGAGGGAGGAGGGTCAGAGGGAGAAGCAGACTCCCCGCCGAGCAGGGAGCCCGATGCGGGACTCGATCCAGGGACTCCAGGATCATGACCTGAGCCGAAGGCAGTCGCTTAACCAACTGAGCCACCCAGGCGCCCTATAATCTTGGATTTTTTTCATTCCACTGGGTAAAAGAACAAATGGATGTACAGTGGCTTTCATTGTCAGTCATTAATAGCTAAATTAATCAGAAGCCAAATTTGTTAAAGCGTAGCCACTAAGAAGGGAACAGACTTATTGGAATATAATTTCAGGAAAAGATCATGATGGGGTTTCCTTAACTGTTTGAATTCCTGGTAGCCTTGAGTGAGATAAGGTCGCTTTGAGACTTCCTGGGGAGTATTGCTGAGAGGAGAGCACCATTGCATTTGCTATCTCTCCAGCTGAGAATTCCAGAACGCCCCCCTACAAACACTTACCTAATGTTCGAGTACCAGTTATCTTACATGGTAAAAACTGTAGGGAAAGCAGAGGGAGCAGTGAACCCAAAGAGGAAAAAGGGACATTTTTCAGGGGAAATTGTGTTTCAGAAATCCCTCTAAAAAATCAGGAGAGGGGAGAAAACCTGGTTAAATTGATTAGACAAGGAGGCCTTTAGGCTGAGGTGGACCCGCCTCAGTTGCTTACATAAGCAAACCAGGCTCTAAGCCTGTAATACCTCAAGGTTTAGAAATCAAAACTTAAGGACAACCAATCACAGTCAACTAAGGCAACCCAAATAAGGCAACTGCTTAAGCTGTAGTCAATCAATTTTTTTTTTTCTTTGCTTCTGCTGCTTCTCTAAAAGTCTTTCTTTTGCTCCTGTCAGAGGAGCACTACTGACCATTGCCAGTTTGGCACTGCCTAATTCCAATGAATTTTTGCTCAAATACACTCTTAAATTTTAATATGCCTCAGTTTATCTCTTAATGATTTTATTTTATTTAAAAAGTTTTTATTTATTTATTTGTCAGAGAAAGAGGGAAAGGAGAGAGAGCATGAGCAGGGGAGAAGCAGAGGGAGAGAGAAGCAGGCTCCCCACTGAGTGGGGAGCCCGATACGGGACTCAAACCCAGGACCCTGGGATCATGACCTGAGCCAAAGGGAGACAGACGCTCAACCCACTGAGCCAACCAGACATCCCTCTTGTGAATGATTTTAAACGCAAGCATTATTTTAGTGGTTACTGTTGCTTCTCTCATCTGCTCTTTCAGAGTAGCAATAGCCAAATTTAATTAATGACAGGTTTAAATATACTATAATAAGGACTCAAAAATATTATGAAAAAGTCCGATATTAACCAAATGGTGAGCTAATGCCCACAAGATAGAGTCAACATTGCAACAACCGTAACCAAGGGTATTGTGACTATCCAGAGACAATTCTTTGTATAGAGAAATGAAAATGGATAACATTTTGAAATACTACCCACTTCATTTTCCATCTTGGTCATTGTCTTTTAAATCTGTAGTCTTCATGATTAAATGAGACATGAGTATGAGGGCCATTGCCTTAGGAAAAAATGGAATAAAAAAGAATTCTGAAAGAGTCAAATTTTTGACTTTATAGCTCCAGAGTAGGCTTTTATAATTTTATATTAGGTATTAAGATGAAAGCTGAAGAATGTTTGAGAAGCAAATTCATACAAAGAGGTTTGTAATGAAATAGCAGCAGTTGCATTTTAATGTGTATCAAGGAAACTGGAGTACTCAAACATGGAACTCTTGCCCCAAACCAAAGGGTTTAGGAGAGTGAACAGTGGACCATTTTCTCTCTCATAAAGAAGATAAAAGTACAACTAGTTGAACTAAAGGAGATAACTGAACTTGATGTCACTGGGGTTTAGATACCAATGGGATGCTGAGCAGATGATAATAATTCTCCTAGACTTGCAAGTACTAGCTTTGGTTTTTGTTTTTATTAAAACCAAAAAATATCACTAAAAAAATCACTCATCATCCCATCACCCTGGTAATATATATCCCATGTTTATTCTGTTCGTCATTTTCATCCGTACGTATTTATGTATAATTATGTCTGCCTCTCTATCTGTGCGTGTACCTGTGCCTGCAACTCTGCATCTATATCTACATCTGTAGCTCGAGCTGGACCCGTATCTGTTTCTAAAAGTGGCATGTTCTGGGAAATTCTGGGAACATGGTGACAACTGGAAAGGAAACTCAAAAAACTCATTGTCGATGTTTACAACAAAACTGGGTCATGAGCTACTCCTTTGAACCTCAAAATTTAAGCATTGGAAACAAATCAACAGCCACGAAACCTGTATGACAACAACATTTTCTTTTTCTTTCTTTCTTTCTTTTTTTTTTTTGACAACATTTTCATTGGAAGAAGCTATATGGTAGCAATAGAATGACTGAAGGACCTGAGCATAGGAACCCACAAAAGAGCCAACAAGTACTCACTGGAAAATTTAAGGAGCTGGAACTGGAGAGCCCCCATAACTCTTGAAACTGATTAACCAGAGTTTCCTTCCAGGAGAGGGTCCCTTATTAGGGAGAAACTGCCAAAAATAGAATCAGTATTGGTCAGGATAGGGACAAGAACAAGAAAGAGAAAATGACGTCTGTGTAAAAGTGGGAAAGAGAAATAGAACTAGAAAATCTCAGAAAGCAAGCCACCGTGTATTTTTTTTTTTAACACTACCTGCAAATGCTGGAAGAAGGAGCTCTCTGAAGTTAGAAAATACCATTTGAACCAAGGTCCTTTCTAAAAGTTCAGGAAAATAATTTCACATAAAAATGAACAACAAAAAAGTGTTGTGGCTAAATCCCATAAAAAAATATCAAAATACAAAGAATGAGAATAAAAGCATGCCAGAGTGATATGCCTGTAAAAGAGATCAAAGTTATAACATGCTATTTCAAGTAAGTTTAAAGGTGGTAAGTGTGTGTGTGTGTGGGTTTGTGTTTGTGTTTGTGTGTGTGTGTGTGTGTATTATATATATATTCACACTGAAAAGGCCTGGGAACGATGACAACATTGCCAGCATCAGTGCATATTTCTGGGGATCAAACTGTGTGTTGAAATACCTTATAACTTTCAAGAGAAATGGAGAAATGTACAAGATGAGTTTGTTAAATCTGTTGTACTGGGTAGCAAGGGAGCTACCAGAGACTTTTTACGATCTTGTCAAAAGGAATTAGCATTAACTTAAAGAGTTTCCCACTGGCTAATACAGTTGACCCTTGAACAACACAGGTTTAAGTGATCCCTCATACCTGGATTTTTTACAGTACAATACTATAAATGCATTTTTTCTCTTCCTTATGATTTTCTTAATAAGATTGTTTTCTCTAGCTTACTTTATTGCAAGACTATAGTCTATAACATATAACATACAAAATATGTGTTAATCAACTATGTTATTGGTGAGGCTTCTTGTCAACAACAATAGGCTATTAGTAGTTAAGTCTGGAGGAGTCCATGCAGATTTTTGACTGTGCAGGGGGTCAGCACCCTAACCCACATGTTTTTTAAGGGTCAACTCTATAGGACAATTTGAACTCCAATAAGCATAAGAAATACATGTATTAAACTCAGTATGTTTAAATACATAGGTTTGTTAGGGGTGAGAGAGAGTCTGCTTTGTGTGATTGGAGTCCTGGGATTCCCCAGGAGAAGATTTACCTGGGGATCTGTGCTTTAATAAAGACAGCCAGGAGGAAACTAGCAAGCACACAGCAGTTTATTAAAGTGAAAGTACACTGTCAAAGTGGGAGAGTAGGCAGGTTCCATGTGATGGAACCAGACCATAGATTGTTTCAGGATTGGATATGATTGGGTCTCTCTGGGCTGGCAGGACCTGGACTATAGTGGGGATGGTATCTACTGGAGTTGGCTTCCAGTCATTTGGGGAACTCCTCCCACAGGTTGAGCGGGGGAGGGTTTCACCCTACAAGGTTTATACCCACCATCATTGTGGCAGCCTTTCTCTATAGGCGGGGCTGTACCTGCAATGCAAATGTGTTATAATGAGTCTAGGGATTACCCTGGGGCAGAGGTGGAAGAGGAGAACGCATGCTCTGCACCTGTGACTCTTGATCTATCAGGCGGAAGGTCTTAGAAGCTACAAGGTCAGGATGTTGAGCTCTCCATCTTATAATATGTAGATTATTTTATTATTATTAATTTTTTTTTATCACCATCCTTGCCTCCAGCTCATGTCTCTGTCATTCCCCTTCAAGGACTTGGGACTCTGCATCTGGGTGTTCCTTCCACTGCTCATATCTAGCTTCTCCCTAACAGGTTTATAATGATATAAAAATTAGTCACTTTTTTAGTGATGTAAGGGATCAATACTTATCTTGAGAAATGGTATATAGGGGCGCCTGGGTGGCTCAGTTGGTGAAGCGACTGCCTTCGGCTCAGGTCATGATCCTGGAGTCCCTGGATCGAGTCCCTGGATCGAGTCCCGCATCAGGCTCCCTGCTTGGCAGGGAATCTGCTTCTCCCTCCTACCCTCCCCCCTTTCATGCTCTCTCTCTCTCAGTCTCTCTCTCTCAAATAAATAAATAAAAATCTTTAAAAAAAAAAAGAAATGGTATATAAAGGGAAAGAATAAGACATTTATGTTGCTTTCTTATATGAACTGTACCACTGGCTGACCAAAGGGTAGAAAAGTCACTATGGCCAATCAGCTATTTCAAATTTTTTCTATAAATGAAACAAGTACTGTACTTAACAATAGCTATGAGGTTAACCAGCAATGCATTCATTTATTATCTATTCTGATGAACTAGTCCGATTAGTTGTTTTATCTGCTTCTGCTATTAAGAATTAAGAAGCTAAGGAAAAAGCCAGACTTAGTTTAATGTTTTTTCTGTATATTACTGAATATATTTGAGAATAGATGGTAAATTTCTCCCCTGAAACCATCTTTGACATATGCTCAAAGTGAGTTTTATAACCTACTGTAGGAGGAGAGATTTCTAAAATGTAGGCCCTGATACTGAGGTCTTCTATGGCTTATGGTAGTGCTGGGATTGGACAAACATCCATTTTTCTGGCAGAGACTCACGTGACTTCTAAGTACCTAAGTAGTGAACTAGCCCAACCTCTTTGGAATGAGAGAATCTCCTTGAAGGACCTGGGTGTGTGCATGTATTTTTAAAAATAATTAAGTGTTAATTTTTAACAGTGTCAGAACTCTGATAAGCTTGTGTTGATATTTGCAGGATATTCCCCAGTAGAAGATTTCAGGTTTTGCCTAATATTTTTCTTAAAATAACGCTGTTTTGAGAACAGTGTTGCTATTCCAACCTGTCATTCCCTGGGGCAAAAGAGCATGGCTGAATGTCCATGGTTGTATTTCCTGCCTCTTATCATATATCTGGAGCCTCCCTCCAATAAAGTATTTTGAGCCTAATACATCCTTTTTGCTATTTTTGTGAGACCTATTGTTCAGCTATTGTTCTTCAGCTTGCTGCTTTCCCTCCTTTACTTAGTTTAAAGATACTTTAGGAATAGACTGACTATACATCAAGTCAGTAGGATGCCTTAGACATTTCTTCAGCCCCTCCAGTATATAACAGAAAAAAGAAGTGAAACCAGAGAAGTTACGACTTTCCAATGTTCACAAAGCAAGTTCACAGCTGATATTTTTTTGTAATTCTATTCAGGATGTGGGTTACTTTACATTGTTATGCATGTAACAACAATGAATAAAACCCTCCCTGGTTTGTTAATGGCTTCAAAGAGACTGAGTTACCAATATTGATCTTTTCTAAAGTTATATACAGAGAATACATACTACTATTTGTATAACTGATATTTTTTTCTTTTTATTAACATATAATGTATTATTTGTTTCAGGGGTACAGGTCTGTGATTCAGCAGTCTTACACAATTCACAGCGCTCACCATAGCACATACCCTCCCCGATGTCCATCACCCAGCCACCCCGTATAACTGTTATTTTTGTCCCAGATATGATACCAAATAAGTTGAAACATGTTAATATTGTTGCATTGATATTTGTACCACAATACATTCATGTTTGCTTTGCATTACCAATACTTCGTGGTACTTTAGCAACACTGGGAAAAAGAGGATACCATGTTGTAAGAGAGCTTTAATTACAATTGTAATGAGTGTTTGATTGCCAGAGTTGATTTCAGTTGTAATCAAGTAGCACCCTTTTTCCTGACCCCGTGGCAGCCTCGCCATGCTGACTGATTCTTTCTTGGAAAGGCAGATTTACCCTGTCTTGGTGACATATTCTAGTCTCGTTTTCCCCAGATATCCTGTGAGAACTTCCGCTCTGTCTCGTTTTCCTATCTCTTAAAATTTGCAATATCCAAGTTTCTTTTCTTTTTTTAAAGATTTTATTTATGTATTTGACACAGAGAGATATAGCGAGAGAGGGAACACAAGCAGGGGGAGTGGGAGAGGGAGAAGCAGGCTTCCCGCCAAGCAGGGACCCCGATGCGGGGCTCGATCCCAGGACCCTGGGATCATGACCTGAGCCGAAGGCAGACGCTTAACGACTGAGCCACCCAGGCGCCCCCCAAGTTTCTTTTCTTGATTCTTTTACTTTCCGTCCCATACTTTTTGTTTGTCTAAATATTTCCACAACATCAACAATCATCTCCACTTACATTATTTGTAGCACTTTCAGCCTATTCCCAACTACTGGGGACTGCATTTCTAACTGCCTGGTAAGTCAGATCATTTTGGCATTTGCTGGTATATCGAGTTTAATATGTCCAAGCCTGAAAACTCATTATCTCCTCAACATCCTAAACCAGCCTGCCCTCCTTATTTTCCTTTTTTCTGTTAGTGACACATCTTTCTCCCAGTTCCTCAGGCTCAGGGCCTAGGAATAATTTTTCTTATCATATATTTTCCCTTACCCTTGAAATTCAAAAAATTGTCAAGAATTGCAAATTTTCATTTGAAAAGTTTTTTAATCCAGCCTCATTTTTGCATTTCTTTCCTACAGTCCTAATTCATCTCTTTTATTAACTCTTTCCAGACCATTGCAAGAATGAACTGTTGGTCTCCCTACTTCTGAAAGTCTTTGTACGTTACTCCACAAACATGCTTAAAGGTTCATGTGCTTAAAGGCTGCCAGGGGTCCCCAGTGGCTAATGGTGGATTTTTGTCAAAGCATAATAATTTCTTTAGGAAATGGCTCCAAACTACCTTGCTAATAATTGTCCTTTTCTTTCACTTAGCTACAGGTGCCTAAATTTGCTTCTCAATTTTAATGTGCATATAAATCAAATGTAGTTCTTGCACTCTTCTTGAAAAGTATTATGTTGTTGTTTTTTTTTCTTTTTTGGTTCTGTGCTGTTCACTGCCTGCAGGGCCTTGTCTCCCCATCTCCCTCTATTATAATCCTATGCCAACAGCAAAGCACATCTCAAAAGCCAACCCATCCATGAGATTTTATTTGCATGAATTTTATATGTTCTTCTTTCAAATTTTCAAACATCTGTATGTATATTGTGCATAACAAACTATATTACCTCACATGACAGTTTCTCAAATAGAATGTAAGAATTTTGAAGACAGGCTATGCTTTATTTTGCTTTCTATCCCCCGTAGGCCTTACACAACACTTCACATGCACGAGGTGTTCAGTAACTATTTTTTAAGTGGAATTATTCTGCATGGTTGAGTCACACTGGTAGAATAAACCACTAGTAAAAAGACTCGAGTTCATAATTAATGTTTGTGATATTTCCTGCAAACTGGAAAAGCTTAGATTCTATTTAGCTGTGGCCTTTTCAGAAATGTTTGTATGAATTCCAAATATCAAACTCTGCCCTATTGTTAAAATAACAGCAGATTTCAAATCAACTTGATGTTTGAGATTAAAAGAGAAAATGCTATGTAGTAATGAGTATAAAGAAGATTAAACCTTTAAAAACAAAAACAAAAACAGGAAAACCTAAATTGGTAAAAATAAGTAGGAATGAAGGTATTTCTGTGGCTGAACTGGATATTTTTACCAACTTATTCAACATATTGTTTGAGAAATCCTGTGTGTTCTCAGAGGTTGTCTTAATTTGTCACCACTCAAGCAGAGGGCAAGTTGTGTCTGTTGTCAAGTGAGAATTGCTGGAGCATTAGACTTACAGGTAAAATGCCCCTGGTGTGCTCATTCGGCATTCACATTTTTTGTGCTGTTGTTATGTGCCAAGTAATGTGTTATAAATGCAGAATTGAAAATCATCATCTTTTTTTTTAAGATTTTATTTATTTATTTGAGAGAGAGACAGAGAGAGCACAAGCAGGGGGAGCCGCAGGCGGAGGGAGAGGGAGAAGCAGGCTCCCTGCTGAGCAAGGAGCCCGATGTGGGAGTCAATCCCAGGACCCTGGGATCGTGACCTGAGCCGAAGGCAGACGCTTAACCGACTGAGCCACCCAGGTGCCCCAAAAATCATAATCTTCTTAAAATCTAGTGAGGAGATAGAAAAATAATCACGAATCAAACAATATGACAAGTTGTTAACTGAAGAAGCTATGGAATCCAAAAGAAAAGTAGGATTTGCTTAATAGAACAGGCAGGGGAGGACACTCACATTCAGCAATATTCCTTAGTCTTTTTCTTTTTTCTTCCATGATCACTGCCCTCCACCCCACCCCCCACCCAGAGACTTTTTTAGACTCTTTGTTCACCCATCACCATGAAATGTTAATACCGTAGAAATATTATATGTCCCTTTATGTACTGTGGCATGTTGGAGAGCCACAAACCATTGCATACTAACATTTCTTTTTTGTCCCTGAAGAACCAGTTTTCATCACCTTAGCTGAGAATGCCTGACATAGAAGGCCTAGATCTTGTCAACTAATGCGAATGCCCTAGGATCAACTTTGGCAATCTTGGTGTCATACTGCCCCCATATCGTTGTCCCTACTTTGCTCTCAGTTATTTTCAACTGATCATGACTTAAACATTGCAACTAGCTGGCTTTTGGGCTGACCTCTTTGCATTTAGTAAGTTGAGATTTTGTTTTTAGTAACAGAAAAGTGAAAACTAACAGTAGTTTATACAAGATGGTTTCTTGCTCACTGTCCTTCACGTAGAGAAAGGCCAGAGATGGGCAAACCAGGGCTGAGAGTACGATTCTGTTCTACGTTGTCTTGAAGGATTCAGACTCCTTCCAGTTAAAACTGTTTTGTCAACTCTACACTGTGGCCCTTGTCCAAGTTGGCTTCTACAACCTATGTAGCAGGATGAAGGAACATTGAAACTGGGGAAGGCCATGTGACAGCTGTCTGTTAAGGTAGGATTCAGGTAGCTGCCACATAGCATTCTGACTCACGGCACATTGGCCAAGACTTAGGTATGTCCCAGGACACTGGGACATGCTGCCTTTATTCAGGTGGCCTTGTGCCCAGCTAAAATTTTTATGGAAAATGAAAGGATAGAAAATAGGGACCACTAGGGTTTATGTTACTCCTTGCCAGGAATTTTTGCTTTGAATAAATTATTTTTGCTAAATAAATAAAATTGTAGTACCGATTGGGTTAAAACACAATGCATTAAAATGGCTTATAGTCAAAGATTTAACCAATCAAACTTTTAACTATTCTTTTTTCCCCCCGTGTATTTCTTATCTAGGCATGATTTTTATATTTAGTAGACAGATGCAGTTATTTATTTTTTCATTTAATGTTATAAATAAGCATTTTTCATGTTGCACAATCCTCATAATTTTAATGGCTTTATATTTATTATAATGAATATTTTCGTGCATATTAACTTTTCCTCATTTTTTCCTTCCTATTTTCCCTCTTTTATCTTTTCATCAAAAGATAATTGGGTTAAAAGGTACAATTATTTTATATGTCTTGGAATACCTTGAAAAATCATTTTTCCAGAAGGAATCTGACCATTTATTATTTTTTGTAAGTTATGTATGAGAGCACCTGCTTGATTACCAAATTTCCTCATTTTATTGGTTTAAAAAGGCACATTACTCTTATCTCATTGTTTTCTTTTGGTAACTAGCAGAACGGAATATTTTTGTTTTTAAAGATTCTATGTATTTATTTGAGAGGGAGAGAGCACAAGAGAGAGCACAAGGGTGGGGAGGGGCAGAAGGAGAAGGAGAAGCAGGTTCCCCACTGAGCAGGGAGCTAGATTCAGAGCTCCTTGCAAGGACCCTGGGATCACGACCTGAGGGAAAGGCAGACGCTTCACCAACTGAGCCACCCAGGTGCCCTTCTCTGAGAATTGAACATTTTTATATAGATATTTTACTTTACTAACTTTAGTTTAAATTGTTCATATCCTTTTTTTGTATTTTAGTGTTTTTTATACCAATTTGCATAAACCTTTTTTATATAGTACAGATATTGTTTTTTTAAATATATAGAAAATTTGCTGCAAATATTTGTATGGATCTGTTTCCCTTCTTATAAAATCATTTTTATTATCATTATAAATAGATATATTTATATAATGTATCTGCCAATCTTTTTTTTTTTTTTTTAAAGATTTTATTTATTTATTTGAGACAGAGAGAATGAGAGACAGAGAGCATGAGAGGGAGGAGGGTCAGAGGGAGAAGCCGAGCAGAGAGCCGGGCAGAGAGCCCGATGCGGGACTCGATCCCGGGACTCCAGGATCATGACCTGAGCCGAAGGCAGTCGCCCAACCAACTGAGCCACCCAGGCGCCCTTGCCAATCTTTTTATATAGCTCCTTTATCAGCATTTATTGCGCATCATTTTAAAATAGCATCTCTCTTTCCATTTATGAAGTAACACTTATAATACATAAATATGTAATAGGTATTTGTGTGCATATATGTATATAAGTGTACCCTGAATTATTATTGTTTTCTGTTTTTGCAATAATCTCCCCTGATTTAATGATGTTTTAAAATATATTTTTCGGGCGCCTGGGTGGCTCAGTTGGTTGAGCGACTGCCTTGGCTCAGGTCATGATCCTGGAGTCCCTGGATCGAGTCCCACATCGGGCTCCCTGCTCTGCGGGAAGCCTACTTCTCCCTCTCCCACTCCCCCTGCTTGTATTCCCTCTCTTGCGGTCTCTATGTCTGTCAAATAAATAAATAAAATCTTTAAAAAAAAAAAGATTAAAATATATTTTTCAATGATGAATAATGTTAGCTCTTATGTTACCTGTCATATCCTTTCTTTTGAATAATATCCATTTTTAAGGATATTTATTTTTTAATGGAGTATCATTAAGGAGAATAAAATCCCACTCAAAATACTAGGTTTGGACACCCGGGCCTAAACATTGGTAAATGAGTACAGGGGAATAGGCCCCTCCACCACCCACCACCCCAGCAACAGTACCTGTATGGAACACTCTGAGAATATTCCTGCTCATTGGTGCTAGGGGGAGGCTCAAGCTCAAATATGCATCCATTATTCTGAGGTAGGTTTTAGGTTACCTGAGTAGCTTTTACCAGTCACCTTTTTGGAATAGTGATGTATAAGAAATAATGTTTTACTCCAATTTTACTCCTCGAACAAACTTTACCTTCTTTATATTGGCCTATGATCTAGCAAACAACCACTAGCAACTTTTCAATCCCTGTTCTAGAGCCCAAAAGATCAAAGAATAAGAAAAGGGAGGAGGGATATTTATAGAGAATCTGACCTGGAGAGATGCATGGCAGAGAGAGGGGAAATAGAATTAGGAAGGAATGACTGAAATGATTCAGATATATGGGAATTCTCTTTTGGTTACTCTTCACACTTAAATGCCTAGGGCGGGGTGATCTGGTTTGTTCCCTTATCTCTGGTTTCCCCACACCTTCACATTTTTGGGATTTCTGTGAGCCTGATCACATAGCCCCCTATCTGTCTTTCCCTACCTAGCCACCTGTCCCTTACTCCCTGAAGTTTGCATACTTTGTTATAAGAACAAATAGAAAACAATAGGTAGGAGCCAATTTATATGAATTTATTTACATTAGGCAGTCATAGCTTTAGATAAATTTCTTGGAAGTTGCAAGTTGAAATTTTATCTATGTTGCAGCTTACATCAAATAGTTCTTGAGTTCCACAAATCCCTTCATAAATATGCAGGCTCAATAGATGGAATGATGCTATATTGGTTTTAAACTATTTATCTTGTTTTCTTACATAATTTTTGCAGGAAAATTAAGTAGATGGGAGGGCTGATTATTTTGGCCATTTGATTCCTGAGTCTGTCCAAGAGGAGGAACAACCAAAGATCAGATTTATTATAAAATTTTGCAAAGTTCAGCTGACAAATTCCACCAATTTTTCTTTCCTCATATTCTCTATCATAAGGAATTCTTTAGAAAAATAAAAATTTAAAAGGATAGGCAAAATGCATGTCAAACATCAATGAAAAGCAAATATTTAGAGCAGACATTTCTTAGCCAAGGAAACATGTGTTTTGATAAATTTCCCTCTAATTAGTTTTCTCTTGAACACCACTAAAATAAACACACACACAAAATCAGCCTTCAGGGTTTCTATCTGCTGTGATTGTGTGGTTCAATCCATTAGAAAACTAGCAGTACATAGGGCTTCCCACACTCCACTTGAGGAATCACAATTTCACAGTTGGTTCCCAGCACTGCCTTTCAGGGCTGCAATCATAATGAGTTTCTGGCTCTGGATGTGCAGGCAGAAGTCTCTTATGTTGGCTTCTCAAAGGGGAAGGAGAAACACTAGAGGAAACAGCAGTTATATCACTCTATAATAACACAAGAGCTATAGAATTGTTCCTAATACTCACATGTACGTTACTGATATAATGTGTCTCTTTTCCCCTCAAATAATGATTTTTTTTTTTCAGAATGAAAATGGTACAGATTTGTACAAGCTAAACCACAGGAAGAAGGCTGGGAAACTAAGGTAATTTGCCTTATATATTTAGAGCATTATTTAACTGGGGTCTTAAAAAAAATGACCAAATCCAAGTATTTAATCAGCTATGAAATCTCTGATATAAAAATGTTTTATGGATAAAGTACATATTTTTTAAAAGATCTGTCTTATTAAAAATATTATGAAAATAAACCAATTCATAGGACATAATCTCATCATATTCAGGGCAATAGGGCATGTTAAACTTATGTTTTGTGGTACTTTTCTAAAAAACAAGGTCACTGAGCATCCAGAAGAGTCTGAAGTTATTTTAGCCTGTGCTACTCCAGTACTCTGAAGACATATGACATCAGGCTCCTCACTAGCGCTCCTTGCAACCCGAGGCGATGTGATACATGAGAAATCACACAGGCCTTGAAGTCAGCTAAACTTGGGGACACATTATAGCTTCTCACTCCTTCTGTGTCCCCGGGTAAGTTTCTTAACTTGTCTCTCCCTTTTGTAAAAATGTAAAAATTGAGACAAATACCTACTTGCCAGGTCATTGTGAAGGTCTGTGATAATGTATTTAAAGTATCCACCATAAACTAGTGGGTATTGTGCTAAGCAAAATAAGTCAGTCAGAGAAAGACAAATACCGTATGATTTCACTCATATGTGGAATTTGAGAAACAAAACAAATGAACATAGGGGAAGGGAAGGAAAAATAAAATAAGATAGAAATGGAGAGGGAGGCAAACCATTAGAGACTCTTAACTGTAGGAAACAAATGGAGGGTTGCTTGAGGGGAGGTGGGTGGGGGTATGGGGTAACTGGGTGATGGGCATTAAGGAGGACACTTGATGTAATGAGCACTGGGTGTTATATGCAACTGATGAATCACTAAATTCTACCCCTGAAACTAATAATATACTATATATTAACTAAATCGAATTTAAATAAAAAATTAAAATAAAGTATCCACCATAATGACTATAAAAGCATGGAGATTTAATAACTAGTGGGAAGTACTATTTTTATCCTCTTTTCTCTTATCTATCCTACATTATTTTCATGGGTCATGAGTGGCAAATATATCTTAATTGCACATACTTGCATTTCCACCCTCATCCTCTTTCCACACCCCTGAAGACACTGTAGATTGAGAATGGCACTGTATTTCACTGTGTTCGAACAGTCCTAGAATCGAATTATCTTGCTAATTTGCTGAGGGAGATACTGTATTATGTTTTGTTGTTGTTGTTTGGTAGGTGTTATGATTTCCAAGACACATTACATGCAATAAATGATACGTTTGTTTCATCATTTCTCAATTTTTCCATTTGAGTTTTATTACAGTTTAATTTTGTACAATACTAGAAGAATAAAGTAAGTGAGAATTCATTTGTGCTATCAATGTTTTGAGGGCTGATACAGAGTAGAATCAGGTTCTATTATGAACAGGTACCTAATTCTCACCTGGTTAGTCTCTGCTCATTTCATAAAGAGATCCCGAATCCAAAGGGAAAAGAGTCCCCAACAGGAGTCTTCTCTTTCTGTGCTGAGAAAGTCCAAAACCAAGTGTGCTTTTGAATATATGTATGAGGGAATGGGGAGAGATAGTCTACCTTAAGCACTAGGTCTGCACTGTACCAAAGAGGGTCAACAGTTAGTGTCAACCCAAAGCAGAAGTTCCCAAGGATAATTTAATTAAGACAGGTGGGAAAAGCTGTATCAAAGAGTTGCAATAATTGCCTTCATTTTCCTGTTATCTTTTTTTTTTTAGTGTTATTGAAGGTCATGATCTAGATCTCTATGTATGCTAATGAGATCTCTCTGCAATTACACTCTTTGCCTAATTCTGGATTAGAAGGGTCCCAATAGTTTTCAATGATGTTGCTTTTTTCAATAAATGGTAAATTTTTAGTTCTTTTGTAGATTTGGTTCTTTTACAACTGAAAATTACTTCCATAAAAGATAGATATAAAACAATGTATATATGTATGTATTTAGAGAAGAGTACCCTCATATTAAGTGAGTAGTGAACAAATCTCCCTTTCAGAAAGAAAAGAAAAATATTTAAATTTAAGGTGATCTTTTTGTTGTGTGTTATGCAGGATTCTGAGATGGCCCTCAGACTTCCCCCTCCTGGAGTACATGTTCTGTAGTATCGCTTCCTTTTGGGTGTGGATGGGACCTGTGAGTAGATTGGATGTCACTCCTGTGATTAGGTTACATTATATCATAAAGGTAAAGGGAATTTTCAGATGGAATTAAGGTTGCAAATCAGTTGACTTTGAGTTAATCACAAGGAATTATCCTGGGTGGTCCTGATTTAATCAGGTGAGCCATTAAAAGAGACTGGGCTCTTCTAATATTAGAGATATTTTAAGGAGCAAATGTTCTCTTGTTGGCCTTGAAGAAGCAGTTGCCATCTTATAGAGAGGACAACATGAAAGGGACAAATGGCTTGTTAGAACAACACCTGGCTGACAGGAAAAAGCAGGGACCTTTTTCACAGTTGCAAGGAACAACTGTGAAAGATTTTGCTAAGAACCAATGGGTTTAGAAGACCCTGAATCTCAGATAAGAACACAACCCCAGCCCACAAACAACTTGATTTCACTCCGTTAGTCCCTGAGATGCCCCATTTAACCAGTGTCCAGACTCCTGAAAACTGTGAGATGAGAATTTGTATAGTCATAAACTACTAAGTTTGTAGTGATTTTTTACATAGCAATAGAAAACTAATACACTGGACTAAGAAAAAAATTGAATCCATCATTTTCTTCTTTACATAAGAAAAAAAATTCCCTCACCCCCTTAAAGTTAATTATTTCACTTTGGAGGTGTTTTGATTCCATCCTGTATCTTTGATGTCATTCTGTACTCATATCTCTAATGAACATTTAACCATGCCAGACAATTTAGACAATCTTGTATCTCTTCTATGTCTCTCTTTAGATATTTCTGAAGCTTGTGCTCATTTTGGCTGCACATATACTAAATATCTGTAGCTTTATCTAAAAGAGTTGTCTATCTCTTTCTGAAATTTACCTTCTGTCATTCACTGCAAACTAACTTGCCCCCATTAATCTACAGGAACATTATTGCCATGTTTGTTCATAATATTCTTGCTAATGAGTCCAGTAGACACTTTTCAGTTCTTATCATCCTTGACCACTCAGTAGCATTAATGCATTCGTTTTTCAAAACAGTTCTTGTGGCTTTCATCACATTTTACTTCTTCTCATTTTCTGATTTAATCCCTGACTACTTTTTTTTTCCCCTTTGGCATTAATTGTTGGTGTTATTCAGGCTCCATTTGTCAGCTTAAATAGTATCCCTGAACAATCTCATTTACTCCCTTTATTTCAATTGCCATATATATGCTGATGATCAGTCTCTGGAACAGATCTTTCTTCTTTGCTTCAAACCTGTGTGTCCAGTAGTCTATAGGATGCCTCCATTTGGATAACTTAGGCATCGTTAGTGCAATATACATAAAGTTCAATTCATATCTTACATCTCAGATTTGGTCTTTTCCTACTGATCCTGTCTTAGTGAATACCATCTCCCTGGTTACTCAATTTAAGGGACTTGATATTATCTTAGATCTGCTGTTAGGCTTCTCCCTTTCGTTTATCTCCATATTTATTCACTTACCACACTCTGCTAGTCTTACTGTATCATATTTATATCCACTTTTAAGTGTTTAGAAGGCACCAGTATCTCTTTTCATATTCTGCAATATCCTCAAAGCCAGTTTCTCTTTTCAATCTAATTGATCTGTTTCTCTGCATTGCACCTGACATAATCGTTATAATGCTCACATGTGACTGTGTCACTTCCCTGCTTAAAACTTGAATGACCTCTTTTTTTCTGGGTGGAATCCCAAACTCTTCAACAGAGCACACAATCCTTTCATCATTCTTCTATCCTTACTTTTGCCACCCCCTCCCCCACTGCTGTCCACCAACCTTTTCTGCTGTCCAGCTCCTTGCCTCCAGGTCTTCTCATTACATGTCCTCTGCTGGGAAACTTCCATGTCCACCTCACTTCTTTCAGTTGGTCCAGTTACTCCTTACTCTGAGGTTAAAGAAGCCTTCTCTGATCTATCACACATGCATTAGGTGCTTGTGTCTTGTACATCATAGCACTGTGTCCTTAGATTTCAAACTCTGTTACAGTTGAGTGACTTTTCTACTCTTTCAGGCAATAACTTCCTTTAGGATGGGCCTGTTTTCTTTTCATGGTTGAAACCTGGTGCCTAATTCTAACATAGTGCTTAACACAGCATAAATGTTTTAGGAAAAGGTTATTGATTTTCCAAATTATAGCTAACTTTTATCATATCATTAAAATGTACTAATAAATGTACAATATTACCTATATCAGTGAATTTCTTGTTTCAATGACAAATATCCCATATATAAAACTATACTATCAATTTTTACTCATATAATATTTCCTAAAAATGAAATAATATAAGCAAATTTAGGTAAAAAAAAATTAAGGAATATTTCCTTTATAGTCTGCTTATATGTCAACTCAGTTACTGTGTTTTTTGTCTTATTAATGCAAGGTTAGTACCTTATTCAACATAGTACTGGAAGTCCTAGCCATAGCAATCAGATAAGAAAAAGAAATAAGAGGCATCTATGTTGGTAGAGAAGAAGTTAAACTGTCACTATTTGCAGATGACATGATACTGTACAGAGAAAATCCTAAAGACTCCACCAAAAAACTTTACCAGAACCGATAAATGAATTTGGTAAAGTTGCAGGATACAAAATTGATATGCAGAAATCAGTAGCATATCTATACACTAAAAATCAAGTAGCAGAAAGAGAAGTTACACTGTTTTAATTACACCAAAAAGAATAAAATACCTGGAAATAAACTTAACCAAAGAGATGAAAGACCTATACTTTGAAAACTATAAAACACTGATGAAAGAAATTGAAGATAATGCAAACATATGGAATACTCATAGATTGGATGTATTAATATTGTTAAAATGTCTATAGTAGGGGCGCCTGGGTGGCTCAGACAGTTAAGCGTCTGCCTTAGGCTTGGGGTCATGATCCCAGGGTCCTGTGATTGAGCCCCGCATCGGGCTCTCTGCTGAGCAGGGAGCCTGCTTCTCCCTCTCCCTCTGCCTGCTGCTTCCCCTGCTTGTACACTCTCTCTCTCTGTCAAAAATAAATAAAATCTTAAAAAAAAAATGTCCATAGTATGCAAAGGAATCTATAGATTCAATGCAATCCCTATTAAAATACCAACGACATTTTTCAGAGAACTAAAATAACAGTAAAATATGTACGGAATCACAAAAGACCTCAAATAGCCAAAGTAATCTTGAGAAAAAAGAACAAAGCGGAAATATCACAATTCCAGATTTCAGGATATACGACAAAGCTGTATGAATCAAAACATTATCGTACTCACACAAAAATAGATGTATAGATCAATGGAACAGAATAGGGAGCCTAGCAATAAACCCATACTTATATGGCCAATTAATCTATGACAAAGGAGACAAGAGTATATAATGGGGAAAAGACAGTCTGTTTAATAAATGGTGCTGGAAAAACTTTATAGCTACAAATAAAAGAATGAAACTGGACCACCTTTTAGCACCACACACACACACACCCCAAAAAACAAAAAAAAACTCAAAATGGATTAAAGACCTAAATGTGAGACTTGAAACTATAAAAATCCTAGTAAATTCTCTGACATCAGCCATTGCAACATTTTCCTAGACATGTCTCCTGAGACAAGGGAAAGAAAAGCAAAAACAAACTCTTGGGACTATATCAAAATGAAAAGTTTTTGCACAGCAGAGGAAATCATCAAGAAAACAAAAAGGTAATCTACTGGATGGGAGAAAGCATTTCAAATGATATATCCAGTACAGCATTAATATCCAAATATATAAAGAACTTCTACAACTCATCACCAAAAACCAACAATCCAATTAAAAAATGGACAGAGGACCCGAATAGACATTTTTCCATAGAAGACATACAGATGCCAACAGACACGTGGAGAGATTCTCAACATCACTAATCATCAGGAAAATGCAAATCAAAACCACAATGAGGGGTGCTTGGGTGGCTCAGTTGATTAAGTGTCCAACTCTTGATCTCAGCTCAGGTCTTGATCTCAGGGTTGCTTGAGTTCAAGCTCTACATTGGGCTCCATGCTGGGCATGTAGCCTACTTAAAAACAAACCAATAAATAAACACCACAAGGAGGTATCACCTTCTAGATGTTGGAAAGGCTAGACAAGAAATGACAAGTGTTGGCAAAGATAGAAAAAAAGAGGCATCTATTTTGATAAAGAAGAAGTTAAACTATCACTATTTGCAGATGACATGATACTGTACAGAGAAAATCCTAAAGACTCCACCAAAAAACTTTACCAGAACTGATAAATGAATTTGGTAAAGTTGCAGGATACAAAATTGATATGCAGAAATCAGTAGCATATCTATACACTAAAAATGAAGTAGCAGAAAGAGAAATTACACTGTTTTAATTTCACCAAAAAAATAAAATATCTGAAATAAAATACCTGTATACTCTTATACACTGTTGGTGGGAATGTAAATTGGTGCAGCCACTGTGGAAAACAGTATGGAGGTTCCTTAAAAAATTAAAAATGGAAATACCATATGATCCAATGATCCCACTATTGGGTATTTACCCAAATAAAATGAATACACTAATTTGAGAAGATATAGACACTCCTATGTTTATTGCCAGCATTATTTACAAAAGCTACGATATGGAAGCAACCTAAGTGTCCACAGATAGATGAATGGATAAGGAAGATATGGTATAGATAGATAGATAGATAGATTGATTGATTTAGTGATATTAATCATAAAAAAGAATGAAATCGTGCCATTTGAGACAGCATAATGGAACTGGAGGGTATAATTCTGAGTAAAATTAGTCAGAGAAAGAAAAATATTATATGATTTCACTAATATGTGGAATCTAAAAAAACAAAAACAAAATAAACAAAAAAACAGAATCAGACCTATAAATAGAACAAACTGATAGTTGCCACAGGGGAGGGTTGCGGGGCTGGGCAAAAAGGGTGAAGAGGAGAGGGAAATACAGGCTTCCAGTTATGGAATGAACAAGTCACTGGAATAAAAGACACAGCGTAAGGAATAAAATGATGTTGTAACAGCGATATATGGGGACAGATGTTAGCTACACTTGTATTGAACATAGCATAATGTGTAAACTTGTGAATCACTGTGTTGTACACCTGAAATTAATGTAACATTGTCAACTATACTCAAATTAAAAAAAAATAAATGAAGCAAGGTTAGTGAAGCAAATTCAATAGTATGCACATTTTAAAATTTTATTTACATATCTATGATTTAAAAGTATAAAGCAATGATTTTAATAAAACAATCAATACAGAAATAACTTGTTATGATACTGCTTGTTTTTCAATTTATGTGGTTTATAATGTAATCCATCCATATTATCTTAAAAAGACTACATGTATACTAGTATATAAAAAGGAGATAATTAAAGTAATTATCTAGACTTTTTTAAAGTCTATTTATTTATTTAAGTAATCTCTATACCCAGTGTGGGGCTCAAACTCCCAACTCTGAGAGCACTATTTAGTACTCAAGAGATCAAAAGTCCCATGCTCTTCCAGCTGAGCTAGCCAGGCGCCCCTAGATTGTTAAAGTAAAACAAAACAATGAGGCAAACCTTCTTAAATTTGAATTAAAATGGCAAAATTTCTATTTATACATTTTACTTTTCAGTTTTACATATTTTTTGGAAAAAAATGTTCTATTTTCTTAGTCATCTAAACTTGAAATCCTAAGACAGTTTTGAATTCCCTTTCCTCCACCTACTTCTTATCTGTGTGCCTAAACTTATATCCAACCCGCTACCAAGTTCAATAGTTTCTATCTCAATATCTCAGAATGAATCCATCTGATTCCCCCTTGACTTTCTCTTCTTCTATCTTCTCAATATAGCTCTTTCATAGTAACTTCCTAACTAGTCGTCTCCTCACTCAAATTTGTCATATAGAAAGACTAGTTCTGCCATTTATTTACTGTAATGCAAAGATTTTCCATTGTTAAGTCAGGAAAAATGTCCTCAAACTTGCTAGCCATGTGCCTGAATAACATGGCTCCCTACAATATCATTAGCTACCCCTCCACTTCTTCCTTACATGAACCCCAATAGGAAACCAAACCCACACACTTCAGCCAAACACATCCTATGCTCTCCAACCTTTATATTTTTGTTGTAGTGTCTGCTAATTCTCAATTTTCTTATCAGTCTTTCTAAAATCTTACACAAGCACCTATGAGAAAACATCTACTCCACAAAGCAGTCCTTGATCTCCCAACCTGAAGACACCAGTCCTTCGAATCACATCAACATTCTCTATCCTCTCACATCACTTGTATCCAGATTATTAATATAGATATTTGTAGGGTTATTTTATTAACAACCCTCTCCTCACACCCCAGGCACTAGATGACAATCATCCTGAGAGAATAGTTTCTTTTTATAATTTCATCCCCCATAGAGCCTAATTTGGCATCTTATTTTTGTTTTTGTGGAAACAGAATTGAATTTTTATTTATTGACATACATTAGGAGAAAGCATTTCATTTATAAAATGAAGTAGAGTGTTAAAATAAGGAGTAGAAGTAAAGAGCTGTTTAGTTAGGATCAAGTATATTAAGAAAATTTAGTGCTCAACTTTGGAGTTCTATTTTAGTTAGATTCATTTTTCTTTTTTAACCTTTCTTCATTTTTGTTATATATGTCTTCATGTAGATAAAGCAATAGCTATTTCTCTTCCCTGATGTCAAAGAATTCTTCTTCTATTTGATTTTCCCCAGGGTTAGGCAGAGTGATTTAGAATAAACTAAATTTGACTTGAATCCTTACACATTTCTGAAAATGTCAAAGTTTTAAATTGCATACCTCTGTACAGGATTTGTGAAATCTTGACTTACTTCCAGATTCTGCTTTGAGCAACAAAACACACCATGCTTAAAATCGAGCTCATTTGAAGAACACTGAAGTAATGTCTGTAAGAAATATTACTCAGACTATCACTTCCTCTCAGAAAGATCTCAATATGCTCAACATTAACTATCTGCAAACTTCTAGGCCAAGTGAATGAATGGAATTGATATCAGTCAGTGACTTCTCTAAGGGAGGGAGGGTGACAGTGTGATTGGAGGGGAAAGGCTCTATTATCCCTGTATTTTTGTGGGGTACTTTTAGCAGCTGCACTTTCAGAAAGTCATTTCATTAATGGCTTTTTTCAGCAGATATTTCCATAAAATGCTAACCTGGATACGTTTCATCTTTACATTTTTCAGAGAAATCTGCTTAATTTGGAGCATGTTCACTTCTGTTGAAATGTTGCTGTTGAAAGCTGCATGTAGATCTTTTGAGAGGCCACATGCTTGGGTCTCTATTTTTAATTTTTCATGACAGCTTTTACACTCTCCTGAGCATGCAGGATCTAAGTTTCTACTGAAGCATGTAATTGCCAGCAATGACTTAGCACCTGCTATGTGGTGCCAAGTAATGGCAAGTGGAAGCAATGTCAATAAGAGAAAATTGGCAAGCTGGAGATAGCCAAGTGAGATACTCAGAGACTCACATGCTCTGGCAAACATTCCCACTATTGCTAGTAGCATAAAAGAACTTTATTCACAAGGAATTTTATGTACTCTACGAGGTACCCAAATCAGAGAAAATAAAAGGGCTGCTTTCTTGTTTAGAATGAAGACATGGCTCCATTGATGATTTGTGTCCTACTTTTCTAAAACTATTCTCACCTAACCTGTCATTTTATCTGCTGCCTCCAGTACTTGATTTGCTCCTTTGGATTAGGACAATTTCTGTAGAAAGCAACTGTCAAAACATCTAGCTATGACATGGAAACCCTAGGAATGGAGTTGGAGATGAACCTGTAATTTAGCCTTTGGGATGTACAGGATTCATCTGAGGAGGTTATTAAAATGGCAGATTCCTGGGCTCATTCCTCAGAGATTCAGATTCAGTAGGTCTGGAATTAAGCCCAGAAATCTGCATTTTTTTCTGAAGCACTAAGTCCTTGGACTAGACAGGAAAGACCCTGCTCTAACTTGAAAAAAAACCTATCAGCTTCTTTCTACTCAAAACGTGATCTGTGGACCAGCAGGAACATCACCTGGGAGCATGATAGAATTGCAAAATCACTGGCCCCACCCCACTTGTTCATTCAGAATTTGCATTTTGACAAGATGCCCAGGTGATCCATTTACACATTAGAGTGTGAGAAGCACTGCTTTAGCAAACACTTTGGATTTAGTTACAGGTGCTTAGCTAATGAGATTAGCTATCATTCTGAAGGAGAGTAGGACCCAGAAGAGGAACATTTGGATGGAAGGGTGGGCTACAGCCATTGGGGCATTAGGTGGGGAGATGGTGGTGGAAGGAAGGCTCGAGGCATCTTGCAAACAAGCTGGGGATAGAACTGGCTATGAAGGTAAGCAGGGCAGATTTCACAATGATCCAGGGTCCCTTCTGTCTGATATTAAAAAACGCTAAACCATATTATTTATTCTCCAGTTAAAAATATTCAGTGTAATTCATTTTCTCTTTGGATTTTGTTTTGATAAATTATTATGGTTTGTTCATTATGCTTTAATGCTTGACGGCTAGGACAGGTAGACACTTTCTGAGCCCTCCTTAATTTGAAGCTTGTACAGATTGACACAGTCATAGTTGTTGAATAATTCAAGGTGGAAATATCTGATATTCTTTAGGTGGCTGTGATCTTTAGGCCTGTCCACAGATGCATTTTGCCTGAGCCAAATGATCTCAAGATTATTAAAGTTTCAAGCAAATCCTAGAAGCTATGTTCTCTGAATGAGTCCTGAATCTGGTGAAATGAATTCAGCTATTTTAAGCATCTATAAAGCAGAATAAATTATATGATAATAAATTAAATCACATAACCTAATGAATGTACTTCTTGTCACTTAGCGAGATAACTATTACAAGCTAAATACTAAAAGCTGTGTATTTAATTGATAAAAGCACATTTACTGCATTAGAAATACATAAAGTTACCCTGTAATGTCACTACCACACAGAGTTCTGTTTCATTAATTCCAAAGAGACACTGTACAAGTTTTATGGTAATTTTTATACATTAAATTTCTTGGTGTTTTAATTTGGATTTCGTAATCTTTTTTTGCCAAATAATTATTTAACCTCACAAATGCTAGCTTTGTAATAATTAACTGGTATTTAATTATCATATAACCAGTAAAGTTATAATCTCTAAATGAAGTTTTATTCCATTTAAAATAACTGCTCATTTTAATTTAGTTTTTTTTTTTTTTTTCAGAGTAGTAGTGGGACTTTTTATGCAGGGCATAATGAAGTTGGTCATTCTTCCTAACTGAGCAAGCAAATAATCTCCTTTCAAGGTTAGCAAGGGATTTAGGTCTCATTCTTGATGAAAGAAATACTCTGAAGTTTTATTTTCCTCTATAAAATAAATCCAAATCACATACTTTCTTCCTTTGGGACCCCAAATAGAATAATTACTTGGTTTATGACATAGAATTAATGACTAAAAAGATAAAAACATATGAAAACTAAGAGGTATAATTCGACTTGCCGTGCAGTGCACTGATCTAGACAGTATTCTTATCCCTCAATGAAAAGTAGCAAGAATCATACATATTTATTTATTTTTGATGTATCACTCTTTCCTTAATTTCCATAATGAGAAGAATCACCTGGGGTACTTGTTTAAAAATACCACTTCCTGGGGCTTTCTGGGAGATTCTGATTTACTGGGACTGGGTTAGGGCCTTGGAATTTGTATTTCTATCAAGGACTTCAATTATTTAAGTCACCAGGGAAGGCTGGGGAACACTGTTTTCATACTAAGATCCAGAAAAAAGGAAATTCAGAATCGCTTGTGCCGAAACAAGAGTATAGATCTGTGCTCTGAAACTGGGCTGCGCGTTAGAAACCCTCTTTTAAAAATCCTGATGGCCAAGGCACATCCAGACCAATTAGATCATAATCTCTAAAGTGGGATGCAAGAGTCAAAATGAGTAATTTGGGAACTACCTCATAAAGGGTGTAAAAGTCATACCAAGTGGGTATTTTCAGGGTGAAAAAGTTATGGGGTCACTGCCTGTTCACTGAGAAAACATAATAAAAATACTGAATTAGGAATCTAAGGTGGTGGTTTTAAAATTTGAAGTTCTATCAGAA
Source organism: Mirounga leonina (assembly GCF_011800145.1). Taxonomy (NCBI): domain Eukaryota; kingdom Metazoa; phylum Chordata; class Mammalia; order Carnivora; family Phocidae; genus Mirounga; species Mirounga leonina. The sequence continues at coordinate 15,914,223 of NW_023270431.1, forward strand.
TCACACGGGAAGGCTAGTTAAAATAGATTGATTACTTCCACTCTAGAGTTTCTAATTAATAGGTCTGGGGTGGAGTCCAAGATCTTGCATTTCTAATAAGTTCTAGGTGAAGCTGATGCTGTTGACCCAGGCAACACATTTGAGAACCAATATTCTTTTTTTTTTTTTTTAAGATTTTATTTATTTGACAGAGAGAGAGCGAGAGCACACACACAAGCAGGTGGAAAGGGAGGGAGAGGGAGAGGCAGGCCCCCCACTGAGCAGAGAGTTGGACATGGGGCTCCATCCTAGGACCCTGGGATTGTGACCTGAGCCAAAGGTAGACACTTAACTGACAGCCACCCAGGTGCTCCAAAAACCGATGTTCTAAGGGAAGGATAAGAGATGTCAAATGAGAGCATGGTGGGACCAAATTAGATTGAGCTCAACCCTGGGTAAAATGTTAATCTGCTAGAATACCTCCTACACCGGATTCTAATAGAAAGAGCTAACTGTTATAGAGTACCTACTACGTGTCAGATGGTATTCCAAACATTATGTGTGTGTTATACATATATATGTATATTTCATTTATTTTTAAAAATAATCCTACATGACAGATGTGCTACAATGATTTTTTTTTTTTAAATGGGCTCCACACCCAAAGTAGGGTGGTGCTTGAACTCACGACCCTGAGATCGAGAGTTGCATGCTGGGCCAGCCATGCATCCCTGTAATGGTTTCTGTTTTACAGCTGTAGAAGTTGAGGTACAGGGAGGTTAAGTAACTTATTCAAAGCAATGCTGTTAGTAAACGGTAGAGCTGGAATTGGAATCTAGATGGTCTGGCTCCAGGGTTCATGCAGTTAACCACTGTTGCACTAGGAGAGGTGAAGGTGGACAAGATTTATTCAAACAATAGATGTTTGTAGCAGATTTAGAACTCACTAACTTTATCTCTTTCAGCATCTCCAAGGGGGCATTCTACAGAAATATTTTAGGAAACAAAATATCTGGACCAGAAATCAAAGAAAAAGGAAAGAAGGTAGCCAGATCCAGAAACAACCTTACATATGTAAGAGTAGGAGGAGGATCGATTTAGGAAGGAGTTTAAAATATTATAGCTCAGTTGTGCCTTTCTGAAAGAGTATGGAAATGGTATAAAAAGTAAATAAACCACTAGGGGTACATCCTACCAGTGCAGAAAAAGATGTGACATAAATGCTATTCAAGGGCTGAAACATGCATCTACTGAGGAATAACCATAACTGGAGAGGTTTTGGCTTTCATTAGGTCAGCAAGAATACAGGCTTTGGCAACAGCTATTGCAGTTTTATTTTATGAATCTGTAAGGGTGATTTTCAGTTAGAAAGATTCCTGCACTTATTTTTTCATTCAACCATCAGAAATTAATCTACCGAATGCTCAGCGTCTAGGCACTAAGGATTCAGCGGTGAACAAACAAGAGCACATTCCTGTTGGGATGGTGCTTATATTCTAGTATGGGGAGTGGTAACTTCTTTAATAGATAAAATACTTATAATAATTTAGATGTTGAGAAAATGTTTTAGAGAAAAAATCAAGATGATGGGGGCATGCTGGGTTTGGCAGCAGTGTGTATGGTAGATGAGAATACCATTTGCTCATACAGTCAGGGAAGTCTCTGATGAGTTGATAATGAACAAAAATCTCAAAGAAATGAAGTGTGAGGGAAAAGGATAAATGGGACCTTAGAGCCCTAGAACCAGCCACCTGGTTTCAAAATAAAAGGCAGGTACCCATGTCATGCATGGTTGGGCCCAATGACAATGCATTCCTTTTTGCACCTGAAGAAACCAATGTCCACAGGGAAGAAATCACCCAAACATGACTGTAGGCAGAACTTCCTGAGGACAAGGCTTACCTTCTCTACATCTGGCAAGTGGACTGCATGGGTTTCTAGGCAATGTAATTCCTATGGGCTATAATTGGATGCTAACTGAAATAAAAATAAATAAATAAATAATAGATAAATAGATCTAGATAGATCTAGATATTCCAGGCTTTGCTTATCCTGGAAGAGAAGGAACAGTAGAGAGTACAGTTCAAAGTTTTGAATGGAAAATTCTCTATCAATTTGACCCACCAAGATAGGTTTCTTTTGATCAACAGAAACATTTTACTGCTAATGTATAAGAAAGAGCAAGAAGATATAACATTACATGAACATATTACATTCTTTGACTCACTGAGCTGTGTTTTCACCAAAAATTGGAATGGAAAGTTAAAACATTTCATATTTAAAATAGGTGGTGGTGGGATTTGAAAGGCTGGTTTAGTCAATTAAATACATTGAATATGAGAGGGTAAAGTAGGAAATGCACATATATATTTTTTGTTTTGTCTGATTTCATTATCCTGGGACCAGGATCAAATTTGCACATGCCAGGAGAGGAAGGGATCATTGTGTAAGAGATGCTATCCCAGCCATTAACTTTGGGCATATTCCTAAAGGACTTTGGGAGTAGGTAATAAATAGTTTTGTGCCATAAAATCAAATTAGGGCTAAGTGTGAATGGAATCCCATTGGCAAACTGTAAAGATAGTCTGTGATTTTTTTTTTTTAAGATTTTATTTATTTGCGAGAGAGAGAATGAGAGACAGAGAGCATGAGAGGGAGGAGGGTCAGAGGGAGAAGCAGACTCCCTGCTGAGCAGGGAGCCTGATGTGGGACTCGATCCCAGGACTCCAGGATCACGACCTAAGCCGAAGGCAGTCGCTTAACCAACTGAGCCACCCAGGCACCCAGTCTGTGATTTTTTTTACCTGTGAAATTCTATGATCTCTTCCTGGAAATGGGGCATAGGAGAGCCATTGGCATGTCTGTTGTTATTGTTTGTTTGAAGGGTAAACATTAGATTCCAACCAGAGAACCACACCATGGTGGGGAGGATATGGCTGAAAGCAGGTACTAAATGGAAAAGGTGGAAAGAGAGGCAAATGGGAAGGGCACCCAAGAAGGGATGCAGTTATACTAACCCCAAGAGACAGTCAGAGTATGAAAATATTGCTCTTAACTAATTCTCTCAGGTCTCATGATGACGAGTGGCTGATGTTGGGAAAAGCCACTTGAGTCGTTTTGTGCAGAGAAGAGAAACAGATGACTGGTAAGTTAAGGGTTCTTCCTAAAAACACTTCTTTATAATGAAATTCTGTCACATCAGCTTACTAGAAGCTAACTGGAGCTACAGTTTGGCTTACAAATTGTAGCCTTTATTTACCACTTTGGGTTTTTTTCAGGTATCCTACGAGAAATACTACCATGAATTGAAAGGGAGGATGTTACTCGGGTCTAAATATATTTAAAATGAAGAAAATCAAACAAAAATTCCGTGACTGCAATGGAATTAAATTAGGAATGAATAAAAATAAAATAATCAGGAAACCCCCAAGTACTTGGAAATTAAAATATCCAATGTCAACAATACGTGATGGCTTGATCATTCTTGGCAGCCATATGCCAGGAGTTCTAAGAGATTTTAGGAGGATTCAGTAACTAAGACAGGCAGGAATATGGAGGCCCATCATCATGATTAAAACAACCTGCTAACTTCTATTTCTGGCCAAATTTGAGTAACTATACCACATTTCCCTTCTATAAACAACTAGAAAAACAGACAAAATATGTGAAACTGATGTTTTCAGACATTGGACGAAAGGTAGCACAGTACTGTGATGAAAAAAAGGAGAATAAGCAAGATAAACCCTGTGATTGTCCTATCTTTCTGCCTAGATACTCTTCTGCAAAGTGCCCAATATATGTATGTGTGTGGGAGGGAGGGGTATTGGGTATTGAGAAGAATATCGTGGTCTTGTTAAGCTAAGAAGACAGCTATTGCAGTTCAGGAAGACTGAGTTGTTAGCATGTGCAGTGCAGAGTACCGGAGTGGAATGTAGAGAAGATTCTCTTTGAAACTTACAGAATACCAGTCTGAGCGTGCATAAGTGAAAGTGCCTGAGGCCAATCAAAAACTCTTGGGGGGTTGTAATTTGAATCATTTCCATAATGTACACAGGCTGAAAGATGCTTAAGCTCTGACCAGCCAGGTTGGAGACACCTAAGAATATCTGGGGTGTTTAATTAAGATCCTAGAAGAGTCAAGCTTTGCTAGTAGACCTAGAGTAAAGAATACACCTGACTAGTCCTGAGAAACTTAAAGACAAGCCTCAAAAGGATAAAGCTGACCCGCAAGTTATTTAACTTCCCCCACAAAGTTTAACATTCTTTACAGAAAGACAGCAAAACCAGAATAAAGGTAAGAATCAGAAACAGTCAAGCCAGAGAGCAGTGGAATAACATTTTTAAAGTGCTGGTTAAATAGAACAAAACAAAACACATTTTTTAAATTTTTTTTTTAAAGATTTTTTATTTATTTATCTGAGAGAGAGAATGGGAGACAGAGAGCATGAGAGGGGGAGGATCAGAGGGAGAAGCAGACTCCCCGCTGAGCAGGGAGTCCGATGCGGGACTCGATCCCGGGACTCCAGGATCATGACCTGAGCTGAAGGCAGTTCCTTAACCAACTGAGCCACCCAGGCGCCCCAAAACAAAATACATTATTAACCTAGAAATCTCTATCCACTGAAAATATCCTTCATAAATGAAGGCAAAATAAAAATATTTTCAGACCAGTGAAAGGTTAGAGATTTTATTGCCAGAAGACCTGAATAAGAAATGTTAAAGGAAATTCCTCAGGCAGAAGAAAGTGATGCCAGATGGATACTCATATTTATAAAAAAGAATAAAGACTGCCAGAAACTGTAAATACATGAGTATTAAAAAAAAGTATTTTTCTACATTAAAAAATTCTTTAAAATATAATTCACTCTTGGGGTGCCTGGGGGCTCAGTTGGTTAAGCATCTGCCTTCTGCTCAGGTCATGATCCTGGTGTCCTGGGATGGAGTCCCTCATCAGGCTCCCTGCCGGGGGGGCAGTTGGAGCGGTGGGGTGGGTGGGGGGTGGGAGGTCTGCTTCTCCCTCTGCCCCCCCCATGTTCTCTCTCTCAAAAAAATCTTTCAAAAAAATATAATTCACTTTTTAATGAAGTTATAACAATCAGTGAAAGCAACCACAGACTTGGAGAAAATATTTGCTATACCCAAAAGAAATTCTAGGGTACTTTAGGAGTCTTTACTTTCTTTGGTACTCTACAGTTTGAACTATAATTTTACTACTGGCATGTGATCACAGGGAGGAGTTTATAATCAAATGTGGGGATCTGGCAGCCCTTTCTGCCCATGGGTCCTGTCCCCGGGCTTTAATAAAACCACCATTTTGTGCCCAAAAAACCCCTAAATGTGGGGATCTCTGTGTTGTTGGCATTTTTAATATTTGAGTGTCTTTAAGTATTTGTATAGTCCAGGCTTTGGTAACTTTTTTTTTCTGTAAAGAGCCAGACAATATTTAGGTTTTGAGCCCCATGTATTTTGGTTATGACTATTCGAATCTGTCGTGTGCAGTCATAGACATTATGTGAATGAATGGGCACACCCAGATTTGGCCTATGGCTATTGTTTGCCAATCCCTGGATCACATTGTCTATCCTGTGATGAATTTTATTAGGCAAAGAGTTGGATAGAGTGGAGCTGAGAAATCAAAGAGGGGGTTAATTTCCTTTAAAGACCTCATAGGTAGTTATTTTATATTCTGTATCTTATATCTTCTGAAGTCACTGAGGAATCTAAAGCTGTTTTTTATTATTTTAACTGACTTTCATTCACGGTAGCTTCTTTCATTGTTTATTCAGTAAGTTTTGATTGTGATTGTGACCTGTACTTAATTTGTAGGAACTTGGGACCTGGATTGAAGGTACATTTTCAGAGAATTTGCATTTACTTCTGCTGGTCACCAAGGTATGTGAAGGATCTGGGACCATTTAAATTTTTCAATTTGAGGCTTTCCCAACTGTGGTTCTGGTGAACCCCAGGGTAAGAATAGATTTATGAAGGCAAATATCCAGGGGGGATTTTATTAGTAGTGTTTTGTGGTTATCATCATCTTCATCATCTTTATCACCACCATCACCATTATCATCAATCTTTTCCATCCAGAGCCCTGACAAATATTGGTAAGTTACATATCTTTTCTCTTTATTGCTCAATGGAGTTTTTCTGGTCACTCCTTCTCAAAGTGGACTCAAGTTCAGCAGCTCCATTTTGCACCACCTCAAACCTAGTCCCCCGATCCTCGTGCAGCTTCTAATCACCACATTTTCCAAACAAGTTGGGAATGTCCATCTACCGGACTCCTATGTCTGTCTCTCACTTGCTTCTGAACTGAAATATGGAATATCAGTGTAATTTATTAGGCTCCCAGAAGTCCAATGCTTTTAAATTTATGAACCCCCTCATAATAAAAATGTTCATAAGTGATATATATGTATATATACACACATAAAATTATATATGTTTCACAAGTGCTCTGGAGATAAGCCATGGCTTCCTTAGAGTCAAGCTTTAAGGATTTCTGCTAATTATTAAATTATTTAAAGTTTGAGTGAGCTGTTTTGATTAAAATCAAATTCAAAATTAAATTTCATTACAGTATTGTAATTTCTGAGTAGAAGACTTGATATATAAATGGGATCTTGTGGGTATGTTGGGGTGAGAGAAATATGACGAGTGATTAGAGGGTTTCCACTTCTTATAAATGGAAGTGGCGTTATTGTCCATAAGCAAAATACTCTGGTTGCCTTGATAATTATGTGGTGTTATTTCCTGCTCTAGATTAGTTGATGGTTTGAAAGAACAATGATCAAAGAAAGGTTTATTCAATGTAGTTCCTTTTTCCATTTTTTTGTTTATTGATGTCTATGAATTTTTTGCTTGAACAATGTGTTCTTGGGAATTTACAGAAATGAAGTAAGGGTTTTCATGAGCATCCTAAGTCAAAACAGAAATGGTTTCACCAAACCAATAGTTTCAATAGAATATTTAGGATTGTATATTATATATTTAAACTACCTACAAGTATTTTTTCTATTAAGCATTCTGTCAAGGCCCATATCAATATACACTTTTTAAATGACATGATTAGAGTAGCATTTCAAAATGTCTTGATAATAGATTTTTAAAGAACAGTATTATGGTTAAATGAATTGACAATGGCATGGGTTAGACTTGGTGAAGCAGGTTTCTTTACAGAATAATTTTTCAGAAACTTTAAAATGCAAATATAGTATTGTGAATCTCTAAAATGAGGTATAACAAGCTGCATTTTGTACTCCCATTTAAACATGAAATCCTTTTCTCTTGGTGCTTCTCCTGGGACAATAGATTTAAAACATATCTGTGTCCTTTTATACTACTTTTCTTTCTATTTAAATATGAAAAAAAATTTCAACACATTTATGTCATGAATATTTATTCTTTTTCTTTATTAAATATATAAAAATTTAAATAATTAGTGCTTAAAATGGAAACTATGTATTGCACATAAGAGTAAGTTGGTTTTTCATATAAATCTAAATGATCAGGATCACTAATTTAATAGGCAGAATCTGTTGTATCAGACCTGCTCATTACTGTTCATCTTAAGTCTCTCAAAACAATTTTTGTGTGGCAGACATGAGGACCAAAATGCTCATTACCAAATCCCCAAGTGCCTAGAAATGCTCTTGCCTAAAGCCTACATGTTAAGTGTGAACAGCATGTTTTCCTCCATGGGTTGGACTGAATGAGTGAAACCTGAAGTTGAAGATGCTAATTGCATATGTTAATACCATGTCTTCTGCAGTAACCATGTGTCATTTATTATCTAGGAAGAAACTCATAATTAGGTTTGCTAAAACTCAGTAATTAAAAATTAAATAAGATCTTGAGTATTTTAAAACACATGACCGAGGTCTTTGAAAATACTGTATCTTTTATGCCGACTGTCCTGCAGCCACCAGGTGGTAGCCTGTATGAATATCTCAATTGATTTCATTTATGGTATTACATATATTAATATCCGGGAAATTGCAACCAACTTTCCTCCTTTGAGAATGTTTATCTAGTATCTTGACAAGGAGTATGTTTTATCTCCCCATCATACCACATCTTGTAAATAATACATTTAGTTTTAAAAACAAAAATAATGAACGTGGGGAGAGACTGGAAGAGGGGCCGATGCTCTTCTTTCCTGCATCTTGTATCCTGGCTGAAGAGGGAAGTGGTCCTCTGGTTCACACTCTTCTGCAACTCTTTCCTTGTTCAAAACCTCACTGAACCTCCATTGGTCTTTCTACATCATACTCTTTTTTTTAGGACTCATGGGTATTCTCCAGCAGGGCCTTGGCAGTTTGCTCCCTTCCCTTATTTACTAGGAAACTGGACCACACACATAGAAGACATGGTAGCTGTAATGGTGGGGGGATGAAAATAATCTGAGGACATTCTTCTTTGCAGAATTTTGGCTTTACTTCATTTTGGCTTTACTTCAGTTTCCTCTAGGGTCCTGTCTTTGGCTTTTTGCTAGGAAGAGAGTCACTTGTGTTCTTGGCAGAATACCAGTCAACCAACAATCTTCAGAACCCCGACATAACGCTTATGCCCTACGGTCAGCATCTCGTCACAGTGACAACAGCTGTGGCTAAAGCTGTTTGCTATTTCATTTCTCCTTAAATATGTTCTACAACACACATATGCATGTCAAAGGCATCCATGTAGTTTTACCTTAAATTTTTGTCTATCATCTGATGGAGTAACTTCTCTAAACTCAGGAAGGTAGGACTCCAAGGTAGACAATGGCCTGGAAATCTCACTTAAAAGTGTTTTAACATATATATTTAATAAATATATAAATATAACATATAATCATGTCCCATACAATTTTTCTCCTGTCTTTTGTAGTATCCAGATACATAGAGATGAGTAGAGTATGGGTTTAAAAAGTAATCATATGTTGGGGTGCCTGGGTGCCTCAGTTGGTTAAGTGTCTGACTTTTAATTTTGGCTCAGGTCATGGTCTCAGGGCTGTGAGATTGAGCCCCTTATAGGACTCCGCGCTGGGTGTGGAGTCTACTTACGATTTTCTCTCTTCCTCTCCTCTGCCCCTCCCCCCCACTCTCTCTCTCTCAAATAAACAAATCTTTAAAAAAATCCTATTTTCATCTAGCATATTGAGTTAAAAATTCAAATTTGTAACCAAAAGAGCTTAAAAAGGCTATTATACTTTTTCTGTTAATTTTTTTTTTCCTTTATGAAGAATAAGACCAGAACACAAGTTTTTTGTTGTTGTTCTTTTCCTAATGCAGTGGTATCCTCCAAATCTGTAAGTAGCATACTTAATAAGATGTTTACCTTCCAGTGACTTCACATTAATAGCTAACAAAATTATCATTCAATTTTTTGATACAACTGTGAAATTAGTGTATAAAAGTGCAAAAGCAAGTATTTTCTTACGGTAATTTGCTATCTGTATCTTTTGAAAATGAAGTCTATGTTCAGATATGACTTACAAAGAAATATAAGAATGAGTTACATGAATACTCTAGCAATAATAAAAAGTGCATTGTTTGTAGAAAATAATCATTAACTTCTAACCAGTGGTTTAAGTAAGTTTTATTTAACTAAAACCCCACCCTACCAACTGAAATCACATCAGTGGTGATGGAAGGTACGAGTGGCAGACTGTATTATCAGCGTCAACTCCAGGAAGGTCAAGATACCAACCTTGGATTAATATGAGGAGGCCTTCATAACTTAAGAGACTCGAAAACATGCAAGTTGCCTGACGGTCCTAACTGTGATGAAAATCACCCACTGAAGTGGGTATTATTGTAAATCTTTGTCTACCTGACAGATTTACATCTCCTTACCTCCATAAAATTCACCATTAACGGCACAACACCTATTAAGCTGAGATATTTCTAGGTGTAGTACATCATGGTATTTTCCTGTATAGTTTACATTATTCTTGGCATTTCACTGCCTGTCTCATGAGATGGCTGAGAAGGAAAATATAGTAACTTGCACTCACTTCTCAAGGACAAAATGCCACATCTTACCAGAGGAAACATTCAGAAAGTGAAAAGCAAATATTTAGAATAATAAGGTTGAAAAATGTGGTACATGAGAAATCTGGCGACTTGAGGGGAAAAACATTTTGCTTTGTGGAATACAATTTTACTACACTACCAAATTCCCAGTTTTTAGGGTTTTTCAAAAAGGGACAAATAAACATTTGCAAAAGCTTCATTGTTTGAGCTGGGTATATACAAGAGAGAAAATACGATCTTTGACATAAACCCAGTCTTAGAGCTTAAGCTTTCTCCAGTACTTGAATTGGGAAACCCTGAGGCCCCAAAAACATTTGGGTAAAGCTATCGTAGCACTTTCTTACAATACCAGTTAAGCAGGCTTTGTGTAACAGAGGCAATTGAAATGTCCAGGCTCTCCCTTGAGATATGTCGGCACATTGAGAACCTGGGATTCTGAATAACTCAATTCTTATTCACATACAGCCTAAGAGGAAAATAATGTCAACTCTTACCAGAGTCTTTCTATTTTCTCTCTTAGGAGAAACAAACAGTTACAAGCATGTAATAAACTTTTGACACGTTGTTGTGAAGGTTTTGGTCATAATGTAGGGTAGAAAATTCTATAAACTAATGCCACTGCATTTTACATGGGCTAAAAAGGAATTTTTAAAACCAGATTGCATCATCGCACAACTGAAAGAGATTGGTGGTATTTTCTGCAAAGCCCTGGCTTGATACCTGACAGAACTGCAAGATGACCAGCCCAAGTTCATATTATTAGCTAATGGTAGTACCAGGACTTAAGAAACAAGTGTTCTTCAGGGAAGCTTCTCCTGAACTCAGATAAGGCACAGCCAAATTTTGCTTCTTGTGGAGCCAGCTGTGGGGAATGTTATGTAGTAGAAAATGTTTTCCTTAGCCTTTTGCCTTTTCACTGTGGAAAGGAGAAACAGAAAAGTGAAATTATTGAAATCTTAATCAAATGTTTAGGAGAAGAACTTGTACTTCTTTTGTATGTAGTGTGTAGTGTTGCCTGATCCATTTCCTTCTTTACAGCAAGATTCTTTCATTTTATATTGTAATAATAAAGGGCACAGTGGAAAAGCCTCATGTGCAACAATGTAGTCATTACACAGAGCTTTGGATATATGGTATTTATCGGTATTACAAACTATTAGAAATAACCGTATAGATCTTGTGGAAGAACCCTCTTATAACGGCTAGTACTGGTTTCACATAATAGGGGCCCAGAAAATATTTATTTGATTTGGTTCTTCTGTCAGTATTTTTTGTTGAACCCATGTTTAAGATAATCCAGCCTAGGGGTGCCTGGGTGGCTCAGATGGTTAAGCAACTGCCTTTCACTCAGGTCATGATCCCAGGGTCCTGGGATGGAGCCCTGCATCGGGCTCCCTGCTCAGCAGGGAGCCTGCTTCTCCCCCTCCCTCTGCTTCTCCCCCTGCTCATGTTCTCTCTCTCTCTCTCTCTCTCTCTCTGTATCTCTGTGTCTCAAATGAATAAATAAAAAAACCTTTAAAAAAAAAAGAGATAATCCAGCCTGGAACATGAGGGGCCTGAAAAAATTAATATACTGAAATGTTCAACAGGCATCATGTGTGTTTATTGGTTTTAATAGGATTTTTTGAAGACTGTGTGGTACAGTTTACTATCTCCACAAAGCAGGGTGGGAACATCCCCATCATCCTAAGTATTAACAAGTAGACTGTGCTTCCTTTTGACTCACAGAGAAAGTGCAAGAGCATTCAGCTTAAACAACGGTCCACTAGAAAACTTCCCAGCTGCTCGTTAAGTCCTATCAAACCTAGTGTGCAGAGATCCTTGCTCTGGTGGGTACAGTACCACTGTTGGGGACGAACATTAATTGTGCCTCTCACCCCCCAGATTTTTTTTTTTTTAAGATTTTATTTATTTATTTTAGAGACAGAGCGCAAGAGTTGGGGAGTGGGAGAGGGAGAAGCAGACTCCCTGCCGAGCAGGGAGCCCGATGCGGGACTCGATCCTGGGACTCCAGGATCATGACCTGAGCCGAAGGCAGTTGCTTAACCAACTGAGCCACCCAGGCGCCCCACCCACCCAGATTCTTATGTTGAAGTCCCAACTCCCCATGTGACTGTATTTGGAAATGGAGCCTTTAGGGAGGTAATTAAAGTTAAATGAGGTCATAAGAAGTGACGCTAGAGAGCTCTCTTCACCTTGTGAGGGCACAGTAAGATGGTGGCCATCTGTAAAGTAGGAAGGGAATCCTCACCAGAAACTGGCCCTACCGGACCTTGTTCTTAGCCTCCAGAACTGTGAGAAATACGTTTCTGTGTTTAAGCCACCGAGTCTGGAGGATTTCATATGGCCCATTAGTCAGCCAGAGCTGACTAATACAATTACCATTTAAAACAAAAAACAGGATGGATAAACAAATAAGCATTTTTGGAAAACTATTATGTGCATGAACGCTTCCAAAAATCATACTGATGTTTTTCTCCCCCCTTCATCTCTTATGGTCCTTTACTTATCCATCTCTTAGATCAGTAAGAGGACAAACTATTGTTGGGAAATTAAAAAAAACAACACACAGGCTTATAAAAACAAATGCATTACAGTCTCTCCACCAGCCCAATTCCTTCATAGACGAATTAAAGAAATGAGTTTTAAACGAAGTTCAGTTACTTAAGGACCTGATGTGTCATGTGAGTTGTATTATCCTCACTCAGGTTTGTTTTTGTTTTGCCCTTTGAATGGAGCACATCATCCTCAAAGGCTTAATGAACAGCCACTGCTTCCAGGAGAGCTGTTTGGAGTCAGAAATGCTGTTTCTCCAAGATGAGAAATTATGTTTGCATAGCAGAAAACACAAATTTAAGTTAGAAATATGTTGGAAAATGTCATTTCCTTTGCAACCCAAACAAATTAAGAGGAAGGGAAATATCACTTAGTAGAATTCAGAGCTTGTTGTGAAATTTTGAAAGAGTTATGGAAATTTGGCAAAACCTAAAATGTTGCTTGGCATTTATGCCCTGGGATGAGTATTTTAGGAGTTCAAATTAAACTTGTTGACAGATATATACTGAGAACATGTTAACATATTGCTGTTTCTCTTTCTTATTGTAAGGATTGTCCTATGAACTAAGGATTTGTTCCACATATAACCTATTCAAGTTACTATGTGTAATGCAGATGAAAAATTTATATTTACTATGTATTTAAAACATTATTTTATTTTTATTTTTTTACTATATATCTTGAAATCATGGCTATATCCCCATGGGATGAAGCATTCCCAAATGCTTAGAAAACTAAACATAGAAAACCAAAAATAACAGATTTTAAGATTACCACTGTGGGGTGCCTGGGCGGCTCAGTGAGTTAAGCAGCCGATTCTTATTTTCGCTCAGGTCATGATCTGAGGTTTGTGAGATTGAGCTCTGTGTCAGGCTCTGTGCTGGGTGTGGAGCCTGCTTAGGATTCTCTCTCTCCCTCTCCCTCTTTCTCGCTCTCTCTCCCCCTTCTCTTAAAAAAAAAAAAAAAAAAAAAGATTACCACTGTGCTGTATATCATCTACTACTTGAAGAGAAAATGGCAGATGCATGGAAGTTAAAATTCACGAAGGCTGCTAAGAAGCTCTAACTGCTTTCTTTCTGTAGATGATAGAAGCATTTAAATGCTGTATATGGTTACCTTGAGCCACTATTCTATTTAATTATTTTTATTTTTTTTTTTTAAAGATTTTTTTATTTATTTATTTGAGACAGAGAGAATGAGAGACAGAGAGCATGAGAGGGAGGAGGGTCAGAGGGAGAAGCAGACTCCCTGCCGAGCAGGGAGCCCGATGCGGGACTCGATCCCGGGACTCCAGGATCATGACCTGAGCCGAAGGCAGTCGCTTAACCAACTGAGCCACCCAGGCGCCCTATTCTATTTAATTATACATGTCCATTTTATCCAGCTTGGACTACTGTGTTGTGTTAGTCTCTCAATTTTTGCATGTGGTACTGGAAAAGTCAAATTACAGCTGAGGTGAAATGGAATATCAAGATGCATGACAGTCTTTGTAGGAATGTTATGGAGGAAGAAATCATTATTGCTGAGATGGTTATAAGCCTTTCTTTTGAAGTAAAAGTTCTTAATTTGAAACTTGTTTTTCAAATTACTGGCCTTTTGAATTCTAATCTACTAGAATACTCTAAAAGGAATACACTTTTTGAAGATTCTCCCCCCCCCACATATTTGCTAAGTAAAATACAAATAATATCTAATATAGTGTTTGCATAAATGTTATTTCCTTTCTTTCTCCTTCTTAATAGAGGACCAAAGATGGAGGAAGTTCATATCTTGACCCGCTTTGGCTATTGTGTAGATATTGCTCAGCTTTCTAATTTGGTGATTATGAAGATAGGAGAACAGTGGGAAGGAGGTGAGCTAGTTCCAGTGTCTCTGCTCTAGGAGAAGGAACATCTGATTTCAGAATCTTTGTAGAATGTGATGGTTAACTTTATGTGTCACCTTGACTGGGTTGACAGATGCCAGATAGCTGATAAAATATTATTTCTGGGTATGTCTGGAAGGGTATTTCAGGAAGAGATCAGTATTTGATTCAGTAGATAGAGATCTGCCTTCACCAGCGTGGGTGGGCACCATCTAATCATTTAAGGACCTGAATGGAAAAAAAGGTGAAGGAAGGGTGAATGTTCTGTCTCTCTTCTTGAACTGGGACATCCGTCTTTTCCTGCTTTTGGTTCTTGGGCCTTTGGCCTCAGACTGAATTATACCACTGGCTTTCCTGGTTGCAGATGGCAGATTATTGGACTTCTCAGCATCCATAATTGTGTGAACAGATTCCTACAATAAATCTCCATATATATATATATATGTATATATTAATAGAATATATATAATAATATAATATAATATAATATATATATATATTATATTGGTTCTATTTTTCTGGAGAACCCTGACTAATACAGAGAATAAAGACAATTTCTAGGATACAGTAGACAATCAGCAAATGTTTGTTGAGTGAACAAATTGATACATGCATAAAGATAATGAATGCCAACATGTGTGCAAGTGATGATTGAATAAGCCAGAAGTGGAAGGTTGCAGATGTGCTAGTCTGTTCAGTTTGCCATAACAAAACACCACAGCCTGGGTGGCTTAAACAATGGAAATTTGTTTTCTCACAGTTCTGGAGGCGAAAAGTCCAAGATCAAAGTGCTGTCAGGGTTGTTCCTGGTGAAGCCTCACTTTTTGGTTTGCAGATGGCTGCCTTCTCAATGGAGAGAGATCTCTGATATCTCTTTTTCTTCTTATAGAGACACCAGTCCTGTTGGATTATGGCCCTTTCCTGTGACTTCATTTAATTTTAATTACTTGCTTAAAGGCCCTATCTCCAAATACAGTCACATTAGGAGATAAGGCTGCAACATATGAGTTTGGGGCAGGGGGTGGGGGAGGGGGCCACAGTTCATTTTGTAACATGGAGGAATGCTGAGATTTTAAGAAATGTGAACTACATACTTTTGGCAGTTGTTATCTGGTAACTATTTTATCTACCCATTTTTCACCTTAAAGACTAGTTTTAGAACTATGCAATCTATCCTCATCGAGCATTTGCAGAATGGAGATAGAAGGGATTTCAGGTAGTTCAGTGTAGCTACAATACATTCAAACCTTTCAAATTTGTGATGCCATTATAAATCCTCTTGAGGATGGCCTACAAATTTTGCAATAGTCATATTCCTTCACAGTATCTCCCAAATAACAACAATGAATAAGCTGAAAAACAAACTTGACTAAAATAAGTGTTTGGCTCAATAGAATGTATCTCATAGTTTGTTTGGACATCACCTGAATGGGGCTGATTCCAAGGAGAAGAATAGAGTGGCAATGAATTTTATACTCCTAGCTATTTAGCTACATTTATTAAACAATAATTAATATATTATATAATTTAATAATAAATATTCATTTTAATGTGAGCTACCCAGCAAAATTATAAGCATTATATGATGTGTTTGGTATAGTATTTATAATTTTCACTGTAATATCTACTTTTATTTTTAAATTAATAAAAAAATCCTGGCTACAGGGGTTTAGACTCTATATTCTAACAGATTTATTGGGCCACTTAGCTGTCTTATTACTCACAGTACATATATAATTGGTTTAAAATAAAAGGATGAGGGGCGCCTGGGTGGCTCAGTTGTTAAGCGTCTGCCTTCAGCTCAGGTCATGGTCCCAGGGTCCTGGGATCGAGTCCCGCATCGGGCTCCCTGCTCAGCGGGAAGCCTGCTTCTCCCTCTCCCACTCCCCCTGTTTGTGTTCCCTCTCTCACTCTGTTTCTCTCTGTCAAATAAATAAATAAAATCTTTAAAAAAATAAAATAAAATAAAAAAGGATGAAATAAATATATTTTGAACAATCCAGCTTATATTAAGCTCTAAAGCCGTATCTGATAAAGATGCTCACCAATGTTCTACCAAGAGTAGTAAAATTAGTACTTGAGGATGAGTTATATAGATGCTATAACTTGAAGTAATTTGTTGGATACATTTTGAAGAAATGGCAATGTTGATGCATATCTGATTTTATTTTACAATTTTCTTCCAGGTATGTTTTAACTGAATTATTTTATCTTTAAATGTTGTAGACTAGTATTTATTGTTCTTAGACTAGTTCAAGTTGTCAGATTATTTCTAATCTAAAATTGCTTGGTTTACATACAAGATTTGTATTTTTATAAAAGTGTATGTATTTTAGGGACGCCTGGGTGGCTCAGTTGGTTAAGCGTCTGCCTTCAGCTCAGGTCATGGTCCCGGGGTCCTGGGATGGAGCCCCACATTGGGCTCCCTGCTCAGCGGGAAGCCTGCTTCTCTCGCTGGCCCTCTCCCCTCTCATGCTGTTTCTCTCTCTCTCACTCTCTCTCAAACAAATAAATAAATAAAATTTTTTAAAAAAGTGTATGTATTTTGTCACACAATGTGTGACAAAAGCAGCAGGCATGGGGTTATTATATATGGGATAAAAATAAGCCTTTTTTATATATGTAAATATATATATGCATATTTATTTGTGTGTATATATATGTCTATTTATACATTTAATTTCTGTTCTCTTTTACTCCTTCCCGTGTACCTTTCTGTCTTCCAGTAGCCTTATTCATCATCATTTCTTATTTCCCATTCTTCATACAAGTCTCCATCAATATCTAAAGTGCACGTATTTCTTTGAATCCTTCCCAAATTACTTACTTGTAAAAGGTTCCCTTTTGTCTCTTTCTCTTGCACACACATACAAAAGAATATGTAGGACTACCTAGGTACTTTTTTTTTTTTTTGCCATTTTCAAGCAAATTTTAAGTAGCAGAAGATTGACATTTGACATTCAAACATGTGAGTTGATTTTCTTCATTTTTTTGAAGAGTGAGATGATGTTAGCTGAACATGAAATCTCATAGTTTCCTGGTATACATAAATCCTTTCATCTGCAGTTAGTATGATCTCTTCCCCCTATCCGACCTATTGGTTAAATTCCAAGCTATGGTCTTTTTGCAAGGCTGTCTGAATTATAGTTTCTGAAACAAATGCTAGATGTGGACTGCATGGAAATATAATTTTTGAGATCAGAGAAGAGTTTCTACTGCTTCTCCTTTCACTGTACTTGGTGGGTTTCCAGGAAATGAAAACATAAGAGCATGTGGTTTTAGAGAAGATGCTTCATTTTAACTTAATTTTATTATTTATTTTATTTTATTTTACTTTATACTATTATTTATTTATTAATTTATTTTCTGTGCATAGGCCCCTCTAGGAAGTGGTGGTTGATCAGTGCCATGATGTTTTTACCTCGGTGAACTTTGTTCTGTGATTTCAGTTACATTTGTGGGAGACTAAGGAATGCAGCTTCAGAGTTTCTAGAAAAACTAGAATTTGTAGCATACATGGCATGGTAATATCTAGAATGTATGAATATAGTCTTGGTTTCTTTCAAATGCTCTGCTAATTTTGCTTGATGATGATCAAAGCTAAGGCAAAACTCCATGAGAATTATAGAACTTTTATACCTGGAAAATATTTGAAAAAAAAAATCAACTTGAAAGTTGTTGAATTAGTGGTCTGTGAAAAGCCATTCCCATGGGCTCTTGTATTCATCAATATTCTTTGAGTATTAATGGGCAGAAATCTAACTTAAGGAAAGAAAATAATGATTGGAATGAAAATGATGTAATTCACAGAAGAAAAAAGGGCTACCCTGCAGCTCTTATACTTGGACCTGGAGATGCAATATTGCCAGGATCTTTCCTCTTAGAATCTTATTTCTACCTTTCTTTGGGTGTAGGTTTCAGTATTTTAGATTTTTCTATCTGAAAATATTTCTCCAGATTAAAGATTAGAGAGGAAAGAGAAATTGTCTCCAAAATATTCATCTATAAAAATAATAATTTATTACTGAACTGATATTGACATGTAACCATCTCTGGAATAATCTCAGTGCCAGGAGAATGAGGGACAACTGTGGGTGGATCATGTGTTCACATCTTTGGCTAGAAGAGTAGGCCCCTATAATTGACAGTTCATTTAGAAACACAGTTTTAGACACTAAGGGGTGGGGCATGGTTATAGGTAGCAAAAATAATAAATACCCACAAGGGTAAACTCTGTGAATGCACAGTACCTACATCTGTTTTTCTACATGTATAATTTTTAGAGAACTCTTAAATCCAGTTGTTTCATGTATAGTCAGAAACTCTCTTTCCTACATGGATGGGGGACAGTTATGGGTGACTGAATCCTGCCCCAAATCTAGAATCCCTGGGCAATTAGATATCGTCTCACTCAAGCCCAGATGTGGCTTCTCATGAGCCAGCAACTTACGTAGCGAGTGGTACATTTGGCCACCTGTGCTACTCACAACATACAACGAAGAAACAGCAAAGTGTTTCCATCCAGGTCAGGGAGGGTTTCTCATCAGTGCCACTGTTGACATTCTAGGTTGAATAATTCTTTTGGAGGGCTGTTCTGTGCATCGTAGGATGTTTCGCAGCATTCCCAGCCTCACCAGATGTCAGTAGCACCAACCCACCCAAGTTTGTGACAATCAAAAATGTCTCTACACATTGCTGAATGTCTTCTACATTCACCCACAGTTAAGAACCACTGAAATAAGGGGAGAATGGGATGCAACATATGAGTTGTCAAGGGTCCAAAACCACTACTGTATGCTCATTAGAGGGGAGTAGTTACAATCACTGGACCCGAAGTCAGGTTCTTTGTGTCTAGATTTTGACTTAAAGTTCCCTAACTGTGGAAAATGGACTTACCTTCTGTAAGCCTGTATGTTTTTCACAAAACCAACATAATGATAGGGACAATCTCATAAGGTAGTTTTGAGGATTCAGTGAGCTTTTAGCACAGTGCCTGCACATAATAAGAGACATTTCCACTAATGTTGGCTATTATCGTTCTCATCTGGCTAAGTTGGAACATTAAGTTGCATGCACATGTTGACTCACTTTGCAGGCAATGGAGTGGCTTTCTTGATTGGATATTCAGTTGTCCTTATTCTGCCCATGGGAAAAAGTCCATTGTCCGAGGTTCTTTATAGACATACCTGAAGGGCTATTAATGAGGCTTCACCAGCTTCGGAATGGTCTACCTCTAGAGAACAATTCTGTCATGACCATGTGGATTGCCTCTGCAGTTAAATATTCATGCACCACTGTTTAGCAAGCTTGTGGTTTTTCTTTCCATAAAGATTTTCCTTTCTCCTGCCCCCACACCCTTCGTCCCTTCCTTCCTTGCTTCATCTTTTTCTCTTCCCTCCCTCCTCCTCTTGTTCCTCCCTCCCTGTCTTCTCTCTCTCTCTCTCTCTCTCATATAGTTGCGTATGAATTTCATTTGATGGCAATGATTTAGCAGTAAATAAAAATAGAAATTGTGAGGTCAGGAACATTGTGTCCGGATCTCTGCTTTGCAGGCTCTGTTTCTTAGCAACAGGACTTCCACCTTCTCAGTTTCTCAGGTCTCAGCTCAATGCCTTTGGCGTAAGCCACTGCCTGAATCAGGATAAAGAAACAGGCTGGAGTGGTGAGACAGAGCTTCCCCCATGTTCAGACACCTGCATCTCCTATTTGCAAGTGACAAATTGGATGCTTCTTTTAGGGAAAAGTTAAAACCTTTGCCAAGTAGGGAGTTCAGAACAAGAGATGTTTGAGAGTAGCCTGAATAGGACGGTCTACTCATTCTTTCTGGATTCTAGTCTTAGCCGCTGTAGCATTTCTTCCTTCCTAAACTTTGCAAACACAAATTTTAATAGAAGGCAGAGAATTCAACTGTTGCATTTCTTTAGGATGCATTAGATAAGAGTTTTTAAAATTGCAGTTTAATGGGCATGGGCAGAAAATGTATCTCTTTTAAAAAGTTGTTTAAATTAGCAGTGGTCTTTCTGTTCCCAGATGGAGAAGCTTGTTTTTTTTTTTTTTTTTTTTTAAGATTTTATTTATTTATTTGAGAGAGAGAATGAGATAGAGAGCATGAGAGGGGGGAGGGTCAGAGAGAGAGGCAGACTCCCTGCTGAGCAGGGAGCCCGACGTGGGACTCGATCCCGGGACTCCAGGATCATGACCTGAGGCGAAGGCAGTCGCTTAACCAACTGAGCCACCCAGGCGCCCGAGAAGCTTGTTTTAAAGCTTGTCTCTCACATGTAGGACTTTACTGAACCCTGGGAAAAGAAGCCAGCATTCCAGTCTTCTAATATTTTTCTATCATTGAAGATTGAGTTTAGGCAGGCACATATTTGAGACAAATTGCTTAATGAACTGCTTCACTGGTTTAGAGCAGTTGTTTTTCCCATCCTGGGATGAAAGGGTATCCACTATCCCCTAGTCCAACTTGAATAGCCACTTCTATGTTTTTGGCTTATAACTTTATAACTTTTCACTCTCCTCTTTGCATATAACTTTATTTATTTATTGAAATTATTTATTTGCAAGTAACAAACACCTAATTCAAGTAGTTTGAGCAAAAAGAGATGTATGTGTGCATATTTTATGTAAACATATATATATATATATATATATATATATATAATTTTTTTGAGAGATGACTGCTTGGATAGCTATAGGAAGCAGGCGGGAAAAACCTCAGGATATTAGAGGCAGAAATCAGACTTGATTCATTTATTTCACAAACTTTGAGAAACTACTATGTGCCAAGCCCTGAGATCAAGGTGCAGTAAAAACAGGCACTTTCTGATTCCCTAAAGCTTTAAAATCTATTTCAGTGAGATCATTGGTCTGATTCTTATTACAGTGCCTCTACTGGTTATTGTATTCTTTCAGATTCCTTTACGTGGTAGTGTACACAATCCCTAGTAGCCCCTGGTTTATGTCTTTTCAAATTCCTAACTTGAAGAAAGGATGATTTTTCTCTGATAGTTCTATTCAAGAAACTCTTGGAGGGCCCCACCCCTGAATCAGTTACACTGGGGTGTAGGGGTGGTATAATATCAGTGGCCGGGTTTGAGTCTCTCTGGATCCACCTCTCTACCGAGTAAAACTCCCCTCTTCTACTGGGTTTGGGGAGGAGCAATAGCTTCTTCTTATTCTGTGCTGTTGCTCTGGAAGATAATTAAGCCTCTACTTTCTAAGACTTGATCCCCTCATTCCAAGCTTAGTTTTGAGCTTTTTCAAATTGTTCTCCAGCTCTCCAAATGTTGTTGCTGTTGTGTCCCATTGTATTTGTCCTTGGATGTTTATACTTTTTTTATTTATTCACTTTTTAGAAAATAGTTTTCTCTCATTTGACTGCAGACTCAGAGAGTGTATATGTTAACCGTTGTGTGATCTTTTAAGCTTCATATAGGTGTATTTCTTTTTTTTTTTTTTTTTAAGATTTTACTTATTTATTTGACAGAGAGAGAGAGACAGTGAGAGCAGGAACACATGCAGGGGGAGTGGGAGAGGGAGAAGCAGGCTTCCCACTGAGCAGGGAGCCGATGTGGGGCTCGATCCCAGGACCCGGGATCGCGACCTGAGCTGAAGGCAGACGCTTAACGACTGAGCCACCCAGGCGCCCCAATAAATAAAATCTTTTTTTTTTTTTAAAGATTTTATTTATTTATTTGACAGAGAGAGACACAGCAGGAAAGGGAACACAAGCAGGGAGAGTGGGAGAGGGAGAAGCAGGCTTCCCGCCGAGCAGGGAGCCCGATGCGGGGCTCAATCCCAGGACCCTGGGATCCTGACCTGAGCCGAAGGCAGACGCTTAACGACTGAGCCACCCAGGCGCCCCAACGTAGGTGTATTTCAAATGAAATCTCATTTGACCATTGGTCTTTAAAATACCTACAACTGGTTTAGCCCTATTCCAAGATTGTACAGTTGATCTGATGAAATTGCACTTGAAAAGATTTTCGCTTTATCAGTGTTGATCAAAAGCTATATACTTAATTTTTAGATCAGTTGATATAATGACCAAATTCAGATAAAGACAGTCATTTGCTTTTAAGCGCTTAATTTTCTTGAGAAATCCGTTGATCATTTCATGTCATCAACTCTTTATAGTACTATGAATACTTTGACCACTGATTTTACTGGTATTAGCTAGGGCCTTCTCTACATATTTTGTACCATCAGCTTTAGAAGAGGGGAAATCTTTTCACCAAAAGAACTATATTGGTTTCCACAATGAAGTACTAGATCTTTTAATATTGAAGAATGTCTTAAGATTTTCGGTGCTAACAAAGTGTTTAGTGAGAGGAAGGGGAAGATATTTGTAATTCATGTTGTTATGCAGCAACCAAAATTCTCATCTCTGTGTTTTTACTGGCGTATACTGACAAATTTGCCTCGTGGCTTCGGACTATGGTACATCTAATGAACTATACTAACAAATAATAAAAGATTAGATGATACCGTTTTAAAATATCTAACTCCTTATTCTTGATCCTGCTTACTTGGCTTTTCATTATACCTATATCTCAGTGTTTGCATGTTGGAATTACCTGTGGGGCTTTTAAGAAATATTGAGGCTCTGGCCCCAACCCAGACTAATTAAATCTGAATTTCTGAGGATGGCATCTGGACAGCAGTACTATGTTAAGCTCTACACGTGATTATGATATGCAAGCAGAGTTGAAAACTACTGCTCTCTTTATGTCCTATAGGAACATGCAAATGAATATGTTTTTGTCCTTTGGAGGGTATACCTGGCTTCAACTTCCTGCTACATTCTCACCTCAGGATCTAAGGGATCCCTGGGTTCTGAATATTAATCATTATTTTGTTTAGAGACCTAATGTCAGGGAGTCCTGACATTTAAGCCCATGGAGTCCTAAAATATGAAGGGAATTTAAGAAAATGTTGCTGTAGTGCAGCATTTAAAACCTGTTGGGGACTTTCTGTGAACCTAGCCAGAGGAGTGCCATGTAGACTTAGTTACTCAAACCTGAATTATGTTAATTTACTTGAGTTCATATTTAATTATTTGAATATATTTTATTAATGTATGATTGTTCTTTTACGTCACAGGTAAGTGCTTTGCAATCCTATATATCAGATCTTATAACACTTATTTCCCTCTACGATATTGGTTTTGGCTCCCCAGATAAAAAAACTAAATTTTCCTTATCTAACATATGCCATAGGTTACTTGGGAGTATCAGGGTATTAAAAGTGCTATTGTGGATACTATGAAGTCATTAAAAGTTGAAGGTTTTGGAATCGGGATTGCTTTTGGGGAGTATCAAACATTAATAATGGGATGTCAAAAAAAAAAAAAAAAGGTAAAGGTTCCTAAAAGAGGGAATTTCTTGCTAAAAGCTGTTCTTTATGGAATGTTGGTTGTTATGGTGACAGAATAAACAGAAGCCATTTATCAAATACTCGTTCATTAAAATATTTATTTGTGCCTGCTATGTGGCAGGCAATGTGCTTGACATTTCAAATGGGGAGCAGGTTGAAGGGGATGATGGTATACATACGGGAATATGTATACATTGATTTGTATGTCAGAAACATTTGAATTAGGCTTAAGAAGTACAGCCACTCTGGAAAACCGAATGGAGTTTCCCCAAGATGTTAAAAATAGAGCTACCCTATGACCCAGCAATTGCACTACTGGGTGTTTACCCCAAAGATACAGATGTAGTGAAAAGAAGGGGCAACTGCACCCCAGTGTTCATAGCAGCAATGTCCACAATATCCAAACTGTGGAAGGAACCGAGATGCCCTTCAACAGATGAATGGATAAAGATGTGGTTTATATATACAATGGAATATTACTCAGCCATCAGAAAGGATGAATACCTCCCATTTATATCAACATGGATGGAACTGGAGGGGATTATGCTAAGTGAAATAAGTCAATCAGAGAAAGACAATTATCATATGGTTTCACTCACATGTGAAATATAAGAAGTAGTGCAGAGGATAATAGAGGAAGGCAGGGAAAACTGAATGGGAAGAAATTAGAGAGGGAGACAAACCATGAGAGACTCTTAACTTCAGGGAAACAAACTGAGGATTGCAGAAAGGGAGCTGAGTGGGGGATGGGGTAACTGGGTGATGGGCATTAAGGAGGGCACGTGATGTGATGAGCACTGGGTGTTATACGCAACTAATGAATCACTGAACACTACATCAAAAACTAATGATGTGCTGTATGTTGGCTAATTGAATTTAAATAAAAAAGTAAAATAAAGATGTTAGTTAAAAAAAAAAAAAGATATGCGGCTCCATCTAATGATATTTCCTTGTAAGATGGTAAAAAATGTCTCCAAGGATTCTTCAAGCCAGATTGGTTTCTATCTTTTTAATGTTCTCTAGGTCCCTAAGCCAATACACAAAATAAGTAGAGAGGGGGGTCCTGATTATTACTTAGTGCTTGACTCCCTGAAATTCCCTGCTCCTTCTAACCTCTGCTTTTAAGTCTTGATTTGAAACCTCTATTTACCACTACTTTTTAATTGCTCCTAAATCCTAAACTTTGCCTTGTTTATTCCCTCATCATTCATCACATTTCTTGGATGATGTAGGCCAGTGTGTGCGTGCATGCGCGCGTGTGTACAGATCATAAGTCCATGACTAGAAGTGATATATGTGTATGTTATAATCAATTTTGGTATCACCGTGAATTGACTTATCTCTATTGACCCTCTGATTTTCATTGCCCTTAAGAAGTTTTCCTGGTTTATCCAGATTTTGAAATTATTTCATAATTTAACTTTGGAAGCAGCTTGCTCATTTTTCACAGATGATTATTTATACGTTGAAAACTAATAGGGATTTAATTGTTACATAATATTATTAAACTATAGTTTGATAGTAAAATTATTTATTAAGACAGTGGTTCTCAGCCAGGGTCAGTTTTGCCCCCCAGGGGATATTTGACAATGTCTGGAGACAGTTTTTGGATTGTAATGGCCGGGAGGTGCTCCTGGCATCTAGTAGATAGAGGCCAGGGACCCTGTTACACATCGCACAATGCCCAGGACAGACTCAATGACAAAGAATCATCCAGCCCAAAATATCAATAGTGCTGTGGTTGAGGAAACTTGTCTTAAAATAATTCTAAGAAAAAGACTATATTGTTGAATTTTTAATGTATGCTTGAAAGCCATGGTACTATAATTTTTATCTAAGGAAAAGATAATTTAAAAGCATTTATGTTTTGGTCTTCTTTCTTTTACACATTAATGTATTCCTTCTAAAGCTCTAAATTGAGTAGATTAAATGATTTCCCTTCTAAAATGTTCAACTACCTATAACCATGAGTGCTTCCCTTAAGTGCAAGCTGTCTTCTCAGCAAGTTATGCCAGATTCAGTTATTAAGAAAATGAATACCCTGTAGATAAAATATGTTCCCATTTCAAAATAAATTACACATTTAAATGATGCTGAAGCAATTTTCTAAATATGTTTCTTCTGTAAAAATCAAAATTCTACCTCTGTGTTCACCATAAAGTTTCACTTCTAATACCTAAGCTTGATTTCTACATATATAAGGGGATGCAAATGAATGCAAATACTCATGCTCTCTAGGGATGCTAAGCATCTGAGTTACCTATATGTATGTCTCTATATTTGTGTGTATTTTATGCACAGATCACTTCTGACCTTTACTGATACCTAGCATAGTGCCTTTCAATGAATGTTGTGATATTGTGAAAGATAGCCATATCTATACTTTCTTTTTTTAAAGATTTTATTTATTCATTTGAGGGGGAGAGAAAGAGAGAGAGAGCATGACCGGGGGTGGGGGGGCGGGGGGAGAGGGAGTAGCAGACTCCCTACTGAGCAGGGAGCCTGATGGGAGGCTGGATCCCAAGACCCGGAGATCTTGACCTGAGCCCAAAGCAGACAGCCAACTGACTGAGCCACCCAGGCACCCCCTATCTATACTTTTTATAAGGAAAACATTTTATTATTGGATGTGTGTGTGTGTGTTTGTATAATGTGTAATATAGCCTTAATTTCTATATATGAAATTAATAAAGGAGAATGAAACCATGTCTTTTAGAAGATTTCCCTGACTCCCTTAGTCTGGAGCATTCCCATAGCACTCCAAGTATGCCACTGTTAATCCACCTAGCAGCTTGTTTCTAAATGTTAGTTTGTATGCTTCTGCAAGTGACTGCCCATTTTTCTTGGTATCCTATTTCTGTCACATTGCCTAGCATAAAGAAAAGCCTCCGTGTTGTTGACTTACGCTGCAGTGTGATAGTTTCTAAAACAAGAGAGAAGCTCCATGCTCATGGCAAGCCCTGTTTCTTTTTGTTGTTGTTTTAAGTCAGGCTTATTCCAGAGCGGCATAAGGATTTCATCATATGAGTTAGAAATGTATATCTTCTATGTTCTATAAGAATCCCATTTTTGTTCCGATAGCCATCCATCCCCCTGCAGCCCCCATCACTCAAGTGAAATGCCTGTGTTTGCAGCCGCGTGGCCATGTGATGGTTGGTCTAGTAGGACACTCTTAGGAAACCCATCCTCTTTTTAGGGAATGGTTTGAGAATCCATAATGAAACCCCGGGCACTCAGAACTATTTTTTGGGGGGGGGGGTGGCAGGTAATTATTAATTGAGGGGATTCAGCCTAATCAGACGGGAAGAAAGGATATTTCTCCCATTGTTGGGAGACAGGATTTTTTTCCCAGTCTTCCTCACCATACGTGAACAAGGAAGCATGAGCCTCATTTGCTGGAGGCAATCACAGAGAATGCCTTCCTAATGATAGAACTGACACCTAGAAGAAGGGAGAGCCAAGATAATGGTGGAGAAACAGAGCTGGATCTGTGAATACACTACACCTAGAGCCCATCCCATGTTTTGATTTAGGTTATGTGAGAAACTGTCTTTCTATATATTTTTAAGCCTGTTAGAGTAGTGCTATTACTTGTAGCCTAAGTAACAGAATGTTAAAAATTCTCAATCCCCTCTTTTTTTTTTTTTTTTTTTTAAATCATTCGTATCTGTTGGTGTTTTTCCCTGTAATTCAGGCTATAATCACCCATAACACATTCAGCGGTTCTCTTCCTCTGCTCACCTGTGCCGCACCTCAGGATTGCTGTTCGTGTCCTTTTTCTTACTGTGAGGCCTGCTGACAATTGTCTTCTGGTTCTCAACTTTCCCCAGGTGACTTAGGAAGACTCCTTTAGAACAAATGAATTCCTTCTCTAAGAGAAATTCCAGAGCCAGTTGTTAAGACCTTACAATTTTCACATTTCCTCAGTCTTCCCGTTCATCACTGAGGATGCAAGACATTACCGAACCCTGAAGGCAGTGTGGATAGTAGTTAGGGGCACAGATTCGTAGTCTGTCTATTTTTGGGGGGAGGAGGGTGAGAGGGGGAAGGAGAGAGAGAGAAAGAGAGAATCTCAGGCAGACTCCCTGCAAGCAGGGAGCCCAACGTGGGGCTTGATCTCACGACCCTGAGATCATAACCTGAGCCAAAACCAAGAGTCGGAGGCTGAACCGAATGAGCCACTCAGGTGCCCCATAGTTTGTCTCTTTTTAAATGTTGGCCTCACTACTTAGCGACCTTGGGTGAGTTATTTAACCTTGCTAAACCTCAGTTTCATCATCGGGACCGGGCCAACAATTGCTTACAGGCAAAATCCAGCCTGCCCTCCGCTTTTTTTGTAAATAAACTTTTACTGGAACACAGTTGCACTTATTTGGTGGTGTATTGTCTGCACGGCTTTTGTACCACACTAGCAACTGTACGGCTGGCAAATCCTCAAATATTTACTCTCTGGCTCTTCACCAGAAATGTTGGCTAACTCCTGATCTAGAAAATTACAGGGTTAATAAAAGCCTCCAGCTCACAGGATTGCTGTGAGGTTTAAATGAAATAATCCACATAAATAGTTAGCAGGGCAGCTGGTACATAGAAACATCAATAGATATCCGCTGTCGTCGTCATTGTTGATAACAGTAACGTTCAGGAGAATTCTGGTCAGTGCCTGTAGATCAAAACTGATTTGGGGGCTCCTGGGTGGCTCAGTTGGTTAAGCGACTGCCTTCGGCTCTGGTCATGATCCTGGAGTCCCTGGATCGAGTCCCGCATCGGGCTCCCTGCTCGGCAGGGAGCCTGCTTCTCCCTCTGACCCTCCCCACTCTCATGTGCTCTCTCTCATTCTCTCTCTCTCAAATAAATAAATAAAATCTTAAAAAACAAAAAAAACAAAAAAAAAAAACTGATTTGAACCACTAACCTCAGCACTTTTTGCAGTTGAGGGAAACGGCTGCCATGAGGGACACATGATGTAATTTCACCGAACAATATTTATTAGCAGGGTAAAGAAAACAGTATTTCTGGAGTTAGTCCCCCAGGTGAAGTATAAATATAATTACACGGCTGCATAAATATATTTACGCCACCCCAGTGGGAGTGTAATACTTTACATCTTATTTTTCATCCAGAAGAAATAAATGTTATTTTAAAAATCATAATTCATTGCTATTGTTAATTCAATAATAACAGTTGTGTGTGGTGCTACATTAGGGGAGAGTGTATCACCAGTGTTTGGCCAGACAGCGGAACAATTAATAGAATCCCCATTTCCCCTAAGAGGCTTATTTGTCATGTCAAAGTTACTCTGGTCTGGCTCAACACAGATGGTGTTGTGACAGCACAAAATGATGAGTGTCACATTGTTCCTTCTAATGATCTTCTGCTCAATTCATCTTGTTTTGCAGCCGTGGGTCTCTGCTGCATGATTGTTTTGAAAATAGGAGGAATCAAGTAGGGAAAGTCAAAGAAGGTACCGAATCCTCTTGTTATTTTTCTGATTGGTGTGTGGGTCCAGGAAATATTAAAATATAATATGGATGAGAGTATGAACCCGCCCCCCAGTTTTGCCCTATAAATGAAAAATCAACTTGCTTTTCTCAAAAACAGTAGAAGGTATCGTAGTTTGATACAAAACGAATTCGAAACTCCTTCAATCATCTCTACGATACAGTGCTGGGGGTGGTAGCTAAAGGAAGACTGTTACATGTATTAAAAGATACATGGATACATGGCGATTCTCTTTACTCACTATTGGAAGGACATAAAACTAGTTAGAGAATCAATGAAAGCGTCAATAAAAATAGTGTAAATGTCAAAAGGAAAACAGTTCAAATAATGAGGAATATTGAATTCAAAAACTGACATTATGATAATGTATGATAGCATATACTTTGATGACAGTAGGAATAAAATAGTTATATTCAAATGTACACTTTTCTGAAGTTCATAGTATGGTTTTTCCACCTTTTCACACTTCTGTAATTTCTGCTTGTTTAGATGTTGAATTAAATGCCAAGTGGGAGTTTTATTCTTCCTGTAAATCTTCCCTGAATAATAGAAATAATGGTAAAAGTTAAGGACCATTTTTCTCAACTAAAGCTCATAAGAACATTCAGCATACATGTAAACTATCAATTTTAGATTAATTATAAATTTTAACATTTAAATAATATTTAAAACTGATAGTTATACCAACTCTGTATTTGTTAGAAGGATGAGTTGCTTGTAACCTTTCACCAAGATTATACATATATATTAAGTTTGATAATTTTTCACTTGAGCTATAGATTATATTCTTCATCTGATTTTTTGTCTTTTTTTCTTTTAACTAAAGTAGAAAATCTTATCTTACAATAAGGGTGTTATGAATGGCTCTAATTGTTAGATCATTCTGAGTATTCAAAACAAATTTCCTTTTAAGTCAATGAAGCTTTTTCATTCAGAAGCCAAATCCATTCATCCTTGATCCATTCTTGTTTACTTTCAATTTTGTTGTTTTTGGATGTTGTTTGTCAATGTGCCCAACAATTGTTTTAAAATCCATTTCTTCCTTCAATCAGTGGAAACAAAAATGCTAGGAAAGAGTGAAACTCACCGATTTCACAGAAATTCTTCTGTATTGTTTTTGTCTTCAACAGTCAAATTGCAGTATTTTGGTGCCAAAATGATAGCTTTAGGCTCTTTAAGATATTAAACGTTTCATTGGGATGTGCCAAAAAAGCAAGTCATACGTAATCATGTAAATGGTTCTGCCAGGCGTTGTTCTTGTCATGGAGTAGTGTTTTTCATCTCATACCCTGTTTTGAATTTGGTGAATGTATTTTCCCTTGACTGCTATTATACTTCAATGAGGAAAATTAGTCACGTATTTATTGCCAGTTTCTTCACACAACATGCTGAAAATCATATATGCTCAGTAGATGAAATGTGATGATAATAAAAGTTTTGACTATTTTTTCTCTGTGGATATGACAATGTACTGGATTGACATTCAGGTATAACCTTTTTTTTTTTTTTTCTTTCTTTCTGTCTCTTTTTTTTTTAATTGTGAAGTGGTGCTTTTCCTTGTAAGACACAGAGATGCTGCTCTGTTCAAATTAATCCCAGCACATATTTTCTAACGTACACTACAAAAGAAAAATATTACTCCCTGTAGCACATTTTTTAGTAATGAACCATAGAAAAAAACATCAGGCACTTCTCTCCCTTATACTGCACAGAGCAAAAAGCTTATTCACATGCTTTGCATATTTGCATGGCCTTGCCTACTGCAAAATGAAATATGTACATAATGTTTTAGTAATTGCTCTTCCACATTATATGCCACAGATTTGTGTGTTTGACTTTTAGGTTGTGTCTTGAAAGGTAAGCGCTCTCTTCTCTTTGTTTGGGCAAAGGTAAACATTGTAATACATTCCAGGGACCCAGAGATGGAATGGTGTGTTGAAAGGGTAGAAGGCCCCCTATTAGCTCTGGTTTCTATGTGACTGAGAAATAAACTTTGATCTTATTAATCAATTTTATTTATGTCTCTTAACAGTAGCTTAGCTGTGCTCTAATTAGTGTAAACAACAAATCTCCTAATGGGGGAAAAATTACATCAATAGCAATGAATCTAACTGCATCTATATCCATAATCATTAGAGAAAGCTTCTTAATTTCACTGATTCTTAGCTTTTTAATCTGTAAAATATGGATGCTAGCCCCTTCCTCTCATGGTTGTTGTGAAGATTCAATGATAAAAAATACATAAAATACTTTAGCATAGTTTCTAGTGCTGTGAATAAACACTTAATAGATTTTAACTGCTGTCTATTGAATTTGCTATTTAGATACCTTGGAACATCACTACATTAATCACTTATTCCTGTAAATAGAGATTATACTTAATTAAATAAGTTTCACATAACTTTCTTGATGCGTAAGTCACTTAATGCTGGGATATACTCTGGCCTGGTTCTGGACCTGTCCAAAAGCTGCATCTCCAACCAGCCAACTCCTTTCTCAACCAGTTGAGCACAGGTCCCTCTGCTCTTTTAGTTGAGTTCTTGTTTGTGTTCTATGCATTAAATTAACTAATGGTTGTAAGTTGATTGTCATGTAGTTAGTACTCAGTAACTGGAGATTATTATTGTTTTGATTTTTTGTGCAATTATTATCCTTCAATTTAGTGGTAAGGAAAAAAAGATTGAAAGGTGTCAGGTGACTTATTCAAAGTTTCTTCTGTCTTTGATTCATTTTTCCCCTTTGTGAAAGTAGGGTAAATTAAACTACTTTAAGCAAGAACAGGAATTTGTTGAAAGGAGGCTGTGGTAGCTAATGGAGTCAATGGCAGAAGTAACCACTCAAGTCTTAGGAAGTTTAGAAAATTGAGACAGTCTTGGGACTTATATGGCCAATAACAAAGACCATAATACCATCAGTACTCTTTATCTCCCTCTCTTTCCAAAAAATTATATATATTCTAGAGTTGCCAAACAATCCAGTTTCTCAATATTGAAGAATACTTGCATATTTTGGGAAAACTCCAATCATACAGATGTTTAGTTTATACAAGTAAGTAATATTTTATAATTATTATCATGTAATGATGTGGCTTGATGAACTATAGTATTCTCACTGATCTCAACTCTTTGCTTTATCCCACTAAACAAATTCATTGGAGAAGAGAACATGAAATGAGAATGTTAAGTCTTACTGTATAGAAGTTAGATCCAACATTTACTACAGCACAGAGAACCAGTCATATTATTGCAAAATTTTTAATCATCTACCAGTTACGGTAACTGTGTATACTTCTTGGCACCTGCAGATCAAGTGCTGAATTTTTAAAGCAATTAACTTTGTTCATATTTCATTTTTTTTAAAAAAATCTGTCATATTGTTTTAAACAGTGGACTCTTGAGCAGTTTTCTATTAAAGACTTGCTGTAATTAATTACAATAAAAATTAATTTGGATTTTAAATTCCTCAGGGAAGGCTTTGATCACCACTTTCATGTAAAAGTGTTATTCATCATTTACATTAAAATATGCATAGTGGTTAGGAGCTGGACTCTAGAACTTGATGCCAGGGTTTGAATACTGATTTAGCTACATACCAGATTTGTGACTATGGGAAAATTAACTTCTTTGAGCCTCAGTTCCTAAATGCAAATCAGAATGATAAGAATAGCTACCTTGGGGTGCCTGGGTGGCTCAGTCGTTGAACATCTGCCTTTGGCTCAGGTCATGATCTCAGGGTCCTGGGATCGAGCCCCGCATCGGGCTCTCTGCTCAGTGGGGAGCCTGCTTCTCCCTCTCCCACTCCCCCTGCTTGTGTTTCCCTCTCTTGCTGTGTCTCTCTCTGTCAAATAAATAAAATCTTAAAAAAAAAAAAAAAAAAAGAATAGCTACCTTGTAGAGTTGTGAGCATTAAATGAGTTAATATGTATAAGGTCTATAGAATAGAGATCACTACTATAATTGTTATTATTATAGAAGTACAATTTTAAAAATTTTGTGAATAGAAGATACTTTATCAAGAAAACTAATTTAATAGTAATTCTTGAATCTGATGCTTAATATCTGCAATTTTGGAAAATATTTGGCCCAATCTTTTAAATATAGCTCTTTGGATTCTAACTGCATATATGGTAGACTTTTTCACCCTATTTCGTATTTCTTTTGTGATCTTTTTATATATTCCATCTTTTTCTGCATCACTGTAAATAGTTTCCACTAGTCTATTTTTTATTTCACCAATCCTCACTTCAGCTATGTCTGTCTAATTTGCTATTCAATCAACTTTTGAGTTCTTCATTTCAGTTATTAGAATTTTAGTTTTAGAATCTTCATTTTTTTCTTTTTTATAGACTCTACATTTCTGCTGATTTTCCAACTTGTATTTTATTTTCTTGAATATATTAATATACATTTAAAATTCTATAATTAATAGTTCTAATATCTGGCTCTTCTGTGGGAATGTTTCTATTATCTCTTTTTTCTTTACTTTTTTTTTTTAGTATTTTGGTTTTATTGCCTGATATGATGGGTAATTTTTGTCAAATGTTGGACATTGTGATCAATAAGTTTTGGTAGTGTTTATGGCTCTGAATGATCTTCTGTTCCTCCAGGGAAAACTCATTGTTGCTTGGGGCAAACTATTATGGAAGATGCAGATAACCTTATTTCAGGTTTTCTAAAGGCAGAACTATTCAATTAGCTCTGTATCAACAATCATTCAGGAATCCCAACAGAGAGCTTGGAGGTGTTGACCAGGTAGTCCTCCTTGGTGCCTCCTGAACCCCAGTGTCATTCATCCTCTCATGGGATTGCCCCACGTCCGCTTAGGTCCGTGGCTACTGCTTTCTGCAATTTCGACACAGGCCACAGCTTATGAATAAGCACATGCTTACTGGGG
Organism: Mirounga leonina; assembly: GCF_011800145.1. Lineage (NCBI taxonomy): Eukaryota > Metazoa > Chordata > Mammalia > Carnivora > Phocidae > Mirounga > Mirounga leonina. The sequence continues at coordinate 15,948,411 of NW_023270431.1, forward strand.
AAAAGCAATGCCAAATACTAGTCTTCCGTGCTTCTTTTTCCCCTGGGATTTTGGGTCCTAAATTCTGCTGCTGTGATAGCTGCTAATGTCTTCAAACTCATTTTAAAATATTATATTTAGCTTCTCCAAATGTTCTCAGTGGGAAGGTTGGTGTAAAAATACCAGTCACCACAGCCATGTGTGGGAAAGCTAGTAATCATTCATTCTTGAGGAATCTGTTGGGCTGTTTTACATACTGCCGACTCCTCTTTCACTTGCAAAATGTTTTGTTCCAAACATTTCTTTCTTACATGTACACGTAGATTTTTACCTTCATTTTCCTTCCTCTGACCCTGAACTTTAGCCCCTAATGACTTACTTCAGGAAAATCATCTCTAATTTGAGAGTTCCATATGAGAGTCATATGAGAGTTATAATGCCCCTGCCCAAGTGGTTAGGAGTAAATGTAGTGATAGTATTGAAAATACACCAGTGAGGGGGAAAAAAACAACTGTGAGTTCTAGAATGCAACAAAACGTCAAAATAAATCACTATTACCATCAAATAAAGTCTCTTTAAAATTAACTTTCTCAGTCTGAATCTCTGCAAATCAAATTTAATTTAACTTGTTTTTTAAACAGCAACATTTAATGAAAAAAGTGAAAAAAGTAGAATTATGGGTGCTTGGGTGGCTCAGTCAGTTAAGTGTCTGACTCTTGGTTTCAGCTCAGGTCATGATCACAGGGTCATGGGATCGGACCCCATGTTGGGCACCAGGCTCATGGGGGAGTCTGCTTGAGATTCTCTCTCTCCCTCTGCCTCTCCCCCAACTCGTCCTCTCTCTCTCTCTCTCTCTGTCTGTCTCTCAAATAAATCTTTAAAAATAAAAAAGTTAAAAAAGTAGAATTATAAGAGCAAATACTAATTGAATAAAAAAATATCAGTTAAGGTATGGCCCCAGAATTTTATTACATTTCTCTCCCTTCCTCCCTGCCCCAGTGATTTGGCACATACTTTTGACCTGATAGAAGAATCTCTCACCTCCTTTTTGAAGGTTTCCTCTTTCAAGTTGTCCAAACAAGCAAGTTACTTATTTAGTCAAAAGAAGTCAGTGCTGCTTTTAAAATTTTAGGTGGGCCTTTGCTTCTAACATGGTTGAAAACTTAAACTTTATAGATAAAGACAACCTTGTCTACTCTGTGATTTAAAAACAAAACAACAAAACAAAACAAAACAAAAATACCTTGAGGTTCAAATCACTGCACAGACCTGAATAGTTACAGCCTGTTGGGTTCTGAAGTATATGAAACTTTTACTAATGTGTAGTTCCCAAACACTGACCACTTTGTCAGGGGGGGATGGAATTGGCCTTTATCAACTGCTTAGCTTCGGTGTTGAGCCGAGTCCCAGGCCTGAATTCCCCTTTCTTCTGTTATGGTTTCGTTCGGAGCCTTGTGTTTCTTTTTCCCATTAGCAGTCCTCTCTGGAGACCATCTCAATCCATCAGATCTAATATTAACTTGGAAATTAGTGTCAAAGATGTGATTCCTTTTCCCAAAGTCATCTTGACCCCTATAAAAACTACCCTTAAGAACCAAATCTGAGTCAAAATGTTTGTAAGAGGCAGATTTTATCAGACCACACAGCGTCTTGTTTTGCACTTCCCTGGGGAAATAGCTGCTTGTCTAATTAACTGCTTACTCTGGAGGCTAATTAGGAGTTTAAAGGTCAAAAAGATCTTCTCAAAGATCATTTTGTGTTCATCCTGTGTATAACTAATTCAGCAGCTTTTTTTGTTCAAAAAGTATTTTTCAGTTTCACCTGCCCTGGAATATTGTAAGACATTTCACTGTAGAAGGAAAGATGGCATGTACACAAACAGGGAGGAGCCAGTATGGGGAAAGTATTCTAAAAGTGATCAAAACAAATACATACTGGAAACTTAGAGGATGAAGTGGTTACTCTCTATAATTCCTTAATAAAAGTGCAAAAGGTAATAATTATGAAACTTCATTTGGGAGTTAGGGTTTTATGAGCCAGTTTGGGAATGTGATCATTGTGTATGCAGAATAAACATATTAGTGCGTCCAAATCACTGATGTATAAATAAACTTGGGTCCCCATTCCTCATAAATTGGGGACTGCTTGTGTTTCTGCTGCTTTTTGGCCTGTTTTATGTTTTGCTTTGGAAAGTGTTAAAAATGGGGTCAATAAATGAGAGAATTTCGCACTATGAAGGAGGCAAAGAGACTTCTGATAAACGAATCGTTTTATTTTGTGGCAATAACATTGTAGGATATTAAACATTCAGGAATTCATGTATTGGAGGTGCTGTATATGTGCTTCTTGCTGGGGAGTGGACCCAGCTAAAATTCACCACCTATATTCCTGCCTGTGGTTTTTTACCATCCTTTTCTCTTAATGTGTTAATGAATGTAGATTCTGATTCAGGGTGGCTATTTATCTTGGATTTCATTTATTTCTCAGTGTCTTCTTATTATGGGGAACATCATTGGAAAGATATCATACTTTCATAGATGACTAATCTGTGATTAAGATAGATCACCCATTGCTTCATAAGTAACATCTGGCATCAAAGATAATTCCATTGACTTGAAATCTCATAAAATGTAACATCATTAGATTGAAGAAAAGACTGTCATTCTTTCTGGTTATAATGAACAGTTCCTACCAGAAAGTCACAGAAAGGTGCTTTCTAATTTTCCCTAAAGACTTATACAGTGGCAAACACATTTTCTGGAGCTATCCTAGAAGTTTGCTTCCCCATGACAGAAGATCCTTGAACAATTAGGGAAAAGGTATAATTCTGAGGCGCAGATCATGCTTTAGATCATGCTTCTAATTTGCTAACACTTGTTTTGCTCATCTATACCCATAGATTCTAACAGAAGAGACAATTGATTTCTAATGAAAAATGTTTCCGTAGCCAATATGGCCCATAAACATTATCACTTTCCCTTCAGATAATAAATTTAACTGAAAAAAATCGTATACAGAATTACATCATTGATAGCATTTGAATTAATGAGGAAGCTTTACTGTTTTCTGGGAATAAATCAAGAATTCATTGTTTTTTTAATTTTCTTCCACTCTGTAATGATGTCAAGTCAATGCTGGGAACTCTCCTGAGTTCATATTAGGTAATTGCAGTTTTAACAAAAAAAAAAAAAAAAAAAAAAAGGTTAAGTTTTACATTAATTAAAAACAACAATAATAGGTTTCTAAATTATTATAGAGTTACAACAGAATAAAAATCAGGAGTATTTTCTTTAAAGAAACTTTTCTTTGATCCAGAGTTTTAATTCATAAATTAGATGCTTTCAATAGCTTAATTTATTCTAATACTGATTGCTTTATTGTGTTGGAAAAGTTTTGCTCATACTGTCTTTCCTATGGCAGAATGAAAAAAAATTCTCATACTTTATGAAAATAATATCATTTTAGAGAAATTAAAAATATTTAAGATGAAAAGGCTGGTATGAGTTGATTAACATGCTTTCCTTATTTAAAATATGTAAGTTTATAAGAGTCTAGTAAGCTGAAAAATCTGTAAATTATATATAGTACTAATACACACATAACTTTTGAAAGCATTTTCTATCTTTATTTAACATATGTTTAACTATTGATTTATCCTTCTCTAAGGAACAGGTGCAGTATCAGAAAGGAGGAGGCAGCTGAGTTCATGGTACATGGAAAGCTGTTTCTGTGGACACTACTTTTAATTCTATTATCACCAAAAGTTTTCCATATTTTTAAATAAATAACTAACTTTGGAAAAGATATCATTCATATTAATGTGTCTTTTCCTTTACCAAAGAATTTAGCTTCCTCTACATTTTCGTTACTCTGTCTGTAGAAGAAAACTGAAACCAAAAACAAAATCAAGACCGAAACTGAAGAAACCCAAAACAACAGCAAAAAACAAGGCACGCTCCATCATACTCAAATGATTATACCAATGACAACTCCAAGAGATTCTCTCTGACCAGTATTAAATGATTCTCTTGAACTTTTCATTTTTGTGAATAATTTAAAATACCAAAGAATTTATAGAATATATAGTTTGACTTTAAAAACCTAGTGGTAGTCCTCAAAGGGAAAGGAATTAACATTTTTAAAGTATTGACTGCCTGGAAATAGCCAGTTGCTCTACACACATGAATTTTTTTGATCTTTTCCATAATTTCATGATACATTTTTCTTGTCAGGACATTGGGGCTCAGAGAAGTTAAACAAGGTGTTCGAGCTTACACAACTATTTCATGCTGGAAATATATTTCAAATATGTGAATATATAACTTAAAAGACCATGCTCTTCACATTGTATCACTTCAGAGACAAACTGTTCAGTTATCAATCTTGGAGGAGTCTACTTCTTTGTCAATAAATACATCAGCTGTCAACAAGAGTCAAACCTGAGACTAGCCTTCAGTTGAGTAGGTTTTCTATGTAAGGAAAAACTTTCTGAAGTTAAAATATTTCTGTTAAGTAGGGGAAGTGAGTCCATTTAAGAGTAAGAAGAGCGGTGCCAACAATCTGTTAGGTCAGAAACTGAAGGGTCTGCTCTTTTACTCTTCTTGCAAATTAACAAGTTAGTCTGCCACAGTTTACACATACACACACACACAAACACACACACATGAGCAAAAGTTCTCTGGGTCAGAGAAATCTTTTTTTTTTTTCTTATAGCAAAAAGTAGCAGCCACAGCAATAACTTGTGCTAGCTTCTCATGTCCTAATTCCCATAGGGCAAGACGATAAGGCGCAGAGAGTTCTCTGCATGTGCAGTGGGTTGCACTACATGAGAAGAACCTCAAACTAAGGAGACTCTGAGCTTTCACAGGGGCAGTTGCTGATGTCCCTATTCTCCATCCTAGAGAGAGGTTACTTCTTAACCTGGAATGTAAAAAAAAAATCTCTTCCAGGGTAGCAAAGGAAGGCATGTAAATCTACAGCTCTGGAATATAAGCAAGTATCTCCAGGAAGGAAAGAAAAGTCCTTTATTTTTACTCTCCTGGAATGTCCCTAAATCTCTCTGGCAGAATACACCATCTCTAGCTTCCATATTCAAGCATGCCCTCTATTCAAAGATTTAGAATATGCAGTAATTCCAGAAGTTTATGGGAAATTGTCTCCAACAAAGCCTTGGAACCAGTATTCCTCTTGTTTTGCCAGACCATGTCTATAACCTCTAGTTTGAACTCTAGCTTATTTATTGGATGACCTGTTGTTTATTTTTATTTTTTCCCTTTCTATATTTTGGTGAGTTTCTTAGCCCTAAAAAAACCAGAACATGAAACAACAGCTTAAGTGCAAGTTGTGTATTTGAAAGTATGTTAGGCAGCAGAGATGAGACCCAGGGAGTGAAACAGGAAGTGGGGTGGAGGGGGGACGGAGGCAATATAAGCTTAGACTCTGAAGTGCTTTCTTGCAGCCTTTTCAGAGGGTGTGCCATGAGAATGGTTGACGTTCTGTCTCTCTGTGGCTCGTGGTGATGTGGTGCCTAAGTAGGACACTGTATCACATCACATGGGTTGACCTCTCCGCCTGCCTCCTTTCCTTCTTTTCCCTACACTTGCCTCCCCTGCTTGCTTCCACGGCCCCACATAAAGCATTTCCCCCTTAATCTTTGCTACAGGCTCCGCCCTCTAGAGGACTTAGGCCGAAACAAAGTGCTTTGTGATTTAAGAAATACTTTTCACAGACATTATCATATACACATCATTTTAAAATTAAGATTTTTTTATCATTTTAAAATTAAGATTTTTTTTTAATCAAAGTGATGTTGTGAACATAAACTATTATCTTGTTTTAAAGTGCTTATGTGGAAAAATCACAATCTCCTGCAATACAGTCTCTCCAGCTTTGTAAATTCAATCCCCAGAGGTAGTATTTTTCAAACTCTTAAGCAACGACTTTTATTATTTACTTTAATAACTCTTTAATATGTGTATTCGGTTTTAGAAAATACCAACTTTAGGGGCACTTGGCACTTGGATGGCTCGGTTTGTTAAGTGTCCAACTCTTGATTTCGCCTCAAGTCAGGATCTCAGGGTTGTGAGATCCAGGCCTGCATCTGGCTCTCCTCAGGGTGGAGTCTGCTTTGAGAGTCTCTCTCTCTCCCTCTCCCTCAACTCTCACTCACACACTCTCTCTCTTTCTGTAAGTAAATAAATAAAATCTTAAAAAAAAAAAGAGAACACCAGCTTTAGGCAGTATCTGCCTGCTACTTATTAAGATGTTGAGGTGTCATCACTTTTACAGTGATCGAGCTTATCACTTCTGGTCATCCCACTCACCCATTCATTTTTTCTTTAATAATTCTCTAATTTTTCCATTTACCGAGTTTTGTATATACCTATGATCAAAACTTTTTTTTTTCCAAAATTTCCAATGCAGTCTAATAAATACCAATGATCATATTTCTAAACACTCCAACTTATTAATCTATCAGTTCCATTTCACTTTCTTGGAAAACCTCGTCTCCCAATCTCTACCCATCTGCTCCAATCTGGAAGAATTCCTTTCTAGAAGCAATGCACAAATGTCATCTTGTTGTTTGCTTTAATCTCTTTCCTCTGTTAGATATCCCATTTCTTGATTCTTATTTCATCCTATTTCTTGGCTTATTCCTTCATTTGGTTGGAAACATTCTTTAGCTTTCCGGAAAGGAAGTTAATATTTTGAGGCTTTCTGAATTAGGCCACATCTTAGGGCTTATCTAGGCTTAAGACTGGAGAGAAAGATTACTTGGATTCGGCTCAAATTACTTTTACTTTGATTTATACTAAACCAGTAAACAATATTGTAAAAATAGGTGAGGTATAAATGAGTTTGTAGACCAAATTGTGCTCAAAATTCTGTGGTCACTATACCCTGCACATAGTGGACAAACATCAAGATCATAAATACTATGAACTGGATGCTTGCTGCTTTTTATTCCATTTGCTTGGTAGGAAGGACTATATCAGCATTCAAGGTCTGCTTAATGCTTTCTTGTTTTATTTTATTACTAGGGCATTTGGCCACAGTTAAACACTATTTGTTTATGTGAAAATGTTTTTATTTTCCCTGTATGCTTGGCTGATAAGTTTAGCTGGATGGAATATTCTGGATTGAAAATTATTTTTCCTCTCAATTTTGGATGCTTGGTCTCACTGTCTTTTAGCATCCAATATTGCTTTTAAGTAATCTGGTGCCATGCTTACTTTTCTAAATTTCGTTGTCATTTTTTCCCTTTCCCTTCTCTATCTTCTCTATAACCCATTGAATTACATCACTTGTGAACCTTCTCCAACTCCTCAGCCACCTCCACTACATTGATAGCAGTTGCAAGGGTAGAAGGGAAGGGAACTTTTTGTTAAGGTCGATACTGATTATTGCTCTTGGCTCCCTTCAGGCACTATTCATTGTTCAATAAAGTGTCTCTAGTTCTCTGTTTCTCCCACTGTTTCATATCACCAGGACTGTAAATTTCAAGGTGGGTCTATATTCCAATTGATTAAAAGAACATATCTTACTTGTTTGATAATGAAGTCCAGAGATGACGAAAGTGAAGGGTTTAGGAATGATGAAGGTGGGTTATAAATGGGCTCATAGTGAGCACTGAGCCTGTGTAAAACAAAACTAATGCCAAGTAAAAATGAGAATTATGGTTAAAAAACTGAATACAAATTTATAAACCTTGAAAATGTGGACAAAATAAATGAAAATCAGTAGATTGTGGGAAGGAAGTTTAGGAATTCCCATCTACCTACTTTCTGTACTAGGGAATGATAAATGGATAGTGTCTCAGTCTAATAACTAAAGAAAAAATAGCTTGAGTATATTCCTTAAAATTACAAAGGTAATCTCCCAGAAGAACTGATTTAAAGTAAGTAGCAGTTGTCGTTGTAAGAATTCAAATTTGACATTCTCATGGGACAAGAAAGATATCAAATTATTAGTGTTTATCTCATTTTTTGAGGAAGAAGTATTTCTTATTGTATCTGCTACTATAACTTCTTTGAATAATAAATCCAGGTTGATGAGAAACATTGCAGTTGAGCAGGTAGCTACGAAGTTGCTAAGTATCATTTACTATAGGTTTGATATAGATAGAAGAATATGAATTTCATGAAATTTTACCATGTATTAATTTTCTTTATTAATACATATAAGAGACCATTTTAATTGCTTTTAAATTATTCTAAGTTTTTTTAAAATTGGTATTTCCTGGAATAAAACTTTATGCTGTGATTAGGCTACAAGGTAATTTAACTCCTTGTGGTGTACATTGGCAAGCAAAGGGGAAAGTCAAATAGTTCAATCTCTTCAGCTGAAAAAATAAAATACAAATCATAACCTGAATGAAAGCAAACTTTCATTCTTTCCTAGTTTTCCCACCAGCCACTCAGAGGCCTTATTAACTGCAACTCATTCTGGCTATAAATACAGGCCTATCTATGTTCTGTAAAACAATAGGGTAGAATTCATAAATTTCTCAGAGATAAGGTTAAATGACTTCTCTACGTCTCCTCAGGTAGTTAATAACAGATCAAGAATTAGAATCCAGGTGTTTGACTGAGTTTCTTCGCACAATAGTATACTGTCTTAGAAAGCTGTGATTCTTGGGCGTCTGGGTGGCTCAGTCGTTAAGCGTCTGCCTTCGGCTCAGGTCATGATCCTGGGGTCCCGGGATCGAGTCCCACTTCGGGTTCCCTGCTCGGTGGGAGGCCTGCTTCTCCCTTTCCCACTCCCCCTGCTTGTGTTCCTGCTCTCGCTGTCTCTCTCTGTCAAATAAATAAAATCTTAAAAAAAAAAAAAAAAAAGAAAGCTGTGATTCTTAACTTTTGATGTACAATATTCACTAGGGAATCACTTGACAGTCTCGCAGATCTGGGTGAGACTCAGGAATCTCTCATAAGAAGTACCCCAGTTGTTGTAGCCCACACATATGGATATACATTATTTTAAAGTTGCTTCTTTAAAAGCAGTCCAGGGGCACCTGGGTGGTACAGTCAGTTAAGCGTCTGCCTTTGGCTCAGGTCATGATCCCGGGATCCTGGGATCGAGCCCCACATTGGGCTCCCTTCTCAGCGGGGAGCCTGCTTCTCCCTCTCCACCCCACTCATGCTTGCTCTTCTTGCTCGTGATCTCTGTCGCTATCTTTGTCTCTCTCTCAAATAAATAAGTAAAATCTTAAAAAATAAATAAAAAATATAAAATAAAATCTTAAAAAATAAATAAAAAATAAAAGCAGTCCAGTGGTCACCTGTCTTTACAGACTCCTTATGTCAAGTTGCATTCAGGGGAGTAATGTTTGTTCCAGTCCTGACAGAAGTCAGATAACATCTGACCTTGTTGAGCCTTATTGTGTAGTTTTCAAAAGTTGCAAACGACTGGTTATCATCAAAATAAGTATACAAAGTGATTATTTTACATCATGGTTACCTTGGGTTGACCTCTTTGCAACCTGTGCAGATCATTAGCAGTCATCATTAAAATTTCAGTCCTAGAAACCAATCTTGGATTTCTCTCTTAAAGACAGTAAAAGTGTGTAGGCAAATGGAATTTCTGTATATCCCATCTGCAGCATTATTTCATGTTTTTCTTCATCTGCACTATAAAACTTTATGAACCTGGGCTGTCATACAACAATGTAGTGCACAGTCCATTGGTGTTGCTGAAATCAGTCTTCTAAGACGTCTGTCTGGACGTGATTTTGCAGGTAATAGGCTGTTTCAGTTCTGCTTGAGCTTTCACTGCTGTCTCCACCCCAGAAACAGCTGTGTTTTACTGTTGTCATTTGGAATACATAAATAAAGGTGAGAACACCAGTATTCCTTTTAATTTTCTTTCCCAATAAATAATTAGGGTAAATGTAAAGAGTCTATAGTTGCTTTGAATGAAAGATGCTATGAAAATGTAGTTTAGCATGTTTTCATAAGTTACAAATACATTTATAAGTAGAACGTTCTCCATGATGGCTCTTACTCATATTACAAAAGTTCTCTGTCAAATTTTAGTAGCCTTTATTTTTGGCTATTATTTTTTTAATGAAACAGGCATATGTCTTATCAGTAACAAAATGGGAAATAAAACAATAAAATAGTTATTTAGCTGGGGAGAAGATATAGAATTTTCTAATTCAGAGGTTGACAACTATGACTTGTATGCTAAATCCAGTCCACTGCATGTTTTTGTAAAGAAAGTTTTATTGGAACATGTATACTATCATTAGTTTGTGTATTGTCTATGCATATAAGCTGTAACAGTATGGTTGAGCAGTTGTAACAGATACCATATGGCCTAAAATATTTACTATTTGACCCTTATTACAAACAATTTCCTGACCCATCATTCTAACCCAATGGTTTGCAGACTTCCCAGAATTCTTAGAGATCATTTGAAAAAATAGTCTAGACCCCATATTTAAGGATTTGAATTCAGTTGGTCTAGTGAGGGACTCAGAGCTTCCTACTTCATCTGAATATGTAGCAAGAATTGAGAAACACTTTTCTGACTTCTGCAGTAAGTTTACATTCCTCACAGACTATATGACACTGTTCTCAGAGAGTAGGAGGTCAGTCAGACTCAGGTTTGTCACATAAGTCATGGCCTCAGATAAAAACAAATCCAAGATGACTTTCTTCTTGTTTGATTGATCAAATAAATGCTTCACAAGTGACCTGACATGACTTGAAATGATCCTGGAGAAGCTGAATGCCATGTAAAGTATATTCATCATGGTTCAGAGGAAGGAAAAATTACCTTGTATCAAGGTGTCAGGGAAGACATCAGAAATGTATGTTTTGAACTGTGCAGAGATGATTCAAATATGGGTAGAATCCAGTGCTTCAGATAAGGTTACTGTAGAGATTTAAAATTATTTTTTCCTTCTCTGATCTTTGCCCTAAAATCCCAGAATCAGAGTTTATCCATTTTGGCTTGCCGTAGCCCAGTTCAGTTCAACAAAATGTATTGACCCAGGCGCTACTTAGTGTTGAGCATGCCACAATGAACAAGACAGATATTACCTGGCTTTACTGGAAATTCTAAGTTGGGATCTTTTGAAAGATTGATATGGAGTAGGGTGGAGAGGGGGTGTTCAAGGGGAGAAGGATGAGAAGGATAAACAAAGCATTTGCAATAATCTTGGACTGATTATGACAGAGTAGTAATGGTAGACATGAATTTGAAGAGTAATTAGGATTACAATTTTAAGGGCCTTTTTAATGTCATGTTGAGGAGTCTGGACTTTCCACAAGACAATAGGAAATACTTCAAAGAGTTTTTGAACTGTAGAATGAAATGATCAGAGGGCAAAAATACTGTGCTGATAACAGGGAAAATATTCAAGAAGGAGCAAGTCTTGAGACAGGAAATCCTACCAAGTGTCTTTTGGGGCACAGAGACTGGTCCTATGAAGCAGGGCAGTGACAACAGTGAAAGAGATAAACAGATGAGTTTCAAAGGTAATGTGGAGGTATGAAAGATACAGGACTCGGAGATTCATTAGATGTTGTTTGTAGAAAGGGTAAAGAAGGATTCTGGGAGGACAGAAGCTATGGCTCCATCTTTGTTCAAGAAAAGGCATTTGTAGTGCTTGATATTGACTTACAGAATTTACTACTTCAGTTTTATATTTCTATCGCCTCCAGTTCTGCTATTAAAATATCTAACAACAACAACAGCAACAAAAAACAAAACCTCTGGCTTTACTGGGACCACCAATGCAAAGTCAATTTGCTTCATGACCCTTGAGGAGAGGGTTGATTTTGAGGATTTCATTTTGTAAATGGCTAGGGGCCACATTGAAATGAGCTGTGACACATTCACGACTATATTCATATTGCAAAATGTGAAAGGCAAAGATATTTGCATACCTCTGTCAGCTTTGGACAAGAAACCCTTTCACCTTAAAGATCCATTCATCCTTCCAAATGATCCCACTTAATGTATGACTCATATTCATTCAACTGCTGTACTTGGAACATTTAAAGGATCCATGGGCCATTTACTTCTTTTAGAGATTGTTAGCAATGCTATCTTGGGGATTTATGCTTCCTTTACCATGTTTCGTGAACTGTGAGGTAGGTCTTTACTATTCATTTATCCTCGTCCTGGAAAAGCCAGAGCAAGAGTAAGAGAAAAATAGCGAGGGAGGCAATGTTTGTATTTATTGTTTGTACATTGAGCACTGGCAAAACAGTATTCTGCATTCAAATGATAAATATTCAGCAAGGTATGTATCAGTAATAGAATAGCCCAGTGGAAAGAGTAAGTTTTATCTGCATTCATATTGATTCCAGGTTGGTCATACATCATCTTTATTGAGAGCAACTCATGGCTTGCTATGAAAGCAATGTGTTCTTGCATTCTCTTGCTAACTTTCTTCACTTTGATTCCATGCATTATAAAGTTTTCTCTTTCACTTTAATAGCCAAATATTAAATGCAAGTAGGTTTAAGGACTAAAACTGGGTAATTGATAAAATTAACTATCCTATTTTAAAAATGTGATTTCTTCTTTCATTTGCTGTTCTTTCCTACTAGACTATAAAACCCTCTGTAATATCATGAACTACTTCCTTTCCGTATGTTAATATCTTACCTAGTTTCCAATCATAGTAGATATTTGACCTGTATTTAAAACTTTCATTCAACTTCCTTTTCCACCCACTCTCATATTAAACTCTCTTAAAGACCTTTTTTTAGTTATCTTAAAATTGTGAGCCTTTTTTTTCTTTCCCTTTACAATGACACTTCTCTCACTTCCCAGTGTCTGAAGCTCTTGCAGAGTTAGCTTTGCTTTTTTTTTTTTTTTTGGTATATTTTGATCTACTTGAGTTCTAAGTGTTGCTACCTTGAACCCACCTGTCCTTGGCATTTCCAAAGGCGGGAAGAGTTCCATGATTTTTGTGCACACTTATAGATAGTAGGAATACTTCTGTTTGTAGGAAACGTGAGCAAATTCTCTCATCAACATTTTTTTGTTATGTCCCTATAGGAAGATATAGAAAAGAAAATCATTCCTATCCTAAGAAGCTTTTCTGGAAAAAAATCCAGGGAGTTTCTTATTCCGAGAATAATTAAATGGCAAACATGATGGTACTAACTATAGACATAGTAATAGGTATTCAGGAAGGAAAGAAATCGAGGGGTTGGATTTACTGGATGTTTAATATCAAATATAGGACTTGAATAAAATGGGAAATGAAGGATGAATAAAACTAGAATAGGCAGAGGAGTGGATATGGAAGAGGAAGTGAGATGGTGAGGAAAGACAGTAGCTACTTCAAATTGATAAAGTGGCCTTAAACAGTTATGCTAGCCTCAGGTTATAGCAGGAACCCTACCTAGTGAAATCATTCTTATGTGTTTCTCCCCATTTTGCCCATGGGTGTTTGCCTTTCTGGACCTGAGTATGGGTTTGACTCTCACGTCTGTGTATCTGATCTTGATTTGATAAACTAGAGCTGTAGTTCCCTTGTTTCTGATTTTAATTTTTATTTGCCTTGCTTGCTTCATCCAAGATCCCAAACTTAGTGCTAAACTAGACCCAGTTTTTGTCTTGTTTCTCTCCTTGATTCAACTTGCTGCTTTTGATTGGTTTATGAACCTATACCATGCTCTGTTCTTTAATGGTGTAACAGAAGACACAAGGTGAAAACTATAATTTCTTTTGAGCTACTAAAGATCTTTCATACTTGACTATTTTCTCAGATATACATGGCCGCTCTCTGATCTGCTTTTAGTCCTGTTTATATGTAAAAGTAAGATAATAGGAAACCACTTATAATATGTTTCAAGGCTTCCAGAACCTTTAGTTATCACAGGACAGCAAAAATAGAATCCTCTTGCACATGGCAACTTTAATATTTTGTCAGTCAGTTCATAAATATGTGTCATGCATGGTTCCAGGTTCTGGTCATATAGAAATAAATATGCTCCCTCATGGAGCTTGCATGTTAGTGTCAGGAAGAAGAAAATACACATATAAAAATAATTGAATAATTTAATTTCATATGCTTATAGAGTTTGGACAGGTAGGGAGAGGGTGCTACTTTAGCTAAGCTGTTCAGTAAAAGTAATGTTGAAGATGAGATGTAGCATTTAAGTTGAGACAGGACAGACAAAAAGTGCAATAAATGAGAAGATTCTTAAGTGGGAGTGAGCTTGATGTACTCATGGGACAGAAATAAGGCTAGCACACTTCGAATATAGTAGGGATGAAGATAAAACTAAAAGATGCAGAAGTTCATATTTTAGATTTCTACACAAGTAGGTATTTTACCAAGACACCATATTTGGTTCAGTTTTTATAACACGTTTTGATGTGTTATGGCATTCCTACTTAATTTTTTGCTTACCTTTATGAGTTAACTAAAGGTAAGATATTCTGAAAGGCTAAATTAGTTCCTAATCCTGTGGCAGGATTTTGACTTGCAATAAATTCATAACTTATCAAAAATCAAAGTAATTTTTTCTTCCTTTTTAATATTTAAAATTTGATAAAACTTCTCTTCTTTATTACATTTTCCAGCAGGCTTAAAGTTTATGATGTTATATGTAGGTAATGCTGAATGAAGGAAATGCTAATAAAATTTAACCAAGGGTTCATTTTATGTGAATACAAAATTGATGTGAGTTTGGCTTCTTCTTTCAGCATGGGTTGATGAATTTTGTAGCTTTTATATGTGAGTTTGAATCCTAGAAATTTTCCTTATTGGCTCTGTCAACTTAGACGAGTTAATAAATCTCTGGGTCTTCGTTTCCCCCATCTGTACAGTGGAAGATCACGGGGGGAGGGGGGGGCAAGCCTCTTTCTAAGGTAATGATTAAATTATAGGTTTTGGGTCCCATTCCTACTCTTTTATAGTGGTTTAGCCAGCTCACCTTTAGAAGAAGGAGCTTAATAGGAACTTTCTTCCAGGGCACCTACAGGATTTTTTCTGCTCTGTGTTCTCATTTGCAAACAGCCTCCTCTGAAATGCTCTTTTTACTTTGACCCATTGACAGAAAATACTTGAGGCCTTGGTGTGGAATTTTCCACTGACTTTTCATTGTCTTGCCTATTCTGTGTGTCAGAGTTTCCATTTAGCATCAATTTTTATTCTCCTGCAGATTCCGTGATCTCGACGATGTAGAACCTGACCCATTTCTTAGGCGGGTCCTTGTCTGGATTACTCCCCGACTTTGTTCTCTTCAGACAGGGCTGTCGCTCAGGGATCTTTCCTCCTGTGGAGACTTCTACCCTGTTATTTTTTCAGTTACTTTTTTGCTTTTGGGTGTACTGAGCTGCATCCTTTTCTGCTCTCAGAATAACTAGGAAAGGCCATTGAAATCAAGAGGCAACTGGGGAAGATTCGATAGTCAGGATGTAGTTGCCAAATCATAAAATGACACCATTTTAAAGCACCTAGTTTAAATTCTCCTTACTAGGTCTACACTTTGAAATAAGTAATTTCAAATATGCTAAATTGTTTTTGGCCAAAGATATTTTTTATTCTTTCTCTGTATTTCTTGTGTTCAAAGCAAACAAAGAAAAGTGTGGGAAGTGTTTTGATCCACATCAACATCATCAAAGTATTTATTAAACACTCGATCTTGAATGGTGTCTTGGTTGTTTCAACAAGTTAAATGTAAGGTCTCTCAGCCTTTTCAACATTTATTATTTTTTTTTAAAGATTTTATTTATTTTTTAGAGAGCGAGCGCGAGGGAAACAGCATGAGAGGGGAGAGGGTCAGAGGGAGAAGCAGGCTCTCCGCTGAGCCGGGAGCCCGATGTGGGACTCGATCCCAGGACCCTGGGATCATGACCTGAGCCGAAGGCAGACGCTTAACCATCTGAGCCACCCAGGCGCCCCCTTTTCAACATTTATAACTGAAGTAAATAAATGGCATGCCATCTTGGGATGTTCCTGGCAGCATCTTTTTGTTTCTTCTACTCTTGCCTTACCTTTCTTTTTCTTCTCATTCATTGTAAGTACTATAGGTGGGTGATGTGATATTTAAACCAATAGGTATAATAAAACATAGCAAGTGCTCTGGTGAAGGCATATGTAAAGGACTGTGGGAATTTAGGGAATGGAACAATCATGCTTTCTTTACCCAGAGTTCAGGGAGAAGCTGCACATCAAATTGAGTCTTAAAGTATATGTGTAGGGACTTGCCAGGTGGACAGGGGAGATGGGGATTCTAAGAGGTAATGGTGGATGATGACAGTATTTGTGAAGTTTCTCCAGAGAAGCAGAACCAGTAAGTTATTCATTCATTCACTCACTCACTCATTCATTCATTATGAGAAATTGGCTCATATGATTAGGAAAGCTGAGAAGTTTCACAATCCCTGGTCTACAAGTCGGAGACCCAGGAAAGCCAGAGGTATAATTTTAGTGCAAGTCTGAAAACCTGAGAACCAGGGAAACCAGTGGTATAAATTCCAGTCCAAAGGCAGGAAAAAGATCGATGTTCCGGCTCAAGCAGGCAAGCAAGGAGCATTAGGGGTTCTTCCTTCCTCAGCCTTTTGTTCTAATCAGGCCCTTAATAGTTCATTAAGGATGACCATCTACTGATTCAAATGCTAGTCTTATCTGGAAATGCCGTCCCTATAGACACTCTAAGAAATAATGTTTAATTTGAGTACCCCTAGGGTAGTCAGGTTGATACACAAAATTTACCGTCAAATGAGCAAAGGTCTAAGAAATATGCACTTGAAAAAGTCAGTGGTTCATTGTGATGAAACAACTTTGAAAATTTAGTTTTCCAAGGACGCCTGGGTGGCTCAGTTGGTTAAGCGTCTGCCTTTGGCTCAGGTCATGATCCCAGGGTCCTGGGATGGAGTGCCATATCGGGCTCCTGCTCAGTGAGCCTGCTTCTCCCTCTGCCTGCCGTTCCCCCTACTTGTGCTCTCTCTCTCTGTCTCAAATAAAATCTTTAAAAAAAATTTAATCTTCCAAATGTGTTAGAAATACCTGTGATCTTTCTGAAAATTCTCCATAATCTGAAAATCTCTCAGGGAGTTTAGTGAGTCTCTCATTCTGTGTGTGACCTGATTTGTACCTTAGTTTCACCTTCTTCATTCAGCTTCATAGAGCTGAAGGAGATCAGAAGTTGTGTATGAATGTTCTAAAGTATTTTTAAACTATCCAGGATGATTGCAAATTGGATGAGAAATCCTCTCTGATCTTTGGCTAGATGGTAACCTCATGTGGAAATGTGTAAACTGAGTTTCTTATATTCCTTGACACAACTAGTTTCCTCCCAGAAAAAGAAAAGGCATATAATTTAAGAGCTCAAAGTAGACTGAAGAGTCATCCTTTTTATTACTTATCAACACATAACCTTCCAGTCACCTGAAGTGCTTGTGAAACATTTCAATTATTCCTGAGGCTCAGCCCCCTAAAAATTCACAAAAATTATCTGACATCTTCTAGCTCTCCATTTAGAGATGGAGTTCTGTAGTTCTAATAAGTGAAGTGCTTCTCTGATGTTCCCAGATGGAATGAATGGTAGAGCTGAACATGACAGAAAATTCTTGTATTTATTGTTATTGAAATTTCCTTAATGGTTGATGAAAATTAAGAATAAGACTCTTGTGACTCTTAACTGTCGCCAAAGAATATGAGTAAGCCAGAAAGTTACACTCCACTAGAGTGTCACCATGGAAAATTCATCCTTCATACTGTCATGAGTGCTCTGGAAGGCAGTTAGGTTTGATGTCTGCATGTTCTCACTCCTCTGTCATGTGAGACTCCCCTATTCAGTGGGATCAGATCAGTTCCTAGATCTGTGCCTGATGGAATTTCTGTTTATGACTCCTCCATAGGTTATGCAGCCTCTAAAGACCAAGTCTTCCATCTCTACTGTAATCTAAAATAAAATAGGGTATGTATAGATATAAATCAGAGATTTAAACTACTACAGTTCTTCCAGAGTTGTGCACATAAATGGTTCTCCATCAAGCCCTCTGGGTCTTCCTATTGGTCCTTCTTCCTCTGTTTGTTAACACATCCCTTTTCTCCATCTATTGCTCTTTATTATTTGTCCATCCATTCTTCCATTTAGCCATCAAATGTTTTTTTTTTTTTCCTTCATCCAGCCATACATGCATCTTCTCCTGTCACTTTCAAATATTTAATCATGTTCTACACTAAACAAAATTTTGGAATACAGAAAAGGGTAAGACATAGTTGCTATTGACAAAAAAAAAAGCGCAAAGACTTAATTTTCTATTTATATTAAGGTAATCACTATGTGTTCCCAATGTAAAAGTCTGTGTGTTGGGGGAAAAAAAAAGACTTTCACTTTATAAATTATTTTATTATTTTTTTTAAGTTTTCAAATGACAGATGACCATCGGAAAAAAATCAAAGATATATAAAAATATAGAGAGGTGTATACCAAATGTCAATTATCTATAATCCTACTATTTTGACATAAGCACCATTGTGTTTTTACTATAATTCCCTAAATTATTTTTTCCCTATGTATATATCAGGAGCTCAGAGTATGTTTTGGAGACCTCCTATAAGAAGTTGGGAGGTGGGGCACCTGGGTGTCTCATTCCTTAAGCGTCTGCCTTGCCTTCGGCTCAGGTTGTGATCCCGGGGTCCTGGGATCGAGCCCCGCATGGGGCTCCCTGCTCAGCGAGAAGCCTGCTTCTCCTTCTCCCTCTGCCCCTGCTTGTGTTCCCTCTCTTGCTGTCTCTCTCTCTATGTCAAATAAATAAATAAAATCTTAAAAAAAAAGAAGTTGTGAGGTGATTGCTAGGTTTGTGGGGGTGATTGTTGTGCATCTTGAAGTCAAAGAACCACTAATACACAAATATCCTGATGTTTTGATTGTATTGCTTCATCCATATTTACTTTTTTTTCTGTCCCAATATGGTCTCTTTCTAAAGTCTCAGCTAATAGTCTACCTGCAGGGAAATGGCTTCACATGTTTTCACTCATTATATTCGGTTTATATTTGGTTTTTAATCAAAGTGTAACAGAAAGTTCAATAAAAATAGCACTTTACCATAGCTGATGCTTGCCCGAATCCCTAGAAAACATTTTAAAGACCACAGATCCTCTCCTAGACTTCCGCATCCTGCTGTAAAAATCACAGCTGCCTCAGCCCAGCAACAGCCTGGAACAGTGAGAGCACTGTCAGGCCGCCTCCGTCCTTTCTTCACGGAGATTCACCAGAGTGGCTCCATGGTCCCAGAGTGTTCTCTCAGCATGTTGTAGTCCAACCTGGACACAGATGAGATGAGGCAAATGACAGATGATAACTGTCAACAGGCTTCAGAGGCAATGCCATATTTGAGAAAAATAGTTGTTGATTGTCATTTGAAAATTTCTTCAGTTCATACCAACGACTCAACTTCCTGGAAATCACTCCCCTCAAAGAAAGGCAGACCATACTATGCTGTGTCTGATACAGCATCTTGTGGAAGTGCGGGGGAAGGGTAAAGTCAGCTGGCTGCTTCCTCTATTTGATGACAAAAAGATCATTCATTTTTGTCGTTGTTTTGACTGAAAAGGCAGGACCAAGTTTTTACTTGGGTGCCATTCATACACAGTTTGCTTTCTGTCTTTATGTGCTAGTATTTCTGCCTTCATGTATCATTTTCACAGTATTCAAAGAACTTTTTTTCTGGATCTTGGTAATGAAACAACAAACTTTAAGAAAAGGAATGGATTGTTTGTACCCAAGTAAATTGATATAGAAATTTTTGTAGCAATTTGTTGACTTTATGCCAAACTCTGAGCTGAAAGCTTCATAGAATTTTTTTCAGTTAAAATGTTAAGACCGTGTCTCATCTCTTGATTAAATTGTTTACTTATGTTTATCTACTCATTAATGTCTTTCTCCATCATTAGAATATAAGCATTGCCCCTCCAGTACCTAGTATGTTTGGCACATCATAGATACAGGAATGTATCCTCGACTCAATCTTCTAGGCATCATGGGGAAGAATTAGTCCAGGAGCATTGGTTCTGTGTTCCTCCTGAAGGCAACTCCCAGTGTTCTACTTACTTTTTTTGAAAGTCTTACATTTCATTTCAAATAAAATCTGTTGTTAAAAGCATAACATTTAAGGCCCTCTAGGGATCAAGCTCTAAAGTTCTTACCTGCTCTTATCTCTCATATTTTCATATATGTATTTTCCCATGCCTAGGCCTTGGCATTTTCATTCCCTTAACTTAAATGCTTCTCATTGCTCTTGAAATCCTACTTAGAGTGTATGCCTAGAGTTGGTTTAAAAGTCCTTCCCTGATTCCCTGGATGGAAGGAGCTTTCTAGCCCTTGAAATATCAACAGCTTTTATAACTGTATCAGGACACATCACGTGATATCTTCCATCATTTTATTGCTGAATGGTCTTCCTGTGTGTGTATTTTCTCTGACACTAGGTGATTACCTTGAGACAAATAACCACATCCCTCCACTCAGCCAAGTACGAAATAAGTGCTCAGTATTTATTTATTGAACAAATAACTGGACATTTGGAAAAACGAAGCCTGGAATAGAGACTTTATTGTATTCACCCTGGGACACAGGGGGAACACAGTATTTTCCAGAATAAGATATCAAGTCTCAACAATGCAGTATTGTCTTCTCTTACTCATTTTATGCTATGATTCCTTGTGTATTCCTAGTAGTTTAGGAGATCGGTGTTCTGTATACTTAATTGGCATGCACATTATTCTGAAAGATTGAATGCCTTGAATAAGGTAAGTAACATAGACCAAAATAAATGTTTATTTCCAGTAATTAAATTATTTTATAAATCTTTAATATTGCCTTATGCAGGTTTATTCAGTATTTCTAAAGTCAATTGACTATGGTCATCAAAACTGTTAGCTCTTAAAATTCATCTTTCCCATCATAGAGTACAAACCAGTTTAGAAATTGTAAAACTTCTATGGTGGGAAAGATATTTTCTGAACTTAGAGTATATATTGAATGGTTATGAATATAGACTGAATATATGTACTAGAAAAATTTATGAAGCAGTTTATGTGATTTTGATATGTATCATCTAAATCTTCTCTGAATTATAGGTGACTTGTGAGAGCATTTTCAGTAAATAGAATAACCTATGGTTGATTCTGAACATAAAGTGAAAGCATGTTTTGATAACTGCATGGGTAATTGGGCCAAAGTGGGCTATTAAAGAATAAGCTAGGAACATTTATTATTCCATTTCAATATTTTGAGATTGTTGTAATGAATAACAACAGTACTTGCCTGTGGATTATCTGTGATCACAGCTAAAGACAGAATTTGAGATTCAGTGGATGGCCCTGTCTGATTCAGACAGTGTTTCCCCATTAAAAATTATATTTTCAAAGAGATTTTTATTACGCAATTTCCTTGACAAGTGACATGTCTTTAAGGAAATGGAAATGAATAATACAATGGATTTGACTTCTAGATGTCTATAATACAGATTAAACTATTACAAAGAGACTAATTATTTCTTTAGAAGATACTCTAGGTTCACAATTTTTACCAATGGCTCTACTTTGCTTTGCTTTTCTATTTCATTCGCTGCTATGTAGGGACATCACTTTAAAAGTGACACATCTATATTTCAAGCTTATAAAAAACATCACATTTCTGGGGTGCCTGGGTGGCTCAGTCAGTTAAGCATCCAACTCTTGGTTTTCGGCTCAGGTCATGATCTCCAGGTGGTGAGATCCAGCCTGGTATCATGCTCCCTGCTCAGCACAGAGTCTGCTTAAGATTCTTTCTCCCTCTCCCTCTGCCCCCCCTCCTTCTCTAAAATAAATCTTTAAAAAAAAAGATTTATTTATTTATTTTAGAAAGAGAGCACGCATGCAGGTTGGGGGGAGGGACAGAAGGAGGAGGAGAGAGAGGATCTCAAGCAACTCCCACACTGAGCACAGAGCCCAGGGTGGAGCTCGATCTCATGACCCTGAGATCACCACCTGAGCCGAAACCAAGAGTTGGATGCTTAACCACTGAGCCACCCAGGTGCCCCAATAAGTAAGTCTTAAAAAACAACACATTTCTCATAAATGCGCATTCTATATGTTTGACTTTTTCCCCCTCCAGTGTGCACCTCATCAGATGCAAATAATTAGGTACTAGAAGAAATGCTTATGAGGATATGAGTACTATTTGTTTCTTTCCTTATTTTTCTCCCTCCCTCCCTCTCTCCCTTCCTCCCTCCCTCCCCCCCCCCCCCCCCCCCCCCCCCCCCCCTCCCTCCCCCCCTCCCTCCCTTCCTTCCTTCCTTAGTTCCATGACTGAAATGTCTGACATAGCAAGGCATTGTAGGTACATGTCCTGTAGGGAATCTGCACAGTCACAGTGAGGGATGGTGTTCAGATGTTGGCTGATTGACATTAATAAAGAGCATGATCCCTTTGGAATAAATCTCTTCCCAACCCTTGGATATGTCTCTCAGGAGTTCAGAACTTGCTTGATAGACAGTTGTCAGCTATGAACAGACATATAAAAGTGAAAGCTCAGCAAAGAGGGAGGCAGTCTGTAATTCCAACTCAGAGGGTAGAGAAAAGAAGGGAGGGAGGATTGTGTGAATTTCATAATATCTTCCACCAGGAGTAGGTGGATAGAAAATGTGGTTTCTGAAAGGATTCCCTGAAAAGATCTTTTCTACTCCTTGTCATTTAGATCTCTTACCTGTATGCTAAGCCTTTCAAAATATCATTGGTGATGAGTTCAATTATCCTGAAATATATATCTCTCTGAGTTAAATTCAGATAGAGGAATGAATGACTGATAACGGACTTTCTACTGGGAGTGACTTTTGACCGCAGGGAGTGTAGACGAGACAGAACAAACAAGGAGTGAGAGAGAGAGAACTGCACAGCACCGTAAAAAGGCAGAAAAGGAACTCTGGCGTGTGCAAAGACAGACACTGCCTTCTCAAATTTTCTCCGGGCCACAGAGCTCCATTTCCAGACATTATCATGAAATTGCCGCAGATGAATCAAAGAGACTGAGGGGATTGTGTGATTCAAGTGTTAGGAGGAACCTCTCAGAGGCTTGGGACATTTTGTTTATACACATCTTGGAATAGGCAGCAGAGTAGAGGAGAGAACAGTTGCAGAACAGCATAAGAAAATAGAAGAAAGGGGCACCTAGGTGGCTCAGATGGTTAGGCGCCTGCCTTCGGCTCAGGTCATGATCCCAGGCTCCTGGGATTGAGTCCTGCATCGGGTTCCCTGCTCCTTGGGGAGCCTGCTTCTCCCTCTGCCTCTGCCCTCACCCCCCCGTCTCTCATGAATAAATAAAGTCTTAAAAAAAATGAAAATGGAAGAAAGAAAGATGGAAATGGTGTGGGGAAATCAAGCAGATTTCCTAATGGAGATTTAGGGATTTTTGAGAATGAGTCACCATCAGTTTGGGGGAAATGTGGTGTATGCACTTATTAGGATTAAGTGGCAACAAATTAGCACTTAAAACTCATGGCTCCTGCTTTGGGATTTGAAGACTTCCTGACTCCCCCTGTTTTATTTTTTCCTCCCATTGACTGTAAGTGAAATATATACCATAATGGCAGGAAAATGATATGATATGATCATATCATATATATATATATATGATAATGACAGGACTTCAGTTTACATCTGGAGACAGTTCTCGAGTTAGCCAGATTCTTCATGAAAGTCAAATAAGCAGCTGGCTAAATTCTTTCTGTCACAACTATTTGTGTCCTTTTTAAGAACCTATTTCAGAATTTCTTTCACGTATTTCCTGTGCACATTTTTTACAATGTGCAAAATTATTTTATTCCTAGTCACTAATCTATTTTTTTCTGATAATGTGTAACTTACAAATTATGACATCAGTTACCATATAGTTTACTTGATGAATTCTGAAAATTGATAATAAAATACACAAAACCCCCCCAAAAAAAGCTTCCTACTTACAGCAGCAAATAGAGAACAGCACTGATTGACGTCAGAATGGTTGGCTTTGATTGTGTCTGATTGACCTCATATCAATTGGTGGCAGATATTAATAGGAGAATATTTTATGGGAACCATTCTTACAGCTAAGTGACATTACAGGTTTTATATTTTATATAGTTCATTATGGAAATTAATATCTGACAATGTCTGCATCGACAAATTCTGCAAAGGGATGAATAATGACTCTTCCTAACAATGGCTGATGATGGAGGCTCCTTTCTCAGTTAGCCTATAGTCTGGTTTATGGAGCTTGCTAGGCATGTATGTGGACATTATTTGTCTCTCTCTAACAAGTATTAGACTTTTGTAGGAATATCAACTCTAATGTGTAATTCTCCATTTAGTATTTGTAATAAACTTATTCATTAAAATTCTTTCTTATTTTACTGCTTACAAGCAGACAAGCTGAGGTAGTTAAAAATTTCCCATTAAGTGTATCATAGCCTCCATACAGATTCCCTGTGAAATGATACCAATTGAAGTGCAACCCCCACTCAGTGACCCTGGCCTTTGGTCAGGGTCTTGGCGTTGAAAGAAGTGTACCTAAATCAGTGTCTCAGGTAAGGAAGAGTTAACTGCTTGCTTTGTCAGCCTGATGGGTTGGTAACCAGTGGGAGTGCCTGTAGGGTTGCATTTGAACAGTCTTCCAGGCAGGGTTCCTTACTGTTCTCTAAATGTACCATGTTCATTACTGTGGGTAATTATTAGAAAATGAGTATGGAGAGCAGGGAGCATCTACAGATCTTGGGAGACTCCCATTAAAGTTCCTCCTCTACTGTTAACTTTCTGATCGTTCCAACCCCTGATCTTCCATACTCTGAATGCCTTGAACACTTATTATCACATCCTCTCATTATGGCTTTTAATCATGGGCTGTCTCTATCATCTTCTAAGTGTTTCTGGTGTCCCGCGTTACATTGTTCACTCTGAGCAGGAGAGATCAACACTTTAACTTCTGTCTCCTCTGTGGGGTTAACCAGAAGGCCATTCCATTACTTCATTAAATTCTAGCCCTGTTGAATAAATGAGTTGTAACCACTATTAAAGATTTAAACAGTTTAAAACTAATGTTTTGTTTTAATGAGCAAAATGGTAAAATGGGCTGATAATTATTAAACATCTGATGGAGTGGATAGACAATGAGTTATAACAACGGCAGCACTTTCCAAATTTCAAGAGCATAAAAAGAATACATGTTGTTAAAATATAGCAAATTCTGTTTGTATCAATAGGAAGAGATGGTTTTGAATACTTTTCTTCTTTAAGTTTTTTTCTTTGAACTATTTGAAAACAATGTCTGCCTGTCTGCTACTCAGGGTGTTTAGAAATACTCTTAAGTTGACAGAGCCAGAGCCTTGAGAAGTGGTGGGCTACTTGTTCTTCTGCTTCTGTTTGCACAGAAGACCTTAAGCTAATTTAAAAGCATGGAGAAGTTGGATTGAGCTTCAGATAATAGAAGAAAACAAAGCATAAGACTTTAGGTCCATACGAACATATCTCAGTGTGTCACCTCCTGCCTGGGAAACTGGAAGGGGGATTTTCCAAGCCACATGTCAGCCCATCCATTTAGTCTCAGGATAGAGCAGTAAATACAGAAGGATTCTCTGTATCACTGGCATCTAACCATATGACCTTTGAATGCTTCAGTTTTCTTAGCTTCAAAATGGAGTCAATGCATCCTATATTTCATTCATTTACTCACTAAAGAATATTTTTCTGGTCCCGCTATGTGCCAGGACTCTTTTTAGGAATTAGGAGATCCAGCAGGAGACAAAAAAGATAAAGCCTTTGCTTTCATGAATCTTACATGCTAGTGTATTTTTGTGTATGTATATGTCGAGGGGGTGGTTTGGTAAGTTAAGATGTGCAGAACAGCTAGAATACAGACATTCAATAATAATAACTGTCATTTATTGAGGCACTACTATGCACCAGGAACTTTACATATAATTTTCATGACACAATAGTCCATATTTTAAACATGAGGAAACTATTTGATTTGGTAAGAATTAAATGATTTCCAAGAGCACTTCAGTGACACACCTGGATTAAATATTTACCTTCCTGTATATACCTTCTCTTTCTCCAAGCATTGCCCTTTATATTCTCTAGATACAAACCTGACAGATGATCAGGTTGATAGCATGTATAGGTATCTTAAAATTGTCTCCGTATGTGCCAAATATAAATTTTTATAATAATGAACCATAAATGATGGCTTCATTTTGGAGGAGACCATGCATATCCTGCATCATTCTATTCCCTGCCTCTATCAAGTTCCCTGAACTCAAAATTGTCTGATGAATGAATGACTGAATGAATATGCTGGGCTATATGAAGGTCCTTTGGACTTACTGTTTACTTTGTATTACCCAAGGAGTATTTTTGTCAATTCACATTCTCTTTGCTGAGTTAATCTTTTAGGGACTGGGTTTAGCCTCTGCAGAAATGAATAATCCACCACACAAGTCTCGTAAAAGTCACGTTTCACTGCCATGAGCCCAAGTGATACGTTTTCAGCAGGGATATCTGGGGACTTCAGGTTGGCAGCAGTGAAGGGGGCCTGGCTTCCATTTCTCCTCAAAGGAGGTGTGCTTTGGTGGGGAATGGTATTTAGCCTGGCTGAGAGGAGGTGCTACCAAGTTTCCAGAGCTTCCAGGTAGGGGCTACCCAAATTTCTTTTACCTCAACCACCCTGTCTTGAAACTATCTACCTATTTACAAAAAGTAGTTCCAGCTTCTCTGATCATCTAGCTCCAGCAATAATTTGTTTCTGACACCAGCACTTTCTTGCTACATTATCCATGGGTCATATGATAGTGCCTAGGCATTCCATATACTTTGCAGGCATCAAGGTATGACCAAACTGCATGTGCGTGCTCTCAGTGAATTTTGCCTGTTCTGTGAAATCTAGCAGGAATTGAGTGTAGCAAGCCTGGAGAAGGCCTCTAACACAATAGCTTTTACTTTATTTACTGCTCAGATAATCCCTATTGATAGCCATCAGTTGCCTAATTGACAGTCTGATGAAGGGCAGGCAAAACCATGTGCTCAAATTAAAATGTATTAAGCTCTTACTACGTGCAGAGCACTTTTTAAGGCACTTACTCTGTAGATACAGGATTAAGACACAAACAGTTGAAAAATTAAAAAAAAATAAAGTTTGGATCCAGTGGTGTCTGCTTTATGAGGCGGGAGCTTGCTCTTAGAATATGGCACATGATAGGGTTTTGATCTATTTTAATGAAATGAATAAAGCATAGCATTATAATTCAAATCTATGAATTTTAAATGAATAAATGGTAATGACCAGTTCCCTAGAAATTAAGGTGAAGGAGTGATACATTCAGGCCTAGAAAAACTTTAAACATAACAATACTGTCTGTCTGTCTTCGAAGTTTGCAAAGTGTTTCATATTTCTAATTTTATTTTGGTCTTTTTAACATTCCTGGGCAGTAGGTGGCAGGACAGATATTATTAGTCATTTTGCAGATTAAATGACACCAAGAGTTCAATGTAACTCTAGGGACAGAAAACTTTTCCCTCCTTCCCTTTTAGTTCTTTGGCTGGGCTAATAATCAGCTTGATGTAAGACAGATTTAACAGGAGAAAAACAAATTTCGTACACATGAGAGCCCCATAAAAATGAGACGCCCCAGCAGTCAGGTAATTGAGGCCTGTATACCACCCTGAACTAAGGGGGGAGGGGGTGGTGTAGAGCTTCAAAGGGAAAAAAGACAATTCATAGGAAAATGAGAAGAGCAAATGTTTGATAAACCAATGTTTGCCATGCCCTGCCCGTAAGTCTTTCTGATATAAAAAGTTCTCTCTGGTACTAGCTCTTTTCCTGATGCAGGTTTCCTATCTCAATTCTTCTAGGCATTTAAGGGAGAGGTAAAAAGCTCTTCCTGAGTCTGCTAGGCCCCAATTGTCTTCAGGTCGAAATAATTCACATGGCAAAGCAGCATATTCTGGGGTGGTACATTCTGCTCCCTTTATAATCTCCCATTGTCATAGCTAGTACGTAGCAACATTGGGACTCTGACTCACTTTTTGTTATTGTCAGTTCAGTGGTCCTTCCGGCATGGTGCAGTATCATCTTCCACTTTAGTTGAGTAGTAGTGTTTCACTAAATTGGTGTAGGTGCTCTGGACACAAGTTGCTTTCATTTGCTATCCTAGAATTGAGAGGAACATGCCTGAAGTCTTTCTTCCAGTCTTTCAGGTGTTTCTCTTCAAACACTGAATGTTTATACCTTCAAAAGAGAATTGGTGTTAAGGACAATGATCGAAGAACCCAAATGGTTCTTTCTAGACACCATTGGGTAGTTGAAATTAAGTATCTGTGGATTCAGTGACTAAGGAAGTAGGTGGGGGTTGAAAGAAAGAACATGAGTAAGAATACAAAATCAGACAGATCATGCAAATGGTACAGCCATTCATTCACAAATGATTCTTGGGCTGCGATTATATAAACTACACTGAGGGACATGAAGCCTGCCCTAGTTAGCTTGTCTGACCATAAAAATTGTCTCCTAAGTGTGCTTTAGTCCATATGTTAGAGCACATTTCTGGCAAGAATGCTTTCTAAATAGCAGGCTTCTTTTCAGGGGACTGGAACAGATTTTACAGGTGATAACCTGCCTTGTGCCCCAGGGCGGATGTATTACTCTGCAACAAGAAGTTGATGTTTAACTTCTGCCTGGCCTCAAAAGCCATTCAGTGGTAGAAGCCAACAATTTCAGGTATTTCAACCTAATGTACCTTCAAACCTCAAGGCTGCCTTGCTCTATCTCTTTAATATCATTTTTGTGCAAAATCAAGCCCCTTAACAGTCTGGCAAAGCTGCTTTAAGGAAGTGGGCTGATAGAACTCCGATGTTACTTTTAAGGGAATCACTCTGTTCTCCTGTGAGCTGTGTAGGTGGGACTGAGACAGTTGTGCATGTTATCAGCTCAAGGTGGCGTTTTGAAGTATGATTAGCTTTTTCTACTTTCCCGGAGGATTGTGGATGCCAGGCTGAATGCAAGAAATATTTAATTTTTAAAGCTTGGGCTATCTGTTGAGTTATTTGAGCTGTAAAAGAAGGACCATTGTCACTTTGAAGAGATCGAGGAAGGCCAAATCTAGGAATAATTTCTCGCAACAAAATCTTAGTTACTTCTACAGCTCTTTCCGTTTTACATGGGAAGGCCTCGATCCATCCACTGAAGGTATCAACAAACACTAATAGAAACTTATAGCCTTTGCAAGGTGACATTTGTGTGAAATCAAGTTGCCAGTCCTCTCCTGGATAGGATCCATGCCTTTGGACTCGTTTTAAAAGAGGGGAGGGCGAGCTGTGCCTTCCGGATTTACTTGGGCACAGACAGACAATACAGGATCGGCAGACCTGTTTTATTGGGGCTGTTAAATTTACTCCATCAAATATATTTTTAATTAAATGTTTTAAAGCATCTTGCCCAAATGAGTAGCCTGGTGTAGGCCTTGTATTACCTTTCATTGGTTATTTTTGGGTATAAAGATTTTTCCCTCATTGTTAACAAGCCAGTCCTGTGTATTTTTAGTATATCCTCGCTCCTGAGCTATGTGAATCTCGTGGTCTGAATAGACTGAGTTATGGATTCCATTGGAGTTAAGACTGGTATAAGGCATAATATCTGTTTAGTTTTTGCTGCCTCTTTGGCTGCACGGTCTGCTAAATTGTTTCCTTTAGATTCCAAGGTCATATCCTTTTGATGTCCTTTGAGGTGAATCACGGCTACCTCCTTGGGCAGGTATACAGCTTCAAGAAGGGTAATGATTTCAGGCCCATATTTGATTGGGGAGTTATGGCTTGATAATAATCCCCTTTCTTTCTAAACAGTTCCATGGGCATGTAGTACCAGAAAGGCATATTTGGAGAGTGTATAAATACTAATTCTTAGACCTTTTGCCAATTGAAGAGCACGGGTGAGTGCTATTATTTCAGCTTTTTGGGCAGAAGTATTTATTGGAAGGGGTTTTGCCTCAATAGTTTTAATCAGACTAACTATAGCATATGAGCCCTTTTTTCTCCCTTATCCATGAAGCTACTGCCATCGGTAAACCAATTATCATCTGCATTTTTAATAGGGGAGTCCTTTAAATCTGGCCTGCTGGAATAGACAAGATCAATGATCTCTGTACAGTTATGCTTTGTAGAAGTACGATGGTCAGGTCCAGGCATAAGAATAGCTGGGTTTAAAGTTTTAAGTATTATTTCAGGTGTATCTAAAAGCATAGCTTGGTATTTAGTAAGGCGGCCTCCCATCATCCATTGATGGCCCTTGGTCTCTAAGACACTCTGGACCTGATGTAAAGTCATTACTGTTAGGAACTGTCCCATAATCAGCTTTGAGGCTTCTTCTACCAGGAGGGCTGTGGCAGCCACCGCTCGAACACAAGCTGGCCACCCTTGGGCTACGCTGTCAAGTACTTTGAAAAATAACCCACTGGTCTTGCTTCATTTCCTCATTTTTGGGTGAGAACTCCCAAGGTTTGGCTCTGCTTTTCTGCTACGTAT
This sequence comes from Mirounga leonina, assembly GCF_011800145.1. NCBI lineage: Eukaryota > Metazoa > Chordata > Mammalia > Carnivora > Phocidae > Mirounga > Mirounga leonina. The sequence continues at coordinate 15,978,898 of NW_023270431.1, forward strand.
AGAGTGAGAGGTTTTTCTAAATTTGGTAATGCCAAAGCTGGAGCTGACAAAAGTCTAGCTTTTAATGTTTGAAAGGCCGCCTGCTGAGCTTTAGTCCAGAGCAAAGGTTCCTCATCAGGGCCTTTAATTGAGTCATACAGTGATTTGGCTAAGAGTCCAAATCCAGGAATCCACAGGCGACAACAACCTGCCATACCTAGAAAAGTACGGAGTTGTTTTTTTGTAGTCGGGGACTCAAGATCTAGTATAGCCTTTTTTCTATCAGTAGATAGAATATGGTGACCTGGTGTCAGTTCGAATCCTAAATATTGTACTTTTTGTTTAGATATTTGTGCCGTTTTAGGGGAGACACGATACCCTCTGTCTGCCAAGAAATTAAGTAAAGTTATAGAATTTTCATCGGTCTCCTTTGCGGGACTACAGATTAGAATGTCATCTACATATTGAATTATTGTCCCTTCAGACAAGGCTATATCACGGGGATCTCTGCTAAGTGCAGTTCCAAATAGGCGAGGACTGTTTCTAAATCCCTGTGGCAAGACTGTCCAGGTTAATTGAGCAGCCTGAAGCCTTGAAGGTGAGGTCCATTCAAAAGCAAATAGTGGCTGTGTTTTCTCACTTAGGCATCTTTTAAGTCAAGTACTGTAAACCAGTTGGCATCACCAGGGACCTGGGTGAGAACAGTGTATGGATTTGGCACTATGGGATGAAAGGCGTTACTGCTTCATTTATAGCTCTTAAGTCTTGTACCATTTGATATTCCCCATTTGGCTTTTGTACTGGTAAAATTGGGGTGTTAGAAGGAGATTGACAAGGCTTTAAAATACCACGCCTGAGAAACTTATCAATAAGTGGTTGCAACCCAGCTTTGGCCTCAGGTTTTAGAGGGTATTGTTTTTTATGAGGTATATTTGTTGGGTCTTTTAAGGTCACTTTAACTGGTTGGGCTGTAAGAGCCCGTCCTGGGATATCATAATCCCAGACCTGTGGATTTACCTCCTTCCAGACATTAGAAGGGATTGTAGGGTATGGTTTTAGCTCTCCAGACGTTAAAGAGAACAAGCCATCCCCCTCTATAGTAAGAACAAATCAGCTTCCCAGTTTATACATTAAGTCTCATCCGAGTAATGGAGTGGGACAAGATGGAAGGACTAGAAAAACATGAGTGACCAACTGACTTTTATATTTACAGGTTAAGGGCATTGTCTGATGGCATGTTTTAGTTTCCCCTTCTATGCCAACAGTTTTAAGGTTATAAAGACAAGTAGGGCCAGAGTGCTGAATAAGGACAGAGTAAGTGGCTCCTGTATCAATAAGAAAATTGATAAACTTACCTCCCACATCCAGGGTAACCCGGGCCTCAGTCATCTTGATGTCAGAGGGAGCCAGACCAGCCTCAGGGCCCCGTCATGTCAGTTCCTCCAGCTTTGACTCTCGGGCGGAGAAATGAATTCCTGTGTTCCTTTCTCTCTGGAGATGAGGACAGTCTCTCTTCCAATGTCCTGTTTCTTTACAGACAGGACATGGCCCTAGTGGAGAGCGCTTGTTTCGACATTTTCTGCTCCAATGTCTGATCTGGCCACAGTTGTAGCATGGGGACTTACCTAGTTCTCTGTCTGATACTGGCCATTTTTTTGCCCCTGGTTAGTCTGGTGCCATGGGGAATCCACAGTAGTGGCAGCCATTATTTGAGCCTGTATCTTACCCTGCAATTTAGCTTTCCAGTCCTTATCTAGCCTTAAGGCCGTATCTCTATTATTAAAGACTCCAGTTGCTACTTCTAGTAGGCGCTGGATGGGAGTTTGAGGGCCTAAAGCCATTTTAGTTAGTTTTTGGGGATGTCAGGTGCCGATTGGCTTATAAAATGCATCTTTAGTATGGTTACTCCCTCGGGTGAGGCTGGGTCCAAATTTGTATATTTACGGATGGCTTCTACCAATTGGCCCTGAAATAGAGCTGGATTCTCATCAGTTCCTTGCATAACTTCCTGAAGTTTATCAAAGTTTATGGGTTTAGAGAATCCTTTTTTCATTCCTTCTATTAAACAAGTGATCCTATGGTCTCATTTTTCTTTTCCTGGACTATCCTCTGATAGTTCCAGTGTGGTTCGGTGCCAGGGACAGCAGCAACCCCAACTGGATAACGTTCTCTATCTCTCATTGCCAGTTCATCAGTGAACTCTTGAGCTCCCTCCCAGATTCATTTCTTTTCCTCAGGGGTGCAACGATGAGTTAAAATGATATATATATCCTGCCAGGTCAAATCAAACATAATACGTATCTCTTGAAAGCCCTCAATAAATTGAGAGGGGTCTTCAGAATATCGTCCTAATTGTTGTTTTATCTGAGCCAGGTCTGCCATGGAGAATAGGACATGGACCCTAATTGTGCCCGCTTCTCCATTAGCAACTTCCCTAAGAGGATGCATCCCATACTTAGATGGAGCTCCTGGAAGATAGGGAGTCCCGCTCCTAGTACGTCCAGCTGGGCTGGGAGCAGAGGGGTCTTGGGGTTTATAAGGAGGAGGGATAGCACAGAACCAGTGTCCTCTTTCTTTGGACTGGATGGCAATTCCTCTGATATCCCAGGTTTATTAAGAGGAATCAGCCTATTTAGACAATCATCATCCAGTATATCCAGGGGGGGTTTGTTAACCTGGTTGCGGGTTAGACACATTCTACAAGAGGCCCTCAGGTCCGGATCCTGACTTAGGGCCATAAAGGCTTGGATATATGGGACTTCAGTCCATTTGCCCTTCTCCTTGCAAAAGAGGTCTAACTGATTGAATTGTAACTTGATGTCCCATTTATGAGCCATTTCTCCTCATCTCCTCATCTCCTAAAGAGTACTGAAGCCATTCAGTGTTACAGAAGAAGATCATTCTTTTCTTTCTTAAATCTTACAGTTCAAATTGATTCCAATGGGTTAAAAGGCATCCCAAGGGAGACCCCTTGGGAACAGAAGAAGAGGATCCCATGTTCCTAGAAAAGTAAAGAAGGTCCATTACCAAAATCCACCCCCCCAACTTCTGGGTGGTGTCCCACGCAGGATATGTCAGAGGTTCCAGGTGTCAAAAGCGACCGGAAGCGTCCCTCAAACAAAAATCGCTATTGATCACCATCCTGCCGTCCTGTGAAGGCATTCCTCCAGTAAAAGGCCCTGGAGGGATGCTGGCATCCCTTCCCTTCCCCACTGCATCCTAGGCTACGGATGGGAGCCTGGTCAATGGACTAAGATACCGTGCTGTCCTATACTCTGAAAGTTGTGTTATTGTCCTGCCATTTTTAACCCATGGAAAATGCTAGAAAAGTTTTACAAGGAAAATTACCCAATTTAGTTAGTAGAGGAACATTGACAGAAAACAGTAAAGATTGAAATTCATTATGGTCTAAGTGACATTCCAACACATGTAGTCTTTATAGCCAACTTCCCTAGGAAATGGTCCCCCAGTGGGTTTTAATTCAATTGGGTACTGGTTTCAGCCGGCTCCCAGTGGAGGTCCCCCAGCCAGAAGGGCTAGACCAGGGATGTGAAGGGGATCACATCAGATCAATCAGGAGGAAACCTCACACAGGAGTCTTAAGATTGGCAGCCATCCTGGTGACTTAGGTGGCTGTCCTGTGCCCAAGACAGACAACTTTGTAGAAGGACAGGAATAAAGAGAGGGCATCAAGTTTCTGGATCTCATTACTATCCCGGCCAGGTACTAACTTCCAGCCAAAAGGCAGGCTTTCTCCTCCCCATAGAATAGCCATGGGCTAGAGGATTCCAGCCTGACCAATTGATATGAAAGTGTTCAATAAGGCCGTACTCCTTGAAGAGCCCCTGAAATGAGAGTAAAGGAAGAGAGAAAGTACTCACCAATTTTGCACCAAAGCTCAGAGTCCAGATGTAAAGACTCAAAGCCCCATGCTGGGTGCCAAATGATGAAGTTTTAGAATAAAAGTGAAGTCCGGAGCCGATGACCAAGAAAGAATTCTTAAGATGTCTCTGGTTCAAAAAGGTGATTTTATTAAAGCATGGGGACAGGACCCGTGGGCAGAAAGAGCTGCTGCCCTGGGGTTGTGAGGGGTGGCTGATTATATACTTGGGAGTTGGGGGAGGTAAGGAAAAGGGAGGTTTCAAAATGATTTTTGTATGTTAAAGAAGACTCAGAGGATACCAGAGGCCTTGCCATGTCAAGTTAAGGTGGTTTTTCCTTCTCGCAAGGCATTAACAGTAAGATAGTTGGGAGCTTCCTGGAGAGACATTACACTTTGTCTGCTTCAAGTGTCTGTCAATGGGATGCAGATTATAAGGACATCTAATTGTATCTACATTCCCTTCTGGAAGCTAGGCCATTGATAGAAATGCTTTGTTCTTGTAGATTGCTAAGACATTTGTAAACTGAGGGAGACTCCTGTCTTGTAGGATTGTGATCTCTATAAGTTAACTATTTGTTTTTCCTTTAGGGCAGCCAGGAGTGCCTGAGGAATGTCCCATAGATCCCATGGGGGAGAGTGTTGTGGGGTGTCAGCTTTTGCTTTGTCCTCAGCTTGCCTTCTGTTCCCTCATCATTATCATGCCTATTGGAATAGCATTTGTGTTTTTTATTTTTCCTGACATTTCAAGTCCTGGCTCTTCTCATACTGTGTCACTCAATTTAGGATTTTACATGCATTATTGTTTTCCATTTCATATGAGTTTGGTCTGCTTTTGAAGCTGGAATATCAGCTACTTTAGCCATGCATTTGTTCACAAGAGAGGCACAGGTGCATGGGGCATTAGAGCTGGTTGAGGAAACTAAAGCCCAGTGAAGGTGAATGTCTTGTTCAAGGTGCTTTAGCGAATTTATGGTAGAATCAAGGCTATAGAACTAGTTATGGAACCTTTTAACTATCAGTCCACCACCTTACACATCAAAGGTGTTCTATAAGTGCTTGATGTAGATGGATTGACTTATCCAGTGCTTATTCAGCTGTCTAAAGCAGCTCTTTTTAGTTTGTAAACACTGGTGGTGTGTAAATGAAACTCTAGTAGTAATAATATACACTATTATTATTATTATTGTTTGCCAACACACACATACACACACAGACACAAACATACAATTTATTTTCTCCTGACTCTTGTCTGCAAGGTACCAGGATTTCCCATTCCTTCCTCCACCAAGAGAGATGCATGCCTCTATAGGAGCTGACCTTAGAACACCCAGGAGAATCATGGGGTGTGTATGTGTGTACACATATCTACACATAGACACACAAGATCTGGGGCTTTGTGACACTTGAAAAGTGGTATTCAGTTATTTGGTCCTAATGCATTTAAGCAAAGCATTACTTTTCTCTGTGTTACAATTGTAAGGAATCCCCAAAATGTCAAAGTTTTTAAAAAAAATGTCATGGAAGGTGGCCACATTAAACAACATTAAATTAACATTAAAAGTTATTACAACATTAAAGATTATTAAAGTCAAACTTCAGATTTAAGTTTTAAAGTAGTAATAAAATCATTATTTCGAATAAATTCTGCTTCAGTTGATAAACTTCAATTAAAACAGTTCAGGGGAGGATTATTTGGGAGAGGTGGGTAAGATTCCTGGGTCATTGACCAAACATTATGGACTTTAAATCAGCAAGATTGATTTGGGCTTAGAGGTGAAGCTCTGTTTTTTTCCCTTTGTTGTTATGTCAAGAGTAGAAACTCTGGTGAAGGTTTTTTTTTTTTTTAAGATTTTATTTATTTATTTGAGAGAGAGAGAGAGCACATGAGAGGGAGGAGGGTCAGAGGGAGACGCAGACTCCCTGCTGAGCAGGGAGCCTGATGCAGGACTCGATCCTGGGACTCCAGGATCATAACCTGAGCTGAAGGCAGTCGCTTAACCAACTGAGCCACCCAGGCACCCTTTTTTTTTAATCTTTGAACTATTTTTATTTAGAATAGTATAACATTTCAATATTAGTGAGAGATTTTGGAATTGACTTTTTATAGCTTTCTGGTTAATTTTATCACACTAAAAGTGGATAACTTAGAACTGATTATCCCTGTATTTAACAATTCTATTCACAAGACTATCACTTACAGTAAACTATTTTTCTGACCTCTACTATATAGGTTTACAGAATGATCTGAGAAAAATGCCAGGGATCTATATTTTTAGGAATCATTTTCTTAGTGGCTAATATGGGTGACTTTCTATAAGTTATTGAATATTCATTGCTTTAGGTTTTGAGAATGTGGATACATACAATGCCTAGGAGAGGATTTACCCTTGTAAAAAAAAAAAGTGGAAGGATGGAAGAGAGGAGGATGAATTTGAGGGAGGACTAGCAAAACCCCAGCCTATCTAATAAAGTGGTCTGGTGGGTGTAGGGCCCATCAGAGTGTTCCATGGTGGGCTATCACCTCCCCCATTTGCTGGATGTGGTCTACCCTAGAAAGCATTTGATCTTGAGCCAAGTGGCTCTGTGCAGCTGAGATAAAACCAGGTTCTGAACCCTGGAAGGAGCTATGAAGTGGGGGCTGTCTGCTGACTGTGTTAGAGTAAACAGAGAGTTAGGCTTTAAGGGGATGCCTGGAGGCCAGCAAAAGGGGGAGTCAGGGTCAGCTATGGGAAAGTCAGGTACCTATCCTGGCGCACTTCAAAAACGAAGCCAGAAGAAGCCAGATCAAACCAGATAGGCCCAAGACAAAAAAGGCCCAAGAACCTGACCAAGTAAGAGAGAAAGGCAGGAAACCCTGCTCCCAAAGAAATTCCCTCCCCAAGTAATGAATATTCCACCCCCCAGTTGACAAGTGTCAATAAAAAAGAGAAACTCCATCCCTGGGGTGCACAGCTCTCCCTTGAGCTTACCCGCTCTCACATCTGGAGAATGTATTCTCACTTTAATAGACTTTCCCACTGGCACCACTCACACTGTTGAGTCTGGTCTGTCCTTGAATCCTTTCTTGTGACCAGACTCAGAGCCTCCAGGGACATCACAGGAACAAGCTGGGCAGGGGCCTCCGGGCCTGGGGATCTCCCTAGTCCACCTGGCAACACCTCCATTCTCTGCCACTGGGCAAGAAGAATCATATCTTCTAAGTGTACTACTCTTTCTTTGGTCTAAACTTCCGTAAATGAGATCTACTTAATTACTGGAAATTCTGCTCATCTTTTGCTGTGCCCTATAGAACTCAGAGGATTTTATTGCTTAGAGATTGAGGAGCTGACAACTTAGACCACAAATTTAGTACTTTAGAAGCAGAGTTATTATGATCTTAGTATTTATAACACGCTAATTTTACAGAGATGACGGTAAGATCCAGAGATTGCATGGCTTAGTCAAAGTTAAACATCTCATTAGGCACAGGACAAAGATCAGATTCAAGTTTTAGATTGCAATCCAAACTGTATTCGGCCTCTAATATCACTGCCTTTAAAAACTGTTCTTAAAATTACTTTTTTCTTGATGTTTTGATCATAATTGTGAAAAAGAATTATTGTAATATGAAGTGATGCCTTTGGGTATTACCCGAGCTGCTGTTTACTTCAATGATGGAGGGAATAGTGACCTCTGGAAAAGTGATAAAGAGCTGTACAGGCTTGAAATATTCATTTAAATTGTTTCTCATCTGAAGAATATTCTCTTAAATAAAAAGCCATTACAATAATTAGCACTCCAATGTACAAAAGGACACCATTAACAAAAGGAAATTACCAAACATATTAAATTAACATATCAAAAGATCACAAATTTTCCTTAAAAAGCATAGCCCCTAAAGGCATGCATAAACAATTAGCAATGAGGTCACACTGAGGTTAATAATGTATTTGGATTACAGTTTGGGACTTCAAAAAAGGATGCATTTCTCAGGACCAGGTTAACCAATCTTACTCAAATAGGAAGGAAATAGAGTTTGTGTCACTAAACACTACTTTCCAGGCCTGGACAATCTCCTTTTTCCACATGAATCAAGCCCTAAGGAAAAGCTAGTTCTGATAAAATGTCTTTGTCAGTTTCAGTGCACACTAGTACTTTGTGATTTATTTGGGGACATTCTGCCTTTTTGATAAAATAATCCTCTTTGTTATTACAAGTCTGTTAGGAATTCAATCTCACGGTTCAGAATCTGAGTGAAGGGAGGTCTAGGGCTCAAAGCAGCACAAAGCTGAGGGTTAGATCAGTTGGGAGATTGGTGTTCTGATTTTGGGGTTCAGGCTTAGGCTATAGGATTTCAGGTGGGCTTGGGTCTCAGGAAGATTAAAGAGGTTTTGTGGACTGAAATTGGAAGAACTTAGTAGGACACAAAGTAGTATTTTGTTTTATTTATGTATTTTGTTTATTTTTGCTTTCGGTATAAACTAAAGAGAATGTAGCTTTAAGTGTAACTTAAAATTTGATCCAGTTTTATAAATTAAATGAAGATACATTTAAATGTTAACCTGAAAATAAAGAGCTGCAATGAGAAGCAAACAAGCATTTATTTGGTATCAAAGGATTGCAATTGGGGAAGTGCCAGATTCAGGTAGAAACCTAAATAGTGTCCTGCCTGTAGGGTAAAAGCAATGAGTTTTTATGAGGAAAAGGAAGGGGGATAATTACATGAGTTGGAAAAAAAAAGGAATAAAAAGTTTTCTATGAATGTCAACCAACTAAGCTACTCTGGGTTATATATTGACTACTGATTTTATCTGCAGAATGTCCGTAACCATCAATCTTGTGATCACGCGGTCTGTTCTCCCACTGACTTCTCAAGCAATTGTGTAAAATACTTGCTGTTTTGCCCTGTCCAGAAGTTTTGACCCAGTTCGAACAAAAAACAGGTAGGGCAGTTTTTCTGCAGTGGCCGCTCTGGCTCTATTTTAAAATGGCTCCAGTCATGTCAGTTTCTCAGATTTCCCCTCTTTGATCTTGATCTTTCTCTGAAAGCACAGTTGATCAGCCACTAAAGGTATTGGTGATCGACTATTAAGAGGCGGTGTTGATCATCCGTCAAGCATTATTGATCCCTGCTGGTCAGGAAGCTCATTCCCAGTGTGTCCTGTCCCACATAGGAGGGAAAGTGATTTCCTTTGGAGCTTTAGGCCACATTTGAGCAAGGAGAGCAGCAGAGCAGAGAAAGGCTCTATGTATAAGTTTCCTTAAGGCCAAAACACTTCTGCAGTTTCTGCAGCTTCCTCATATGGTATCACATAAGCCTTAGAAATCATTTTGAAACACTGAGTAGCCATGGTCTGGTTGGCGTCTTTGTAACATTGAACTATATGGAGGAGACAAAGTTTCACAATGATGACAATTCTAAGAATAATAAACAAAATGCTGAGTCCAAAATGGAAGACTGACCTGAACCAGGAAGCAATTCCTAAGGGCAGCCAGCTAAAATTCAAAGACCCAGGGGGTTATCAGTGGGTACTGCATTTAACATCTGGTTTGTGCCTGGATTTTATCTATTCTGTTTCAACTCTGCCAGAGGTGTTTACCCAAATGGAATAGGAGTTGTTTATTACATAACAAGCCCCACCTTGTTCAGCTAGGATGTAATCAAGAGCAATTCTATTATCTAATACAACTCATGTGAGTGAGTTGAGAGAATTTTTTTTTTTTTTTTGAGGGTGGCTATTGCTTTAGCAATATGTCCTAGAGTTTTAGATAGATTTCTGATCATCTGTTCTTTGCTGCAGTGCCTACCGAAGGAAAAAGTAATCTTCCAAACCTGGCAGCTTCAGTGAGGTTGACACCACCAGGATCAAACACCCTTGGACTATGCATGCAACCAGTGTCATGCTTTTAGTCTGTGAAGGAAATTTAAACATGATGCCCAGTGTTGAATTTCTAATTGATTGTATAATGAAATAGGTGTAACCAATAATCCAATTGCATGATGACCTTTAGTTTGATAGGGAGTTAAACACTGTGTTCCCCATAAGTCCTCTTGCCAAATCCAAATGAAAATAACCCTAAAGGAGCACAAATTATGGAGTCCTTTAAAATTGATTAAACCAAGGGTTTGAAGGGTATGAGCAATTGAGACTCTTATCTGTAGGTAGAGTATGATTCAACTGGCAGAAATCACATGGTCTTAAATTTTTCTCTTTACAAATATCGTTCTTCGGGTCCTTGGTTTGGGTTGTTAGGCAAGGATTCCTAGGAAGAATCCAAATAAGCCTCATCCACTATGAAAGCTCAACAATACAATTTATACAAAAAGTTAAGGGAGGAAAGGCAGAGAGATTAGGGAGGGACTGATTGAAATATGTAAAGAAAACAGATAGAACAGTTAAAATTATAGTTATAATATGTTCTGCAAAGTCACGACTTGGGGTATTTTTCAAAACCATCAATCAATAAGGTGGACCTGTTTTAGTAGGGCAATTAGCATACAGGAAATAAGGAGTCACAGTATTTAAAAAATGTATCAATAATCTGGGGCATGTCAGAAATGTTATCAAAATTCAAGGAATTTGCCAGTATTGTAAAGCAGTTCAAAAGTGAAAAAGACTAACAGCAGATTCAAAATAATGTCTCCACAAGGAATTCCAATTGTTTCCTAAATTCCCTTCTCTAGGAATTTATGGTAAACATTCCATAATATTTGTAAACATAAACATTTTAGAATGCTTGCCTATTCCACAAAATCGTCCTGGCAGTTTCTCCTTACCTAAGCCATCCATTGGGCTCTATGCCATACCTCAACCCTCCCTATGAAGCATTGCTCATTTGTCAGTCAATGTCTTCTTTGTGGCCCTTCATCCTCAGATTCAACTGTAAATTCTTAACAATGAAAGCAGAGAATAGACTACAGTTTTAAGCAACAACTTATTAAGAATATGTAGATCCTGGGAAAAATTATAATAGAGTAAGTTAACACAACTCAAGGCCAAGTCTAGGTTCATCTTTGCAATACTTTTGAAATGTGCTTTCCTCACTGATCTTGATCTAATATCATTTGGGAGGGCCAGATGACCTTCTTGCCTTAAGTGGAAGTTTATAATACCATGTCTGTGCTACCTTGATGTGGGACCCCATCCAACCATAGGATTCCAGAATGAAAAAAAGCTTTGTTGTTACTTTTAACTAAGAGATCCATCTCCCAAATCCTTATTTCCATTGCTTCATTGACATCTGCCATGTAATATTAATCATGATACTTCCACTGATTTGAAAGAAATCACCCATGTGTTGTGGCCTTGCACCATAGCCATAAAATAAAATAGCTCTGCAGCAATCCATTTTGGGTAATCTGTCTTAGGTAACATTACACTTAAGATGACAGCCCAACCCAGGTTCTACTGCCCAATTCAATTCAACTCCTTTTACACTGGTCATGTAGCTACCTGTCTCAGCTCTGAATATCCTGCAAACTACCACTTACAGACATATGCACATAAATCTTTAGGAAAAAAGAAATCTTATATATGTATTTGTCAAAATGCTTACTGTAAAAATGACTTTTCCCCCCTCAACTAAGGAACATAGTCTTCAGAGTCAGCATCCTGCTAAAATATATACCCAAATGAAATTATCAGACAGACTGTTAATTTTCTTAGTATGAAGTATCGACATCCAGGTCACTTTACTTCATTCAGGTCTCTTCCATAGACAAGAAAACAAAACAAAACAAACATGACTTGCAGTTCTTAAATGGTAGTTTTTGAAGTCTACTTATCAAAGATTCATGGAAATCTATTGACAGAATTCTTTGCCACTCCAGTTGCCTGTTTAGAAAACCCTCAAAAAGCATCTATTCCTATTTTGATAGAGATTTCATTGAAGCTTGTATAGCTATATTACTCCTAAAATTGTGCACATTTCAAATACAGATTTTCAAGATCCTCACTCCAGCAGAACGTAACATTTTGGCCTCTTTGTGATGTGGAATGGGGGAAATTATTTTTAAATTGTTGTGGGATCCATGAAATTTTATTTGCATTAAAATAATGACACTTGTATAGTCCTTTGCAGTTTATAGGGCAATTATCACTAGGTGGATTGATGTACAAGTATCTGGAACTTCAATTTGTAAGAATCAGTAGATTGTTAAAACTCATTTGATCATATGTATCAATGAACTTCTTTGAAAGAAAACATCCTACAATTTAGTGGCTTAAAACACAACAATTTACTTAACTTATGATTCTGTGGGTTGGCAATTTGTGCTGGGCTCAGTTGGGTGCTTCTGCTAATGGGACCAGGCTCAGCTGATCTGTCTTTGGCTTGCTTGTGTTATCTGCAGGCAGCTTCTGGATTAGTCGATAGATGGCTGGTCTAGGAGAGTTTGGCTGGGGCAGCTCATCTCTGGTCTGTGTAGTCTTTCATCACCTAGCAGACTACTCTGGGCTGGTTCATATGGTGATGGTAATTGGGTTTCCAAAAGTAGGAAGAGAACAACTCCCAACTCACAAGCTCTTTTCAAGCTTCTGCTTGTATCATATTTGCTAACATCTCATTGTCCAAAACAAATCATGTGCAAGCTCAGAGTGAGAGCAACAAGACTCTCAAAGTTATATGGCATGATATCATGGTTAGAGGAAAGGGGATTTTTAGAATCAATCTAGTATAGTGTAAAACTGAGCATCGTTTCAAACATTAAGTGATATGCATTGTTCACCTAAATAATTATGTTTGTGTATTCTACCTGATAAAGTGCTAAATACATCATCAAACCTCCTTGATTCAAAGTATTTCATTTTTATTTAGTCAATCTTGGTGATTAAAACCGAACCTATAATTCTATTTGTGGTTTTAGACTATGTACTTCTAAAAGACCACAGAAAAATCCTGTATCTGCTGTCTCATATACATATTCAACCCTTTATTATTGTATTTTCAACTCAAAAAACTGGTAATTGGATAGCTTAAAAGAAAAAAAAGAGTACCTTAAAATGAATGTTCACCCGCTATGTTGGCAAGAAAGAGCAGCTGGATAGAATTCCGCTCCATGCTGATAATGGTAATTTCAAAGTGTATAACCTTCTAATAAAACTATTTGATAGCTTAACATCTTTGTGTTTCTTCCTTTGCAGAGTTGCCAACAGTTGTAATAGACATTCTTTGAACACAAATCATTTTCCTTCCCAATATTTTTTAGATGGGCAAGATTTTATGCCATTTCTGTTCTTTTCCCAAATTAGTGATGATTTTTTTTTTTTTTTTTTAGTCTTGGAGGTTATTTGGAAGTAAAATGTGGTATGTTTCTAGGGAGATTTAATCATCGCATAAAAAAGAAAAATAGTAACCTCACTCAGGAAAGTGATTTCCAGATATTTTGATAATTAAGGACATTGCAGTTGCCATATAAAAAAAGTTTCAGTAAGAAGAAACTTGACTCCTATGATAAGATGACTTTATATCGCTATCTAAATTTATGTTAAATTCTGCTTAAGTGAGTTGTAATATGGTATACTTTTATTTGCCTTGATTTCAATCTGGAAAAGATGACATAAAGTAAAAGTAAGTTTTTATCTTTGGTTAAAAGTATTTCTTAATATTCTTTAATCAAAAAAACAGTTTAAAGGTGAAAATTATGTATATGTGTACATGCAGATGTATCTATGTATAAATGTGTGTATCATCTATTTTTTATCTATCCATCTATATCTATTGATCTTTAGCAAGACTGGGAGGAAGAGCACATTGACCACTTTCTCAGTTTATCCTTCTGGTTTCAAATGGTTTATAGTCAAGTGAGAAGGCTATTTACAGCATGTAATCTGGTGAAGATTCATTGTGTTTGCAAGTGGCATACTCAGAAAAATATCAGCAAACCATCTGTATAAAATAATTGAAAATATCAAAGTTCCTAGCTTGGTTATACCAGCATTGTTATCTATCATTTATGTGTTCATTCATTTATTAAACATCAATGTTATGTGCCAGGCACTGCAGTAAGTATGGAGAAATCCCGGTGCTTGCCCAGGTGAGCTGGGTGGCAGGCTTATGATGAGATGAGATCTCCAATCCCCTTCGTCCATCTCCTGGAGAAGAGACCTCATGACCGTGTAATAATCAACTGAACTGGTTCTTGACAAAATGTGATTTTCAAAGAGAATTACATGTATCTAGTTCCTAGCCTTAAACATTTACAGTTTGGGTGATATATATTGCACATATGGATATATCCGCACACGAAAGAATTATAAACCCAAAGAGAAAAATAGGTATTAGTTTTTTTTACATGTCCTTTTGCAATTCAGGTATGTTTCTTCCCCAATTATGGATTGCAGTGTTTTTCTCCACTCTTAAAACTTGCTATAGCTTCCCCTTACCTTGGAATAAAGTCCTAAACGCATACCAAATCAATAAGGATTTTCTCTGATCTAATCTCAAACTTCCCATTTCTTTCTATATCATTTTACAAAACCTAAACAAATCCATGTTTATATTTTCTACATATCCTATGATTTTATCACTTTTAATTTTGTCTGTGTTCTGCCCTCAGCATGGAATCTCCTTTTCCTAATTTTCTACCCATCAATCTCCATTTTTCTCATTAAAAAGCATAGTTCAAACATCACCTGCTTTAAATGCTTTGCTTGGTTAGCTTGTCATAAAGAGCTTCTTTCTCATATGGTAGATATTCATTAAATATTTGTTGAATAAGTTAATCATGCCAAACTTCATACTTAGTACTTATTTAATTTGGGGTTTTATTGTATATAACTATTGTATCTTTTTTTTGCTCATTAGTTTGTAAGTTCTATGAGAGAGAGGACCGTGTATTAATCATTTTTGTAAGACCTAGCACAATATCCTCCTCTCAATACAAGGTTAAGAACTAAATTGAATTCAGGGCAGTTTCTAAAATTAGAGTGTTGATAAAGTGCTGTCACATGACTAGATAAAGGGAAAGGCATTTTGGATGTCAGTGATAATCTTATAGGCAGCAGGCATTCCATTCTGTTAAGACACATTTACCTTTCTGCGGTGGAGAACACATTTCCGGGATGGCCTACATCTACTTTGGGTCACTGTTGAATTTTCTCTTCTTCACCTGTGAAGTCACCTTGAAGACCCATGATCAAAATGAAGGTTCACTACTAATATGTTTTATGACCATGGCCAAGTTACTCAATGCCATAGTTGTCCTAATTTGTAAGTGAGGATGATGGTATTTGCTTTGATGACCTTATAGACTTGCTATGAGGATCCAGTATAATAGAATATTCACAGATATTTATAGACAAAAATAAAGCTGTATTATTCCAAACCTCCTTAGAACTGACTTTACATTTTCCTAAGGCCATGGCAAGGAAACTAGGGTTTTGGCATATTACAGAAAAGTGACATTTTGGGGGTGGGAGGGTGGGGAGAAGAGGTCTCCTTAAAAAGGGCTCTCCTCATTGGCTGGTTTCCTGCCTTTCCCATGTACCCTTGGTGATACATCCTTTTTACTTCATAGTAATGGTCAAGATTTGTAATAATAGATAGGCTTGTTTACTTACTCATTTTCTATTTTGCAAGGCTGTTGGTCTAATGAGAGTGTAAATTGTCTGTGGCCTTCACTACTGAATAAACAGTACCAATGAGCCTAAAGGGATTCTTGTGGAATCCACTAGGATTAGTGGATCTCTAATTTTAATGTGGATAAGAATCTCAGAAGTGGCTAAAATATACAGGCTCTGAATTTCCACCTGGGAGATTTTGATTTTATGGTCTGGTCCGAGGCCCAGGAATCCACATTTTAACCCCTTCTCTCTCCTCCATGGTTCTGATGTGAACGATCAACATATCTCCCCTGGATAAATAATGACCAGGTGATGCATTTCATGCATTTGGTGTGGGAAGGACTGCTGCCCTCAGTGATGGGGGAAGGATTAGAGCTGGCTCCTTGACAGACCCAGAGAGGAACCCTTCTGGAAGTGCACACTGTTGAGGAGGCAGATTGTTCTTTCATTTGTCTCGGAATCCAGCAATTACAATTCAGACTTTTGAAAGGATGGAAAATGAGGTTTCCTAAGGACGTGGTTTGGCAGACCATAGCAATGCTGTGTCTTTAGGTATTGGATGTCTGCCAGGAGCACTTGCCCAGCGCTAATTGCAGAGCACCTGAACTTTTATCCATCATCTGTTCCGCCGCACAAAAACTTGAACACTCTGATGAATGGTTTGCATTCTTCCCAGCAGCTCCAGGACGGGAGGAAAATCCTTTCATTTAATTAGGCTGTTATTTTCCATTTTAAGCTTCAATAGAGATGCAGAAACAGGTGGCAGTTTCTCTTCTGCCTCCAGACCTAGAAATCAGAATAACTACTCTTGAGAAAAGAAAGCAGATAAGGCCTGGGCCACAAAGCTATTAACTTGCCTCTACCTATGCGGTCCGGAAACAGATGTTAATTACCACACAGTAGGTGGAAACTGAGAACAGCTTAATCACTGCTGGGGCTTTTGTTGATTGTCCGCTGATGCTTTCTGCTGGTTCTTGTGTGTCTGGAAAACTGTGGATATTTCTAGATCTGTAACCATATCTACCTGTATCTGCATCTATTTTAATAGTAGGATCTGTTTACTTTTTAAAATTGCCGACATTACCTCATTATAGATGATGATGATGTAATTATAGATTATAGATGATGTTGCTCAGGGCCTCTTGCTTTTCCCAAGGCCATTGTTGATAGCACAGGCACTTGTGGCCACTCACATTGGATTTGTAGGTGTGATCATTTTCTTTTCTTTTTTTTTTTTTTTTTTAAGATTTTATTTATTTGAGAGAGAGAGAGAGAACGAATGATGGGGAGGAGGACACGGGACTCCATCCCAGGACCTGGTGATCACGACTGGAGCCAAAGGCAGATGCTGAACCGACTGAGCCACTCAGGCGCCCCGCCTGGTCATTTTCTGACACGAGGCTCGACTCTATATCCCCACCTCCACCCAGGGTTCACAAGATTATTTTTACCAGGCAAGACAAAACAAAATAAAAAATTCAGGGATTTTCCTGAGTAGTTTGCTTTAAAATTCATTTTATTAAACGATGGGGAGATTTTTGTTTTTGGAGCTTATGTTGGATTGCTGTCTTTGGATAAGGAGACTGTTCAAGGAAACTGGGAACTGCAGTTGGGTGCAGGAATAACATACTTTGTGGGACTAGACACATACCACTGACTACCCTTGGCTTTGTTCGTGATACTTGGGAATGGCTGAATGGGTTAACGGGCCATAAGACAGGTGTCTGCTAATGGCAGGAGAAACCTAAAGCTCGGCAAGTATTTAAAATACATAGAAGTTATACGCAAACAATGAATCATGGAACACTACATCAAAAACTAATGGTGCAATGTATGTTGATTAACATAACATAGTAAAATAATAAAAAAAAATACATGAGACATATAGAGCTGAGACTGGCATCTTTGTTGAGGGGGTCAAGTAACTCCAAAACCAAAAATGACTATGTCGTGAAGTCCTAGTGCAAGGACAGTTGGATTGGCTTTCTTAGTGAGCGGATTCTTCGAGAGAGAATAAAATGGAAATTGATATATTATCAAGTTCCTCAGGCCTGGGAAACAGAGTCAACAGTTTTCTTTTGGCTCCAGTAGTTCATCCTAACTGTCTGAAATCAGGGGAAGTAAACTCAAATTCCTCTGAAGGCCACGAATAGAATAAATAAATGAGCAGAGTAACCTGGATATAAGAAATATTCCTGGAAGCATTTGCCCGCTTGGACTAAATTTTCTTTTCTTTTGTTAGAAATGTGGATACAAAAATATTTCACTTTCTCATAATTCTATAAGAAAAGAAACAAGAGAAAAAGAAAACGGGCTGAGATGATAGATGGGAGTTGGACACGATGCCTTAGGCCAGCGAGCCCAGAGAAATGGGAACTGGAGCTTCCCTGCCCCCTTCTAAAATGGGCAGTCACTTGGCTGCCTAGCTGGAGACTGCCACCTGGGAATGTGGGCCCCGGGCCTGTCAGTTATTCTGTTGTCAAAAGAAACCCAAATTCTTAGATGGAAACTCTTGATTTTTACATTATGGCTGCTGATTCAACTTTTTATGCAGTCTTTTTTTCCAGTATAGATAGTCCTCAATTCAATAGCTATGTAACTATCTCAGCATCCTTTGTTCCTAGCCCAGAGCAAACTTCTCAGAGGCGGAGTGAGGTGAGATTTATGTTGCCCTAAGTCCTAGAAGATAGTTTCCTAGTGAGCTGATAAACAACTCTCTTTTCTTTTACCTAGAGCTTAACTGATCGTTTTTCTTTTGTCATTGGCTTTTGGAAATTCCCCTTAAATGCATCATTGGAGGAACGTAGGAAGCATAACAATAGGCTTATTACAAAATACATTTCAATATCCACATGTCAAATCACTGTCCCTAAAACATAACACGTATGTGACAATAAATGACCACTAGACATGCCCAGCAATACTATTTAGAAAAGGGTCTTGCGGGCGCCTGGGTGGCTCAGATGGTTAAGTGTCTGCCTTTGGCTCAGGTCATGATCTCAGGGTCCTGGGATCAAGTCCCGCATCGGGCTCCCTGCTCCTTGGGAGCCTGCTTCTCCCTCTGCCTCTCTCTCTCTCTCTCTCTCTCTCTGTCTCTCATGAATAAATAAATAAAATCTTAAAAAAAAAAAAAAGAAAAGGGTCTTGCTTTGGTAATAGATGTTGCAGGAATATATGGTGAATTTTCAACACTGTAATTATGGAGAAAAATAGGAATTCCAAGGATAACAGCCTTTTACGAAGCCATCCATCATTTATAGAAGTGAAGGAAACTTTAATAAACAAAACACAAACCAAAAACAAAAGCAAACAATTCACAAGTCTTCTCAAAAAGGATAGGTGATAGTGGGGCAAGCAAAAAAGTGTTATGGCCCTAAAGGTTATTCAGGACTATTAATCAAGTGCTATGCATTATACTAAAAGTGGTGTGTTCTTGAGGAAAACTCAGAATTAAAAACGATCATATGTAATGGGTATTTTAGGTAGCTCTCAAACAGCTTTAGCTTTTATTCTGGGGCTTAAGGAATACTCTCAAATTTCAAGAACCTCTTTGAGGTTCAGTAAATTTTCATATTTTGGGGTCATATTCCTGTGTTCAGGGCATAACTTTTTTTTCCTGTCATTATGATAAGGGTATTCAATGATTGCAAAGCATTTTTAGAGTGTGAATCTTATTTTATAGCCCATTCTCAACTTAGGGTAATATGGAGCTTTCCTAAAATTCTGATGCTTTTAGGAATCATTAAAATCCATGCTTTATCGTCTAGGCTCAAAAATATGAATGTCCTCTGATTTAGTGGAACATTTAATCATTTTTCTCCTGCCTTATCATCTCTTCATCTCATCATATGAAGTAGCCAATCCATCCATCACACATATGAACCCTTTCTCTAAGGCTGATCATGAATCCCCCATATTCCAATGATCCATGGCTGTATACAAATCACCCCAAACCTAGTGGCTTAGAGGAACAACATTTATTTATTTGTCTCATGAATCTGCAATTGTCTATTGCTCTAAAGAGGTAGCTCATGACCTCTCTATGAAGGATCCCTGGGAGCCTATACAGGGCTGAGGGTCCACTTCAAGTGACTGTTTTTTGTGGTTGGGAACTTGGTGCTGGCTGTTGGCTGGGAGTTCATCCTGGGCTTCTCCCCAGGGCACTGTGAGTTTCATCACAGCCTGGTTCCAGCTGTGTTCCCCCAACAAGTGGAGACAGAAAGTGCAAAAGCAGCAAAGCAACACTTACATCATTTTTTGTTGGTTGTGTGGTCACAGCCTCCACCAGATTCAAGGGGAGTGGACATAGCCCCTGACTCCCAATGGGAGAAGTGTCAAAGAAAAGAAAAATCTGTTTGCCCACCTTTAAAATTTCATCTCCTAACACTACCATCCCCCACCATCTCTACTTCTCCACCCCCAGCTCTAACTGCTTCACTTGCCTGGATTCCAACCACATCAAGCAAATGATTGTTCATCACGGTTTTGTTGTTGTGGTTGTTGTTGTTGTCGTCCTTACATATTATCTTCCTGGACTGTTCTTATCCATCTATGTATCCAGAATACCATCCCTAGGGTATAAAATGTGAGTGAAAGCACCCCTTCGTCTTTGACATCTTTCCTAACTCCCCCCCAGGAAGGAACATTAAGGACACCTTTCTCAGTGCTATCTACTATACTGTCTTCGAGTACAATGTCACTTGGTCCCTTCTGGCATCAAGCCTAATGCAGAATGAGAATAATTCTCTGTTGAGTGCATAAATTCTGGCAAATTAGAGTGATTTATTGAGAGACTGAATCTGCAGTAAACCTAGAATCTAGTTCTATCTCTACCATTCATGAACGTGACACCTTGGGTCAGTCACCTAAGCTCCTGTAGCTTCTTTTAGCCTCACTTTCTTCATTACACAAAAGAGGTAACAGTGTCTGCCCTACAGCCTCACAGGGGCATACCAAGGTAAATAAAATTTGCATGTAAAAGCACTTCAAATGTACAGAATGCTACTGAAATACACATCTTTATAAACTATTTATCAAATGTCTATAGGTAATATTGGAAGAATTGAACCAAAGGAATAAAGATGGCTTTAGCATTCCACTTGTAGATTTTGATGTAAGAGCGATATTTTTGCAAACTGCTATGGTGTTGAGTGACTTTTTTCTTTTTGTCTCCAGTTTTATTGAGATGTAATTGACATATAATATTGTGTAAATTTAAGCTGTACAATGTAATGATTTGATACACATGTATATTGCAAAATGATTACCACAGTAGGGTTAGTTAATACCTCTACCACCTCACATGATTTCTATTTTGTGTGTGGGTGTGTGACAACATTTAAGATTTGCTCTTAGCAACTTTCAAGTATGTACTATGGTATTGTTAACTATAGTTACTATGCTGCACATTAGTTCCCCAAAACTTACTCATCTTATAACTAGAAGTTTGTACCCTTTGACCAACATGCCCCCATTGCTCTACCTTTCTACTCTCTATTTCTATGAGTTCAGCTTTTTTAGATTTCTCATATAAGGGAGAACATATACAGTATTTCTTTTTCTGTCTGACCTACAAAACACACACTTGTAAAATTATCATTTTCTTTTTTTAATTATCTTTTTTCTTTTAAAAAAAATTATTTTAGAGAGCGAGAGAGAGAGCAGGGGGAGGGGCAAGGGTGAGGGAGGGAGAGAATCTTCAAGCAGCCTCTCCCCTGAGCTTGGAGCCCCATCCTAGGATCCGGAGACCATGACCTGAGCCGAAATCAAGAGCCGGCTGCTTCAGTGACTGAGCCACCCAGGTGCCCAGAAAGTTAATTCTCTTCTTATCCAGTGCTTCAAGATCAGACAAAAACATCACGTGTGGACCTGACTACACGCATTATTCAAAGAGAGAAATCTTTATATTTTGTTTCAATCCTTATTTTACTGAGGTTATGTAATTTTTAAAAACTTCATTAAGGAACTGAATCTGTGGACACATGATTAAAGTCCAGATCCTTTTAAATGCGTCTTGTTGTGCCATTGTCATAAGAAAGCAGGGCATGCTGTGCTTCTGTAACTCACCTGTAGGGGGTTGCAAACATTTATTTAAAAAAAAAATCCGTTTTGCCAGTTTTGAAGGATCCAGAGAAAGAATTTTATTTTTAATATGTCATGTAGTTTGAAAAAGAACACTTGAAAATATCTGTTCCTTAAGTGATGGTCCTTCTGGTGATAGTGAACGTAAAAGCCAGTTTTCTTAATCTAAAATGATGCTGCTTCATTCAAAAGCAAGTAGCTCCTTTCCTTATGTGGAAAAAAAGAATGGGAAAATGTTTTCAAAGAAATGAATGACCTGAATGTCCAGATTGCTTGGGTCAGGGGAGGGAGGTGCCCATGTCTATGTCCACTTACAAGATGCTGTCTTGGGGCTAAGGCAGACAAAATCCGTAAAGAAAAAGGTTTGAGCTCAGAATGCATAAGAACAGCATAAAGGGACAAAATTTAAATCTGTGAGGGTGCATGCAAGCGAGAGAGAGAGTGCTTATAGTGCGTACAGAGGGAAGCTTCGGGAATAGAGCCAAGCAGTTGGAGAGAACATTATGTGCCGACATGCGATACAGACAGGAGGGGAAGAGTATGCAGGAGCATCTCCAAAAAGGAAAAATTGTGGTGATTGTGATGGAACATTGCTGAGAAAAAGGAAAGGTGATTCTGTAAGAAGCTGAAATCAGAGCTGTAAGTCCTAGTTCTCTAACAAAGGGTAATTGCATAAATTCAAAAGACATGCATGAATTCTCAGCAGTACACATGCAAAATAGTCAAAGAAAGAATATGTAAAGGATAGACTATAGTCCTCTGACAAGGTCATTTTTTTAGTATATATTTTACTCCCCCTTTATAATGGGGTTATTGGTATAAATTATTTTGAGGATCCCTAATGTGCCTGGTAATTAATATGTGCCAAAGATGTTTATTAAAATTTGATTTAAACTCACAATATTATTGTATTTGGGGAATTTATTATTATTCTTAAGTCAAGCATTTACCAACTTCAGAAGGTCCATAGGGTGTGATTAGTGTTCTCAAACAAATTTTTAATACCTTAACCACTTTAAGTTATGTTTATGTATATCCAAATCTCATTGGTTCCATAAAATGTCTGGTTACTCCCAAGGTGGGGAAAGACTGCATGAATTTACTTGTCTGTATTCCTACATGGCCGGTACAGGGAAGGGGCAAATACAGAACTGTCAACCCTAAAGGGCATTTGTTGCTCTTATGTACTAACAGTTGCCATTCCTCTAATTACACAGTTTTTTTTTTTTAAAGATTTTATTTATTTTTTGACAGAGAGAGAGAGCGAGCACATGAGCAGGGGGAGGGGCAGAGGGAGAAGCAGGCTCCCCTTGGAGGAGGATCCCAATGCGGGGCTCGATCCCAGGACCCTGGGACCATGACCTGAGCTGAAGGCAGACGCTTAACTGACTGAGCTATCAAGGCGCCCCGTCTAATTACATAGCTGAGAAGAGAAAATATACTTAAAATGATGATTTTTGGCAGAGTTCAGAGGTCAGTTAGCTCCTTCTCACTTTGTTTAATCCTTAGACCAACTACAGTAGGGCAGAGACTCTGACTGCACATTTATTTCTTACCATTTGAAAGGCACTCTTAAATCTCATAGGCGGTGCTGAGGAGGAGAGCAGAGATGAGATGAGTGACAGCAGTGAGAAATTGCCTGCTCTCAGTCCGTGAGAGCCAAGCCCCCTTCTCAACTGGATCACTTAAGTTGGCACTAGGAAAGAAAAGAAAGACAGAGCTGTGTAGGTAGATGCAGTGCTCCTTATAAGCCCTCCTGATGTCCTGATGTTTTACAGGACTTGGTGGCATTTGGCCAGGTCCTTCTAGAAGCTTATTTTGTATCTTCCCTGTGCCTCAGTTTCCTCAGCTCTAAACTCTCCTTAGATATTCTGGAAATGAAAGACTGCCTGGAAATGAGTGTAGTCATTTCCAAAGTGGATTCAACCCTTTTTTGAGATAAGAGGAGAGCTTTCAGGTTTGGTTTCTATTTTTCCTCCTTGTGAATTTCATACACATGGAGAGAGAGAAGGAGAGAGAGAGTGAAAAATCATTTTGTAGTTAGTTCTGATTTGACTGTAAGATCTCCCAATTTTGCTTGTGGTGGCAAGTAATGTTCAAATCCACTTATGAACACTGCTTATGAAGCATTTTATGGAGTAGAAAGGGTTTTGAATTTGTTTTCTTAAATAGAAAATGATATATTTGTTCTAAGTTCTCTTGAACCAGTCACCTTCATTCTGTTTGATACCATTCTTTGGAAAGTTCCATTTCATAAGAAACATTTCTCTGGAATAAGGCAACTTTAGTGAGTCATCATTAAACTCAAGTGAAGAGTAATCAGAAATTTTTAAAAATTGCATCCATTACCTACCTCATTGTTTGTGTACTTTTTCTGTTATCGATCAAATTATTTTCTATATTCATTGATTCATGCAAATGTGCTTAGATTCCTATGTCCTTTGTAAGTGAATTGAATCTCTACAGCATTGGTTTCCAGAGTCATATGCACCCACCCACAATGCACTGGGATGTGAGCGAAGCCACTAGAACTTATATTTATATCATTCTGTAATTAAAAATGTTTGTGTACGTTTAACAATATGCATAGTAAAGCAATACAGTACTTTTATAGAATGTGTGAACAAATATGTTTCATATTTATATAGAATTTTTGAATAAATATATTCCATATTTGATATATATACTTATATAAAGAGAGCATATATTCTATGCATTTTCATATATAGACCATATACATCTACACTATCTAACAGAGTACACATTAGCCAGAGATAGTTTGGAGCACTTGAAATGTAGCTAGTGTAACATATTGAAATAATAGTGCTTTGGATATACTTGGTGGAATTAAATATACTATTAAAATTAATTTCATCTGTTCATCTTTACTTTTTAAAAATGTGTGCTAAATAATTAAAAATTACATATGTGGCTCACATTATATTTATAGTAGAAAGAGCGTCTCTAAAAATATATATTGTCTAGACAATAAAGATATCCTATATATTATAAATATATGATATACACACTG
The DNA here is from genome assembly GCF_011800145.1 of Mirounga leonina. Taxonomy (NCBI): domain Eukaryota; kingdom Metazoa; phylum Chordata; class Mammalia; order Carnivora; family Phocidae; genus Mirounga; species Mirounga leonina. The sequence goes on from NW_023270431.1 coordinate 16,003,415, forward strand.
GGGAATAGTTATCAAAAACTTCTAGGAATATGCCTGCATGATCAAATCACCATTGTACAGTACTACAACATTTAAAAACGTAAAAACATTTAAAAAAGTAATGAATAATACAATTATAGGTAGTTTATTAATTTATATATTTATGGTTATTGTACTGGACACATTGTATTTTCTACAAATTCCCATTTCTGAGAATCGCCCTCTTTGACTTTCAGCTCTATAAATGTAGTTTTGTGGAAGCTTCCCTGTTAACTTACCTCTAGCCACAGATAATTGCAACTGATTCAAACTAGGTTGGTCAGAATCTTTCTGAATTCTGCAATTGAGTTAGAGAATCATATTCTGTCTAGATGGTCAATATTGTTAGGTGAGCAGCTCAAGATCATATAGTGTGCATGTGTTCTGCCCTATGGAGAAAACCAAGCTACTCTAAATGATACAAATGAAGAGTGAAAGAAGCAGAGATGAGATATATAGAAAATGTCTTTTTCTGCAAGATTCTGGGGACTACCTCCATTTCCCACTCATTAGGTTTGATAAGATGTCTCAGGGCCCTTATAACATATTTTGAGTTTCTGTCACTTGAAATAAAATTGTTTAATCAATGCCATCATCAGGAACACAGAGAAATCTTATTAACAGTTCATCTCTTAGGTGATTAAATATTGTGGTGACAAAGCTTCAGTCTACTTCCTAACTGTAGAAGAAATAGAACCCAGAAATTTGATTTTAATCTTTTAAACAGTTTTATTCTGATTTATATAAAAAAGTACGTGTTGATTAGGGGCAGATGGATAAAATACAGGCAAATTTAAGAAATAAATAAAAGAACACCTGATATCTCATCATTCTGAAAAAGTTTTATTAATAGTACTTTATTTTATACCTGATTTTTATGCATTTACAATCAATGTATCTAATTTTATTTTTTCCAAAATTTATTTAATACTGGATATTCAATATTCTATTCAGTATTTGTTTTCTGTTTAATGTTATATCATAAGGATTCTAAAATTACATTACTATATTACCTTAAAATTTGATTCAAATATACTTTTTTAATGGTAACATTAATACCATATTATAGATGCATTATATTTTATTTACCAATCCTGTAGGTTCTCTAAGCTTTTTGTAATTTTCTACCAGTATATATAATGCTGAAATTAATACATACCCCCAATTTTTTTTCTTTACCAAATTTATTTATTTATTTATTTTATTGAAGTATATAGTTGACACACAATGTTACACTAGTTTCAAGTGTGCAACATTGTGATTTGACAAGTTTATATGTCATGCTCTGCTCACCACAAGTGTAGCTACCCTCTGTCACCATACAACACTATTACAGTACCACTGACTGTATTCCCCATGCATTACCTTTTATCCCCGTGATTTATTCATTCTGCAGCCGGAAACCTGTATCTCCCACTCCCCTTCACCCATTTTGCCCACCCCCCGACCCTCTCCCCTCTGGCCACCACTGGTTTGTGCGCTGTATTTATTTAGGTTTGTTTCCTTTTTTGTTTGTTTTTGTTTTTTCATTTGTTTTGTTTTTTAGATTCCGCATATAAGTGAAATCCTATGGTATTTTTCTGTCTCTTATTTCACTTAGCCTAACACTGCCTAGGTCCATCTTTGTCGCAAATAGCAAATCTCATTCTTTTTTTTTTTTTTTAAAGATTTTATTTATTTATTTGAGAGAGAGAGAATGAGAGAGAGCACATGAGAGGGGGGAGGGTCAGAGGGAGAAGCAGACTCCCTGCCAAGTAGGTAGCCCGATGCGAGACTCAATCCCGGGACTCCAGGATCATGACCTGAGCCGAAGGCAGTCGCTTAACCAACTGAGCCACCCAGGCGCCCATATCTCATTCTTTTTTTAAGGCCAAGTAAGAAGTTTTTGACTGCATCTCTGGATATTTCCATAGGATGGGGAGATACATACATATGGATCAAAAAAGCATGACCATTTTAAAAGGACTGATTTGTGTTGCAGAGTTGGTTATAGCAAATTTTCAACAGCAACGTTTGAGTGCCCATATTACTAGAATTTTACCTGTGTGGAACAAGATATCTTAAAAATTACCTAAGTATTACTTTATATTTTGTTATCATTAAATATATAATTCAGTAAATTTATACAGTTGGCAATAAAGGATTTTAAAAATGCAATATATTTACAAAATCAAATAACTCATTGAGATTTAAGAAAATGTGCAAAACATAACCTCGAAAAATCTAGAATTGATAAACTGTAAAATATCATACTGATATATAAACAAAGGTACTTCAAACTGTAGAGATGAGTTTGCAAAGAATTTTAGAATTATATGCAAATCTGTATAAGAAATAAAGAATTGCAGTATCAGAAAATAAATGATCTATGAAGAAATAGAAACTAATATGAAGAAGAAAATGTGCATCTGGGTATGGTATTGAAATACTGGTTGTAGATCAAGAGGTACATGATGGAAGAAGGAGGGACATCTAAAATTGGGAATAAGCCAAATACCGGAAATCCATAGATAAAGGGGAAAAATAAGCACAATGCTTATTTCTCTGTGCACCATGCTGCCCCATCTCTCTTTGATAATTCCCTTACACTTACTTCTCTTTGCCTTAGTAAACACATTTAAAGAGAATTCTCCAAAGTCAGTGAGGTGATAGACAATAAGTGATGGTGATAAAATAAGCAGCCACAGAGAGCAAACCAGAGGGTTTTACTTCTTAGGCAACTTGCTGTCTTGAGAAGCAGGTTTCATTATTTGAAACCAACTTGTCTATTTTTTTCCCTTTGATGTGTTGTTAAAGAAAGTTTTACAAATTACTTGAGATATTGCTTCTCTCCTAATACTCTAAAACTTAGCTGATGCAGAGAAAATGCTCCAAGGTTAATAAGTTAATCTTTTATCATATAGAACTTCATATATATTCTAACTGTGATCATGTTCCAAATTGTGCCTTAAAACAGTTCATTAATAATAGCTGATGTCTTTACATTTTAAGGTAGGTCAATTATATTTGACATGGTTGAATTTCATTAAAAGGTAGAAAACATTAATCTTCTCAATTTAAGAAACACTTTTTTTTTTTTTGCTTATAAAGGAGGGTGTTTGGGAGGGGGAGTTTGAAATACATGAGAATGTAGCACATTTGATTTAAGAGGAAATGTCTAACTGTTTTATATTAAGTGTGTATCCTTAGAATATTAGCTTTTGAGAGTAAATGGGCAGTCACTGCCTCAGCCCAGATTCCCCCAAAGCAGTGCTGAAGCAAGGTTTTGCATACAGATAGTTTAGTTGGGAACAGGATCTCACAGAGCAGGAATGATGGATAGGGGTATACAGTGTAACTTTCTGAGGAGACCAAAAAATGTGGATTAGACCTCTCTGACAAAAAGGAGGGCGTATGTCCGTCAACTCCTGTCCCTTATTGGTCTAGCATGATTCTATAGGCAGTATCTCATTCATGTTTCTAGGTTACACCTGCATGGGTAGTGAATGTTCCCATTAGCATCCCACAGTGTGCCATTGGAGAAACCCTCATAGGGGAAGTGGGCGGTGTACATACATGGTGAGTCTGTGGTGAGGTGCTGGTTGTAGCCTCCACAGGTTTGGTTACCATAGCTGGAATAAGGAGCGATGCTGGGAAGATTTGAAATTAGGCACAAGAGATGTATATGCAGTCTAATCTTTATAGCACTCAGATCTCTTCAGACTCTGTAATTCCCAGGATTATTTGAACAAGGTAGTATTCCCAATGGTAAAGCTTGTCCTGAGGCCATAAATGATATTCATTATCCACCTCTTCAAATAGCCATTCTAGATTTATCTCACCTTCAGTCAGAATTTCAACTCATCTATATGTTGCCTGTCTAGTGAAATAATCCTTCAGATCCAAAGGGGCTGACTTTTTAATTGAATTGTTTTATTATACCATAGTTTGTTATAATTGTTCACAGCTATTAGGGAGCACAGAAGCGCCAAGAGATGACCTCATGAATCACTTGTTTTCCAGGCATACTCCCCACTTACTCACTATGGTAGCGGCAATCCTACCGCCTCGTGGTAATCATGGTCAATAACTCCCCGAGTATAGTAATTCTTTATTTTATTTTATTTTTTTTTTGTCTGTTGATTCTTTGATGTGAGGATCCCAACATAATAGTTATAGGTTTAAGTTCAATGGAGCCTTTACTGTTGGAAGGACCTCTTTTTCCTCTAGGAATTCTACTCTAATGTGGGAATAAGAAGCAAAAATTCTGCAGGTGTATTAGTGGGAGTATTGGTATATAAGGGTTGATTATATTTCAACCCCTTGGTTTATGGACCTGTGTATTCTAACTATTGGGACACAATATTAGCTTTTGGTTTTGGTTCATTAACTCATTCTGGAGGTAAGGGCACTGACTCTACAGGATCTTGTCCCCAAGCTGGCAACATAGCTGAGTCTTTAACAGGATACACAGCATGTTTCTACTGGGTTGAATGTTCTGGGTGGCAAGGTTTGTAATAAAACCGGAGGATCCATTGCCATTTCCCCATTGTTACACCTCTTTCTGTCATAAATAAGCCCCTTACTCTCAGACACTACTGTGTAACACACGATGTGAATGACTGATGATGCTAGAAGAGGGATTTGTGAAAGGAAGGGCAGATCCATATTCCAGAATAGATATTGAGTTGGGTAAGGATTCGTCACTTACCCTCCGAGATAGTAAAGGTCAGATGTAGTCAAAGTGCCAAAAAGTGGATAGCTATTCCCCTTGAGGGATGATGCCAGACTGAAGGCATAGTATCATTTTTGCTGCTGGTCAGTTGATTATTTAGCAGTGGCAGTAGTCTGATCCATCTTGCTGAGAGGGAACCCATGCTGTTCGGTCCATGTTCAGCCTCCTCACCTTCATCCATGGCTTATTTCCCCAGCATTGGGTGGCTGAGGAAAAAGGCCAGGATTCCTGGGACATGTAATTTTGCCTGGTTGAGTGTTCCATCTTTTCTCTGCAGTGGATACATTCTTATGAGCCTTATTGTGGGATGAGAACCTCTGCATACAGAGTTAATGACCAAGCATACTGTTCACAACTTTGCTATGTGGAGGTTTTCCTTTCACCCTTGTTATGTAGAGCCATCCCTGAATGAGAGTAGAGTGTAGCAACATTCAATTTGTGGCCAGTACCAACACCAGTTATCTGTAAACCAGGTCTAAGAATTTTCCTTCTTGGGCATGTCTCCAAAAAGACCAAGTATATATCTGAGTTAGCTGACATGGGGCCTGGGTCTTTTTTTCTTGTAACTTATTTGCATTTTCTGGATTTGCTCAGGCATCATTCTGAATGTGTCATTTCTGTGATGCGGTTGGTTGATTGCTGCTTGCTCTGTTACGGGATGGGCAACTCCAATTCACAATCACTTGGTATCTCCCATTAGGTCTTAAGATTTTATTAAGACTCATTCATACAGGAGGTGTTTTTTAAGGGCTGGGAGTTCTGCCACAGAAAACATGGCCTTTTTGCAAAATCCTTAGAATTTGTGCAGGGGACTCCTCTGTCGTGGTTTACCAGAGACACTGCAAAGATTTTTTTTTTTTTTTTTTTTTTTAATCCACCATTTCTAGCATCATCAGACATGCTAGGTCATATGACCTGAGTGTCAGGACAGCTTCCACACATCTGAGACTTCCTGCAGGGGCTTCTGTTACTCTGGGAACTATTTATTTATTTATTTTTTAAAGATTTTATTCATTTATTTGAGAGAGAGAAAACACAAGCAGAGGGGAGGGCCTCTGCAGAGGGAGAAGCAGACTCCCCGCTGAGCAGGGAGCCCGACAGAGGGGTCAATCCCGGGTCCCTGAGATCATGACCTGAGCCAAAGGCAGATGCTTAACCGACTCAGCCACCCAGGCGCCCCTACTCTGGGAACTATTAAAAACTGTCATCATTGTAAGTTACTTAATAAATACTTCAAAATAGAATTTTCAAATTTCTTCCAGATATCAAAAAGGGCTACAAACTGACATGTTTCTTTTGTCATCACAGAGGGTGCAAAATGCAGCATATCGTCCTTATCTTAAACGGAACGTCTCAGTATTCTTCTGACCCCTGGACATCTATGAACTTCACAATAGAGGACGCCCCTGAATTATCATGATATTTATTTTCTACCCTCTGGCAATTCTGTCTTACCAGATTACTTACTGCTCTTGAGTGCCAATTAGCAGTATTTTACATTATAATTGACCAATAATGTTGTTCTGCAGAATCTCAAGATGATCAAATTCTCTGTGTAATAAAACTGTTCCCTGAGGACAGCGAGTCGGGTAGTTAACAGTCCTGAGAAAAGAGTGAATGTGGAATGTGTACTGGTCTCTCTTCCAAGCAAAAGAGAGCTGCTCTCTATCTTCTGTACTGGTAGAGGTCAGAAAGAATGTATCCAGTAGATGAATAACCACATACAAAGTGCCTGGGGCTAGGTTGATATGTTTCAGTAAAGAACTACTTCCAGAACAGAAGCAGCTGTGAATAAGGCTACCATTTGGTTACGTTTATAATAGTCCACCTTCATTTGCTACAATCCATCTGCTTTTTCAGAGGTGAACAGGTGAATTGAAAAATAGGTTCGTGGGAAGTGGGAGTCGTATTTAAATTCCTCCTGGATTGAAATACCGCTTTTTCTTTGCCATCCCACCAGACTTAAGCGGCAGGTTCAGTTGCTCCACTTACCCAGCCTACCATATGGCTCTTTCTTATGTCAGAGGCTGGAGAACTAATGTGAAGAGTGTGCCCGCTACCTCCTATAGCCTGTCAATGATGAATTTAGAGACTGGAGAATTAACACCAGAATCAATCAACAGGAATTGGGGACCATTGTGAATTGGAGTTGGACCAAAATGATCTTTATTACCTGGTATTTTATAAACCCTTTAACAAATCAGAGGACTCCTGATGGGGTTTCATGTCCTCTGATATCGGTGTCTTAAAACAAAACAAAACAGAAAAACAACTTTGAGTCCTATCTTTTCCCCAGTTTGGGTCATGGATCTCTTTAGGGACTTATAAAAAGAATGTTTATCATTTTATCATATATGCTTGTGGAGGTCTTTTCTCAAGGGAATCTAACATTCTCTTTATTATGGGCTGCATTGTGTTCCTCTCAAACTCATATGTCAAAGATCTAACCCCTGGAACCTCAGAATGTGACTATTTGGAGATAGCATCTTTAAGAAGGTAATTAAGTTGCTTAGTTTTTTTTAAGATTTTATTTATTTATTTGAGAGAGAAAGCACAGGAGAGAGAGAGAGAGCAAGTGAGCACATGAGTGTGTGTGGGGGGAGGGAAGGACAGTGGGAGAGGAAGAAGCAGCCTCTGCACTGAGCAGGGAGCCCAACGTGGGGCTCGATCCCAGGACCCCAAGATCATGATCTGAACTGAAGGTAGATGTTTAACTGACTGAGCCACCCAGGCATCCCTAAAAAGGTAATTAAGTTGAAATGAGGTCATTAAGGTGGGCCCTAATCCAATATGACCGGTATCCTTATAAGAAGAGAACATTTAGACACAGGCAGGAGCAGAGGGAAGATCAATGAAGAAATAAGGAGGAGATGGACATCTACACATCAAAGGGAGAGGCCTCAGAGGAAACCAACCCTGCCAACACCTTGGTCTCAGATATCTAGCCTCCAGAAGTGTGAGAAAGTAAACTTTCATTGTTTAAGCCACCTAGTCTGTGATGCCTTGTTAGGGCAGCCCTAGCAAAATAATAGACTCTTTAAGTAATGCAGTCTGGGTATGTGGACTGACTTGGCTTTGGAAGCTGGATGAAGGATTGTGATTATGCAATAAAGCAATTCATCTCAGCCCTCTTATTTCCAGACCATAATTGTATTGTTTTTAGGTTCATAGAGAAAAGTAACCTCATAATCAGCTGTACATCTGTAATGCCTCTTGAAGTATATAATCTCTTAGCCAACCATCACCACTAATTTCTATGGGTTAAGATACTCTGCCTCTCTGGCTTTACTCTAACATTTACGTGCTGCACCTGACCTCTGCTGTTCTGTCATTCTATAACTGCTATTGATACTAGTGAGTTCAGTACGAAGTATCTCCTATTGTCATCCCCTGCCTGTGGAAGTCTTTCCCACTGAGTTTTTCAAAGATGCCAGTGCCTCTCTCACTATTTCGTTTCTTGTTATCTTTATGAAGACACGTCCTCCAGGTCCTCCCAGGGAACATCATCAGGTGGTAGGCTTTTCAATCGCTAATAGTAAGTTCGTTTAAATATTTTTATTTCCTTAAGTCTTCTGATCCCCTTTTCAGTACCATTCCAAGGACATTTTATAATCTCTAACTCATTTAATATAGACCAAGCTTCAAAGAGCCATCCCTGTGGTGTGTTAGGACCAAAACCAGTTGTCCTTCCTAGGACATTGAAATCTGAATCACAGGTTTCCAAACCAATAAACTATCCTCTATTCAACCATATATTCTGCTTTATCACCCACTGACCACTGCCCAGTGTAGTAGCCTCAAGACCCATCCACCACTCACTCACATGTATATTCTTCTGTTTCTGCTTGTACATATTAGCAGCCCCTGTAATTCTTTCCATGTATACGAAATTGCATTTCCCTGTTTGGGCTATACTGAGACCTAACCTTGCTTTTTGGTCGGAAAGCAATGAGGAGTTGTGGATATATATTGTGAAGAGGACAAGCAAAACCTGGCTAGGAATTTGCCTTAGAGTCTTTGCAGAGTCATTGGGAAGGGGAAGCCTACTTTCTTTATCAAGGGGGAGAAGGCTGCTTCTATTGCCTTTAAGGGTTCAGGGATATCTTTTGGTTTGAGATTTTTAGAATTTTCCACCAAAAAAATTCCACCTTCAGGTTTTCATGATGAGATATATATATATATATATATATCTCACCTTAAAATATATATATATTTTAATACTTTTTTATTATATAAATATATGTATATTAATTTTTTAACAATGTTCTGATTCTGATTTAGCAGATCTATCAAGGCTATATGCTGAGTCCTTTTGCAGCTCAATAAAATCTTGGGTCTGGTTTTCAGTAGGATGTATCCTGTGGCTATAGGGGATGTGGATCTCTTCAAACACTCTTCTAGAGTTCTTTCTTTTCAAGCATGCCTTAAGTTGATGAAAAGCCAACCTGAGCTTGGCATTTCTTTTTTCAAGGCTTCCAAAGCAATCAATTAAAGACACCTAAATCCATTCTGTAAAATTACATCCTGTAAAATGGCATTCTAATAGCCACAGATACCAACACTTGAACTTTCCATGTGTGTACCATTCCAATCCACCTAAGTTGAGATTCCTACTAATTGTGATGCTCTGTATGCCAGGGTCCTACCACACATACCATCACCTGTCTGACTGAGCTTGATCCGGCTTCCAAAACCCATTCTGAAGATCAGTTATATAGACTCAGTTCAAGTACCAAGTGTGTTAGGAGGGTACCCAAGAAAGTAGAGCCTGGGACAAAGGATTACAGGCAGAGAACAGGAGTGAGGGGTGGGAGAATAAAACAGGGAAGGAGGGAAACTAAAATAAAGATGCATCATTAATTGGCTATCAGTATGAGAAATTGTGGGTTGAATTTGTTGCACTTTATGGAGTGTTTTATGAAATGTGTCAGAACGATCTGCCTAGGGGATGAAAGGAGGCAGCATTTTTCCTTTGGCTTTCATCTCACATTGGTTAAGGATGACTCCTGGGCATTCACTCTCCCCCACTTCCAGATTGGTCATGCCTAAATGCTGAGCAGGTATCTGCAGACATCCCACACTGTGGCATTAGAAAAATCCTTAAGCCAAGAGCTATGAAGCAATGACCTGAAGTTTCACCTATGTGAAGCTTATCGAAGTTAGTGAAAATGGGTTACTGGAACATCAGCCAGAATAAGAGGTGGGGTCAGGAGCACTTAAAGTGGAAACACAGGATCTCTGATCTGTAGGCCAATAAGTGGCTTAATGGTAAAACATTCAAATGTTTTCTTCCTTTAGAAAAATACTGTGGTTATGGGAATCCATGATCACATGATTGGATTTTGACTATAATGTAGATTTATCTTATGTCTTGATTGTAAATAATAAAAAGAACTAATGGGGTGCCTGGGTGGCTCAGTCAGGTAAGTATCTGCCTTCGGCTCAGGTCATGATCCCAGGGTCCTGAGATCGAGCCCCATGTCGGGCTCCCCACTCAGCGGGGAGTCTGCTTCTCCCTCTGCCCCTCCCTCTGCTTGTGTTCTCTCTCTCTCAAATAAATAAATAAAATCTTAAAAAAAAGGAATTGATAAAAATAAAGAATTTTACAGCTTCCATTTGTGCAAATCATGTCAACAGGTTCCCAGTTTGTTGAACAAGTCTCCTCATAATGCTTTTTTTCCTTCCAGTTTGTGCAGCTGCCTTTGCCTATCACTCTATTACTTGTATCTAGAGGATGTTACACAACAGAGTGATGCTGCTGCAGATAAAATAGGTTGCATTATTCTACTCACAAATGTTGCCTTGAATTGGAGTAAAGCTCATTAGTAGCTCTAGAAAGGTGAAGTAACTTTTCGGAGTTTCACCAGCTTCTTGTAGAAACACAAATATGAAGGTAAGGTGAGATTTGAGCTCTTTTCTCCTTCGTAGTTTTGGGGACTGGTTTTCCAAATAATCAGTATCAAATGGGTAATCCTAGGTGATTGAAGACAATGATGATAGCTTGTGAGTTATTTATCATTATTATTGATAGTGTCTGTGGCACATGGTAAGGGTATGCAATAAACGAATGCTCATCTAAGCTTATTTTTATTTCCATGGCTTTCCTATTCAGTTTTATATAACTTATGACCACTCACCAGAATACCATTGTTACAGAATGCAATCTGTAAAATAAAACAGATTTGTGGCCTTGAGGTATGCTTCATATACATGAGTATGAATGAACTTAAAGTATCCTCTTGCAGATTATTATCCTGTTCTTTCCCTCTGCTTTATCACTGCTGATTTAACTTTGGTTATTTTCCCTTACCAACTCCTTTTTCCTATGGTAAAAAGTTTCCTAGTCTAGTTTTACAATTATGAGCCAATTTTCCTTTTAAAAATCAATTTAAATTTGGCCTTTTGTTTCTTACACCTAAAAGCGTTCTTTCAGATACAGCCCTATTTTTCTTGTATTTTGCTTCTTTGGCCTAGAATGACATTATTCTCTACTGCTATTTTCTACCAATTTCATTGAAGTACAATCATCATAGAATAAATCACACATACTTAAAGTGTACAAACTAAGTTTTGCCATATGTGTATATACATGAAGCCATCTGTGTAATCAAGATAAGGCACACATTCATCACCTCCAAAAGTTTCCTTGCACCCCTTTCTATGCCTCCCTTCAATTCCTCTCTCACTTCCCAATCAGTAATCTACTTTCCATCACTCTACATTAGTTTGACATTCTTAGCATTTTAGGTAAATGGAATCCTACATTCTGAATTACTTTTTATTTGTTTATCCATTCACCTATTGGTGGACATCTGGGTTGTTTCTAGCTTTTGCTTATTAAAAATAAAGCTGCTATTAATTTTGTGTATAACTTTTTGTATGGATGGATTCTTTAGTTTTTCTTGGATACAATTTAAGAGTGGAATGGCTAGACTGTATGGTGAGTATATGGGTAACCTTTTTCAAAAACTGCCAACTGCTTCCCCAAATAGTTATCCCTAGAAGTGTGTGAGACATCTAGTTGCTCCATATCCTCACCAACAGTTCATGGGGTCCTTGAAACCTGAGCACTCAAAGACATCAGGTCCTAATCTCAAAAACTGTGTATGTTATCTTATTTGGAAGAAGGACTTTACAGATGTAGTTAATTACAGATCTTGAGACGAGGACATTACTGACATGATTTAGGTGAGGCCTACATGCTGTCACCAGTGTCTTCATCAGAAGGAGGCAAAGGGGGTTTTGAGAGACACAGAGAAGAGGAGGAAGTGATTTGAAAGTGGGCCCCGAAATTGGAGTGCTGTTGCTTCAAGCCAAAGGAGTGCCGGCAACCACCCCAAAGCTGGGAGAGGCAAGGGGTGGAATCTCCCCAGAGCCACCGGAGGGAGTGCAGGCCTGTCAGTGTCTTGATTTCGTATGTCTGACCTCCGGAATATGTATTTCTGTTGTTTTAAGTCCCCAAGTTTGTGGTACTTTTTTATGGCACCCTCAGGTAACTAATACAGTGGCTCTCCAGTTCTCAGAAACATGGTCTGCTCTGGATCTATTGGACACTTCTCCCTAGGACCTTGATGCTTCAGTGAGTGATACTAGGATGTTAAAGAGAATAAATTCACAGAGGTGAAATGGAATATATCCAGCAGGGGTGCTATAGCCATATCAGTAGGTGCTGGTCATATGTCCTTGACTAGCTGGAGTAGCTGATATCCTGGCCACACTGTTCTGTTAGTTGTGCTTTATATTTTGTGCATGTTATAAGTTGCCTTAGCTTCTATTTTCTGTCTATTTTAAGCCTGGTTCACTACACTCCTATGGATTTTGTGAGACCCCCCTGTTTTGTTTTGTTTTTTCCCCCAAATAAATCCCTTGAAACTATAGTTGATTTTTATTAATTGCAATTTGAGGTTTGTAACTGATTCAGGCAACCAATCAATCAATCAACCAAATGCTTTACAGTTTGAAAAAGAGAAAGAACAGTTTTCCTAGTACTCAAATCCTTTTTCTTTTGGTTAACAACTAAACATAAAAAATGCTTCAGAGTTAATAGCTCTTGGGTATTTGTCATCGTCTCTTACTTTTCTCAGAAGCCCAAATTTAATAGCAACAACTTTTAAATCTTGCAACAACAGTGTTATCCCCTAACCCTCCAATAAACAAAATCAACATTAAGTTCCCATTGGGGTAATGCTTTGAGCTCAATACAGATGGATCTGACCATCATGTTGTACAATTTATTATTATTTTCGATTCCAGTGATTTATCCTACTCTTCAGCCCACTTCCTTCTACACTCGAAAGACTAGTCCTCTGTTGTACATTCCTGATATAATGGGTTTTATGTCACATTCATAGATGCCACCATTTTTCTCCGTGTTCTTACATAGCTAAATATGTTTATTGCAGTTGAATATGCCTTAGGGGCATAGTGAACTTTGCAGTGATTAATTGAAAAAGTTTTAGATATACACAGGACATTTTTCAAAATATCTTATACATCCAAGAAATGTTTAGAAACAAAATAAACAGGAGATGGACATTTGCATTATAACAATCCAAACAAACCTGGACTTGAATTCAGTTTAGTGTGTTTAACTTTTCTTAAGCTCTGTTTACATAATACCATATGAACAACCCATTGTCTAAGGGAAAAATCAGTAAAAATATTGGGTAATTCATAGCAAAAATTACTGCTTAGTTAATTAATTTTTTTCAGTAGTTGGTGATAGTTTTATATAGAAATAGCCTCAGGCCCAAGTGTTAGCTTATTTCTCTTTCCTGTCAAATGTAATTCATAGAAAGTTAATTATAATTTCCTATGCCCTTTATCCTTTCACTCAGGTGGGCTACACTTGAACAATAAAAGGGAATTAAATAGTGATGCAGGAGATTAAACATGTGCCAATCTAGGACACTGGGGCCAAAAAACATATTCTTTGTTCTCATTTTTACAATCCTGACACTGGATATACAGCCTTAATTGTTTACAAAGAGAAAATATTACATTTCATATGGCCTTAATACTTAGAATGATTAAAATCAACTTAACATTATCACTATCTCTTTGTACAAATAGGAAAACCTGTCACTTGAGTGTTGGGCCAGTTCCTCAACAGTTATTAGTTACTATTATCAAAGGTATCTCAAAAAGCACAATATCTTTGTAATGCCATCACTCTAATGCAACTATATAATTTCAGTCTCACTATAAGCATTCTCAAGGTTGTTAGGGTATATCAGCAATATGGTACCATTGAGGGGACCCTGGCTGGCTCACTAGGTTAAGCATGGATTCTTGGTTTTGGCTCAGGTCATGATCTTGGAGTTGTGAAATCAGCCCCATTCGGGCTCCTCACTCAGTGCAGAATATGCTTGAGATCCTCTCCCTCCCCCTCTGTCTTTCCTCACACATGTGTGCATGTGCTCTCTCTCAAATAAATAAATAAATAAAATCTTTTAAAGAAAAGATGGTACCTTTGAAAAAAATTAAATAATAGAATTTTGATTATTAATCGCACCATCTACCTAAATTTGCCTCTTCCAGAGAAAGACATGTAGATGAATCTCCTTTAATATTCTTCTAGAATGGGAATGTGACAATAATCCAGATAAATTATGGGGACATATTTTGCATTTGGGAGGAATTTTTACTTTTTCAGAATCATAAGGTTGAAAGGACTTCAAAGATAAAAAAAAATTAATCCCTGTATTTTTCAGAAGGAAAAAAGAGGCATCAGAGTGTGATGATATGCTAAAAAACAACACAATTTATGACAGAAGTGATGCTAGTAAATGAGCCTTCTGATATGTAGTTCTGTGTCTTATCTGTGATAGGAGACATTAAAAGGATGCACAGCAGAATCCTTTTAGATAGTACATGTATTTAGTGCCTACAATATCAGCATATTTGCAAGCATTGCATTTGAAAGTATTTTTCTGACTCACATTTAATTAATGCCAATAGTTTTGTAGAAAGAGTGCTCTGGTCCTGCCCTAACCATTACCAGTTATAAGACATGAGGTAGTAAGTCACTTTGGCTTTATTTTCTTCAACTGGTAATTAGATTATATGACCTCCAAGGCCTCTTCCATTCCTTAACTCTTATTCTACAGTACATATTTATATCACCTACTGTGTCGTTTCACATCTATGTGGGAAATTCTTGATCATGGATAAACTGGCAATACAGGATTTTGGTGAATGGATTGGTCTCTTACCTTTCTTTTCTTTTCTTTTTTTTTAAGATTTTTATTTATTTATTTGACAGAGAGAGACACAGCGAGAGAGGGAACACAAGTACGGGGAGTGGGAGAGGGAGAAGCAGGCTCCCCACTGAGCAGGGAGCCCGATGCGGGGCTCGATCCCAGGACCCTGGGGTCATGACCTGAGCCAAAGCAGACGCTTAACGACTGAGCCACCCAGGTGCCCCGGTCTCTTACCTTTCTTTAGAGTGGAGTCAGAATCAGCCTTCTTTGCTCAGTTTCCACGTGCCCCCACCCAAACCAAGGCTTCTCCCTGTGATACCACTCAGCCTGGCACAGCCTGGCTTTCTAGAAAGCATAGCTGGCTGAAATGCTGAGACATTACTATGAGTGGCCAGAAATACTTCTTTGCTTTGAACACTTTCTGAGGATTGGATACATATGTATTCCATAAGCACGTACTGCCAAACTTTCAGCTATATTTCAAATATATGAATGTACTATCGTGAATAGGAAAAAAAAATATTTTTTAAGACACCAGTTCAGCGTAAATTTTTGTCTTTTATTTTCTCAAATACTAAAATTATCTAATGTACTAAACGAATACTATCATTTGGGGAGTCAGCACCCCAGTGTCTTACCAGTGTCCTTATTCAGGAAAAGTTTGGAGGGTAGTATAATGGTCTCAGGTAGGGATAATTATGTAAACCAGTATGCACTGAGACATTTATGGTCAGTAGTGGTTTAGTGAATAGTATCTTCATGAAAATATTTTTAATTTGTATTAGAGGCTTGAAGTCTGTAGCAAGTCACGGTGGGGAGTTCCAGGTGCTACGACAGGCTTCTGAGGACTGCATTTTATTTATTTTTTATTTTTATTTTTTTAAGACTCTATTTATTTGAGAGAGAGATTGAGAGAGACCATGAGAAGAGGGCGGGTCAGAGGGAGAAGCAGACCCTCCGCTGAGCAGGGAGCCTGATGCGGAACTTGATTCTGGGACCGCAGGATCATGACCCAAGCCAAAGGCAGTCGCTTAACCAACTGAGCCACCCAGGTGCCCCTGAGGATGGCGTTTTAGGGCAGAAGTATTTTTGTTGCCTCTCCAATCCTATCTGCTCTGGCGTTGGGCATTACCTGCTCTGCATACTCATTTTAGTCCTCAAGTTCCTTTGATTATTAGGAATCTTCATGCTTGAAAAGCTGGCTCTGCTACACTCCTCCACAGAGTGAGGGAGGAAAATGGCACATTTTGCAAATTTCAGTTCTTTTGAAAGGAATAATGAAAAGGAGGCAGTGCTGCTTCAGAAGGCGGGCTACAGATGGAACAAAAGGTTAACTCAAATTTCTGCTGAAAATAGAAAGTAAAAATAGTAATGATGATCTATACAAGAGCAGAAAACATAGCAAAGTGAAGTTATTCATTTTGAATCAACAGCTTCTTTTGAAACATCCAACATCCTCTGATTGTTGCAAAGGGTTTTATTTTACAAATTGGCATTCATTAGGCGCGTCTGACAACTGGTTCATTGTGTCTTTTTTACCAATTGTCAGCAATAGTCTTTCTTTGAATCCACTGAGGAACTTCAATGTTCTGAGGTAGTTTCTTTGAGGACAAATGATCTAACTTTTTTTCCCCATGTTTGCTTAAAAAGAATTCAAAGCTTAACTTTGCACTCAGTGGCTTCTCTTTATTATGTCTGCAGCTGCTTTCCCCTTCCCCCATCACTGGAAGTGGGAGTTTCCTTGCTTTCAGGTATCAGTCTTTTGTCTGTCTGGTACCTCACACCATAAAAAAAGGTAATCCATCTTCACAGAGGTTGCATTACTGTTAAAAAGAGACTGCTTCTATTAGAGACTTCTGAGGAAGGTAGAAGTGTTACATGCACAGGAATGTGACTGAAATACAATCGTTCCTCCTGAGCATTTCAGATGTGTGGCTTTGAAAAGGTACAGAGCAATCTGACAGGATTGGCTTCACTTACTTCTTGTTAAACCTTAACCCCAGCCCACACTTGAAGAGTTTCAGAGCTCTTGAATTAGGAAAAACCGTCCTTGCTAAAGAGAAAGATAAAGAGTGATACTAAGAAACCTTCAAGTGACAAAAAAGTATATTAAATCTAGTGATGAATACTTGAAGTCTTTTCTTCGTTATAAACAGAATCTTTAAAATCATGTTGCAAAAGTAATGCCTTAAAAATGCAGTGACATGGGGGTGCCTGAATGGCTCATTCAGTTAAGCGTTTGACTCGTGGTTTCAGCTCAGGTCATGATCTTGTGGGTCCTGAGATCGAGCCCTGTGTCAGGCTCCACACTTAGTGGGGAGTCTGCTTGGAGAGTCTCTCCCTTGCCCCTTTCCCCACTCATGCATGCACACACAATTCTCTCTCTCTAAAAATAATAAATAAATCTTTAAGAAAAAAATGCATTGACATTTGTCCAAAGTGTTCTCTTTATTGGTGATACAATATCCTATTTGCAGATTTTTCTATTCATAGACTCTTATGACCAAATAACACCTTAGGTCTACATAGGACTTAAATGTAAACACATTGTTTTACAGGTGCGATACTTTCAAATAGAACATACCATCATCGTTACATTATGATGACATAGACATTAAAATGCCTGTTAGAGATGATGGATTTGTTGTTTAGGATCTTACATCACTTGCATAAGATCACTGTGGCAGAGACTGCTAGTTTTCTATCAATATATATTCCTGGAGTTTCAATTAAGTACATGGCCATGAATAAAGACTGTATTTCCCAGCTTCCTTTGTAACTGTGGCTAAGTTTGGCAAATACTGTATCAGTGTATGTGCAGGGATGTGACCTCATTTTCTCTCTGTCCTCCTTTTTGCCAGCTCTAATAGGGATCTGATGATCAGAGCTTGAGCACTGAGGAAGGCATGACAGAAGAATAAGGTAAGAAGAACTTAGTTTTGATTAGCTTGCTTTTGCATGAGAGAGTAAAAATTTGTGAGTTTATGACAGATTATTTTTTAATAGTCATAAGATACAATCAAGAAATTGAAAAATAGAATTTAATCCCATATTATCTAAATCTGATGAAAATGTTTTTTATATTGTACAACTTCAATACACCTGCCATGCACCAATACTGTAATCTTTTGTCCTTCTTCTTGAGTCTAGCCTGTTTAATTAAGGTTTCTTCATCAACTATTGAAAAATCATTGTTTTACTACATTTTATGGGATAGCAAACTGTATTATGATCTGGACGCATGTTTAAAATGCTTGAAATACTAAGGATTTTAAAGTACTTCTCAAGCATGAATTTTTATGTAAGTAGAAATGTCCACCTTATAAACAGTTTATAGAGATGTAAATGAAGATATTAAAATCTTTTACAAAAGTCACTGCAACTTGTGAGAAAAATAGGGAGTTGGGATAAGAAATGGAGCTGCTAGACTTGATTTCCTCTCCTATCACCAATCTGTCTTATTCACTTCCTTCCAATGGATTCTTTTACTAAAACTCCTATTTCCTTCAAACAGCTGGTAGTAGTCTTATCTCCTAATGATATACACCACATTAAAAAATGCTACTAATCTAAAAATTCTACTCTGTGAAGATAAGCATATGGTTTAGAAGATGAAAAATGCTGACTATATGATTACATTCCTGCCTACTTGTACAATGCATGATCATTAAGCCATTCATCATTCTTTCTGTGGACTTAATTTTGGGGCTGGGTAAAGGGGAGATGAGGTAAGCAGAGAATCAATTAACTTTCACTTGGCAGACAATAGTTCTTGCCCCTGATATTATATATGTTCCTTATTTTAAAGGTGATTAAAGAGAAGTTTAGTGACTTGTCAGTTGGTCACAAAGTCAGGGCTTCTCTCTCTGGGTTTTTAAAAGACTCTCAAGTCTAGGGTTTTTCACCTCCTTGGTACTGTTTTTTCTGTCTTTGCTATTACCTTTTGGGAAGGAGGAAGAACTGGTCTAAGACCCCAGCCAGGACCCTTTATTAACTGGGTGATGATGGGGCAACTTACTGAACTTCTTTTTCTAGTTATTAGAAGAATTCAATAACCATCTCTACATGAAGGGGTGGTTGTGCTGTTTAAATGAGAACGGGCATGTCAAATACTTTGCCCAGAGGCAAGCACATTGTAAGTGCTTGGTAATTTACTGGAAAACCTGTTTAATCAACAATAGGAAATATAAAAGCAGTAGAGAAGAGGACTACTTGGTAGGGTTAAGTGACTTAGTTAGTCAAAACAAAAAAAAATACTTCTAATTTTTCACTCAAGGGACAAGGACATACTGGGAAGGAAAATGTAAGTACAGGTAAATGAAGGAGCACTAAGTCTGTTTTATGCCATAGAAGTGCAAACTTAACTCACCATTTAGTTTATCAAGCACAGTTTTGATCTGCCATAAATAGGGCATAGTGAGCCAGTGGAGTTTTCAAAAGTAATCTGATTTATGTTTATTTTCAAATACATTCTATAGTTGATGCTCTTGAGTGATTGAAACCTGTGAAGCACCTTTGAATTCACATATATTTTTTTGTGTTTGTTGAATACATGAAAGAATAAATATTTACAGTATGGTTAGAGGCAGTCATTCTTTTTGTTAATGTGAGCCATTCAAGGTTTGTTTTTCAAAAACAAAGAAATAAAGAAATAAAATCCAATCAACTACCCCATGGACTAGTTTAAGCCAAAGATTGAAACTCATTATTAACATTAGCAGGGAATTTTCGGAAGTTCCATTGATAGAATTACTGAATTCAGCTTCATTTTTAACTTAACAATAAGAGTCATTCTACCAAGGTTTATTAAGGGATTACAGAATGCAGGCTCCTTAGGAAAGCATTTCTTTTACGAGGGTGAGGAGAAATGAACATGATTTTTCTACTTTTGGAGCTCATAGCCTAGGGAGGCGGAGAGATGTTAATAACAAAAACGGAAAGCTGTCATCAACCCCTGTTCTCAGAAGAGAGGTTCATGGTGCTATGAGATATTATATATAAGGAATTTGACCTAAAAAGGGAGGTCAGGGAAATGACAGGTATGCCGAGATCTGAACCTCATCAGGAGGTTACCCTGATGAAGCAAAATCACCTTTTGCAGAGACGGTGGCCAGAGCAAGCAGGGCCGGTGGGGCTGAAGCAGAGGTGGGGAGCCCAGGAGAGACCAGGCTGAAAAAATCTCCTGGGCAGGCTCACAAACACTGAAAACTCTGGCAAGGAGTTTTGTGTTTATGGCTAAGTGCATTGGTATTTCAATGAAACATTTCATGTCTTTAGTTGGGGGTGGAGGCAGGGGAGGGCGAGGACATACTCAGATATGCCCTTTGGAAAGATCACCCAACATGCATCATGGAGAATGGATTTAACAGAGACCACGGTGCCTTCGTAGTAGTTCTAGTGGAAGATGATGGTGTTTCCTTCTTTCTCCAGGTGATTGTTAACTTCTTGTGGGTGAAGACTTCGTTTATAATTTCTTATATTTTATAGTGCTAGACTCAGATTATATAGGAAGTTAATATTTGCAGATTAAATGAAAGAATGGCAAGCTCATCTGTTATTTAGATGATAGAATAATCAGGCTGATTACTTATTATCATTTAATTTAGCCCTATGAACAATCGAAGCTGATTGGATAATTAGTGAGCCATAGCATACTCTGTTTTGAAGTCTCATCATAACAGAAAGGAGTAGAAGTTTGGGTTCTGGGAGTTGTCTCTTCATCTCAGGTCACTTGACATGCATATAAAAGTAGGAGGCAGTTGCTGGTTGTTCATTTTTAAATTTTCTGAGATTTGCTCTATCAGACCTATATGTCATCAGGACTTAGACTTTTTTGTTGTTGTTTTTTAATTTCTTCTTCTTCTTCTTCTTTTTTTTTTAGAAAAAGAAAAACATGAGCAATCTAATAAACAGATTGTGCCTCCTACTTGGGATTTTTTAAGTAATTTTATCAGCTCATATTTTGTTTTGAATTAAAAATGAAGCAGTTAATTTATTTTATTTGTCTTAGAAATATTCTTGCATGCTAAGGTCTTCAAACTGTCTTTTTACAAACAAATTTGCTTAGGAGTTAACATAGAAGAGGAAATAATAATATACTAAATACTAAACTGATTATCCTTTGAGAGTCCTCATAACATCCTTCAAAAGATTAGATAAGATGTTGGATGGTATCTACATGGTGCTATCTTCACCATTCCAAGTAGGTACTCCAAAATTATCTTTGGGCCAGATTTTTTAAAAACATGGTATCAGAAATATTAAAAAATAATGCTTTTTGAAAAAAAATAATGCTTTTTGAATTCAATAGATACTTATATCTTAAGTTTCTCTTTCAGTTGACTTTAGAATTGTGTAAGTGACATTGAAGTACTCTAAAAAAGCATGCAGTAAGATCTTTGTTTTTTGTTTTTTTCTCTCCTCCTCACCCCCCCCCCCCCAACCCTACTGGGTTTCTAATTCTAACAAGTATGAGAAATAGATCAATTAATCTAATACACACACAAAATCATTTAGGAAAGTTCAAGAACAAAAATAGAAATATCAACAAACTTGGACATATTTATGTAAGTAATGTACCTCTGACAAAATCATAGGTAGAATACAATCCATTGAAAGATACTTGTAAGAGAGTCCTTGGGATATTTTCTTTAGTAACTTTAATAAGCAAACACAGAGTGCCTGGGTAACTCAGTTGGGTGAGCATCAGACTCTTGATTTTGGCTCAGGGTCATGAGATCCAGCTCTGCACTGGGCATGGAGCCTGCTTGGGATTCTCTCTCTCTCTCTCTCTCCCCCTCTCTCCTTCTCTGCCGCCCACCACCCCAAAGCAACTCAACTAGTTCTCACTTCTACATTGTTGTCTGAGTTTAGTGAGGATCTGTCACTTCTACATTGTTGTCTGAGTTTAGTGAGGATCTGTCACAGCCACTAGCTTAAGAACAAAAACAAAATAAAACACAAGAAAGCAAACAAACAAACCAAAAAACCCCCTGAGAATGAATAGGTTCCCATACATGGTTTTTAAGTCCTCTGCCATGTCTGGTTATCTTTGAGTCTCTCTAAGTTTCTCCTTCGGCTGCCTTTAGCCTGTATCTCTCAGTCTGTTTCCCCTACCCTCATCTTCCTTTTTTGTTTTATTTTCTCTATCTTTCTCAATCTATCTCTTCTCTTTCTCTCTCTCTGTAGCAAGCTATATTAAAATATCAAAGTTCAGTGAATGCCTCCCAGTACCATATGTGACTCTCATTACCCACATAGTCCTAAAAAAAAATCTGATATAACTACCACTCTTAATTAGCAACCACAACAAAAAAGGAAATGTTTTTGTGCCACAAAATCCAGTTTTTCTTTGAGAAGCTCTTCAAATTATTTTCAAAGTCCCTCTCTTTCCTTTTCCATCAAATGTGTATTAAAAATTAGAGTTAAAAGGACTGGGGACTTCTTAGTTCTTATTTATGTTTAAAAAAAAAAACGACGTGAAATATAGTTTCATTTCTCCTTGTGAGACATAGTAAAGAAATTAAAAATGAATTATCAGTGGGTTAAGGGTTATAATGAAATAATTTAGAGTTTTAGGAGTTCTGTTTGATTTAGCTTCTTGTTTTGCTAATATATTTGCTAATATATAGAGAGTGCAGGTTAAACTGGTACCAACCAAAGACCTCAGAATATAGGCTGTAAAAAGATAGATCTTTGTCTCTTTATCATATTCCCAACTAGCAGTCACAGCTGGTTGCATAATTTTGCTCATTTTGATGCTTTACTTCCATCTCTGTTCCAGTGCTCATTGACTTGTGGGCAGCCATAAAGGGGAAAGAGCCAAAATAGCAACTTGCATTCTCTCTTAGGACTGAGAGTTGGCACCTGTATCTTTTGCTTGCATCCCATTAGCCCATCCTTAGTCACAAGCCCTGCAGGAATTCTATTAATGAGCCAAGGGGGAAGATGGACATTGGAGAACCACTAGCAGTTTCTGAAAAATTTAACTGAAGACAAATTGTTTTAGCAAAATTCTCTTGATCCTCAGAATGCGTTTAATTTTAAAATCTGGTTTATTTCAGCTTTATTATTGATCAGTTGGTGACAACAAGAATTTTTTTAAAAGTTGGAGTTCAACCATGAGCCTTTTAGTGTACTACCAAATGAACATTTTTATAGGAAACAGAAGATGATTAAAATGTATCCAGACATAGGTTGGGCCATACCCTATGTCACTTGGCTTTAACGAAAAAGTCCTTACAATGGTTTTCAAGGCTTTACTAGATCTGATGTCTGGAACCTCTGTATCTCCATCTCTCGTTTCTCTCTTCCTCTCTAATGACACTCCAGCCATGTTGTCGTTCTTGATATCCCTCCCAAGCACCAGCCACTCTCTTACCTCTGAGCCTTTATCCTTAATACTCTTCTTCTAAAATTCCCTTTCCTCAAAAATTTCAGCAAGATTTGCCCCACTCTCTCCTTTAGATCTTTCTTTAAATGTCACTACACAGTAAGACCTACTGTAACCTTCCTCTTTAAAATTTCAAGTCCACCCCCAACATTTTCTATTCCCCTTTCCTGCTTTATTTATTCCATTGGAGTTAATCACCATCCACGATTCTATATATTTGCTTATTTACTTTGTGTATTGACCATCTTCCATAACCAACTAGAATGGATGTTCTCTGGAGGAATTAATTTTTGTTTAGTTTATGTTTGTTTCCCATGGCTGTAATAGTGCCTGGAACATAATATGATCATCAATAAATATGCAATCACTAAATGAATGATAAACGAATGAATGAGTGATTGAGTAAATGAATCACAAACCTAAAATGGCCTTAACACCGGTCGTCATTTTGGGAAAATTTGATTCATGCATTGACATTTTTTAATAGTCTCTCTTTTCTTAGGCAATCACACTATGTTTCACACCTTGAAAAGAACTCAATTTATTTTTTATTAGTTTTATACACCCAAAATATCTAAGGAAAATAAAGTCTTCTGTAGGAAAGAATATTGCATAAAATTATGAATGCTTATCTTGCATAGAAGCTACACCCGGGGTTAAAAATATCCAAGCATTGATTTTAATCATCCCATCTACATTAAAATCTCTTTAAAAGCATTTAAGTTATGTTTTTGGAGTATCGTTATAATAGTAAAACTGTTATTTATGGTTTTCTTACATAATGAAGAAAATTCTTAAGGCTAATAGCAAAGCTCTAAATTTCATGACCTCTTGTAGGCTTATTTTTAATGCAGTAAGCATAGTTCAAGTGATAATTTCAATCATTAGCATCATTCTGTATTTAAACATAAGCTCTCAGAGCTAGTTATTGAGCAGAACTTATTTTTATATTAAGTCATGCGATGCAATGTTCTTCAATATATGTTATCTGAAGGCCAATTAATACCCAAGCAGCAGTTAAGCACCCAGATTAATGTTTCTACTCACCACATGAAGTGATTCTAAAAATCACTGTGGAGGTAATTGCAAATTTGTTTTAGGTACAAATGCACTGATTTAGTTATATAGTCAGCAGAGTCAAATCTGAATGTAGCCCAAACAAGGTGTGGTTGAGCAAATTGTTCTGAGCATAATTGTCCAGAATGCTTCAAAGTGATAATTAGGATGATAACAAGTGAATCCCCAAGGGAGGCGATTGTCAGGTAGCATATAATAAAACTGGAGCTTTTTTGCAGAACTTAAGGAAGTACTTAGCATATATTTAAAACCACCTCACAAAAATAAAAGTGAAATCGTAAGATTTTTTTTTTTTTTGATGACCATAAACTTGTAAATTCCACTACATTTATGTAAATGGGAAAGATTTGGTATATACTATCAAATGACATTTTTTTCAAATAAGGATTTTTTTCAATCTTGATAAATAGAGAGGCAAATGTGCTATTATAGAGTATTTCTCACCCAGAGGAGAGACTGCTGCTACAGCATACTTACAAGGACTGTCCTCACCTCCTGCCAACACATAGGATCTAGCATGTACACTTTCAGAGATGAGTGCTAAAATTTCTGGTCTTACGGTGGCAACTCAAGCTAAAGATAATAATAACATTAATAATAATTACCATAATAAAAATTAATATTTATTGAATCCTTACTATGTGTCAGACATTCATGTTAACCAATTTATATACATAATTTAGTTTTCACACCAATGTTGGGTGATGAGATTGTTATATTCATTTGACAGATGGGAAAATGAGTCAAAATTAGCCAATAATAGAGCATGGATTAAAACTCAAGTCTGTCTTATTCTAGAGTCCTTAATCTTAACCACCGTATTACACTGGTATAGTCACAGGTTGAATTGACATCCTTTATTGGCATTAGTATTCTGTACTATGTTTCCACAATTCTGTTGATCACATACCTCACATTCTCTTAGATGCCAATAGGGCCTTCTTAAATACTTACTTAAAGTGATGGCTTACTTAAAGGGATGGCTCTAGCCATTGATACTTTCTCTTCATCATTCTGTATTTCCTGAACTTGCTAAAGAATCAAGTTACTAAAAGAGCATCCTTTGAAATGGTCCTTATATAGCTTGTATCTCATAATGATGAGATCCTATTGGCCTGCTATAATGCTTGAAATACTTATATAACTTCTTATTTGGACATTGGTATATCTAAACATTTTGGAAAATCATATAACTATTGTTCATTCAGTTTTCTTCTCTGTAAAATGGGTATAATATGACATACTTCCATTGCTGTGTTAGTTATTAAATGAGAAGATATATTTCAAGGTCATGGCACAGTGCTGGGGAAGCCTGGGTGGTTCAGGTTACTGGGGCGAAAAGGCGGCAATTAATTAAGAAGTTTTTTGTTTGTTTGTTTGTTTGTTTTTATACATATAATAGGCACTCAATGAACTCTGTTAAAATTGAGTGTTATTTAGCACTGTACCAGGTACTGATACAATGATGAATGAAATAGATTTTTTTCTGAATGTATGTGAACAAATAGTAGAAGAAGTCAAATTGTGACTAAGAAGAACCAGACCAGGGAGTGATGAGGGGTAGTGATGGGCTGAGGACCTACTTTGGAGTCCACAGTTGGAAAAGTCTTCTCTTGAATAGGGTTATGTTTATGCTGAGACCCAACCAATGAGAAGGAACCAAACCAACAAAGAGTGTTTAAGGCAATATGCTCAAGCTCTGAAATTGAAGGAATTCCACCTTGAAGGAATTGAGAAGACAGTAGCAAAGACAGTGGCTACCATGGACGGGAATGAGATACATATGTAGAGAGATGATGTGGCCTAGGAGAGGTGGCAGAGGTCACTGAGTAGGTGCACAAAGGTGTCAAAGAGTCATGGGAACAATGCTGAAGACAGACCTGGCAAAACTCCCAATTCTTTTTATATGTAGTGCCTTATGGGGCCATGTTGACCTGTGGCCCAAGGACCATCTGCAAGGGCGGAGCCTGCACTAGTCCGCTACCTCAGCGTCACCTACCCACCCCTATCCCAGTCCCTCTTATTTCCAACTTCCTGGGCAAGCATTTCTATTCTCCAGTTGCCAAAGCAGACCCCAAGAAAACAGCTTTGTGAAGTGCTCTCTGTTGGAACATTTTTCCCTTACAGGCTGTTTCTGCTTGACGAGCTTATCTGCTCTTGGCCTTGCAGCCCTACCAGGTTGCTTTGCTCAGTCAGTTTTGCTTTAAGTCTCTTAAAGATGAATCAGCCAGGTCAATGGAAGGTCATATTTGTAGTCTTTGATGATTAAAGGTAAAAGTAAACATGCTGATAGCTGGAGAAAGAGCATTTTAGGCTGTGTTTTGAACTGTGTGCTGAGTTGGAGGAACTTGGACAATTAAAGGAATTAAGTAGAGCCAAATGAAGGCCCCTAATGAAAGGCCCACAGAGTTGATTCTGTCATCTTTCTGACCTCTGCTAGTGACAGAATTTAAAACATTTGTTATTCCATTTTGCCCGAGTAACGAAGTATCATGACCCAGATAAGTACTGTGACTCCTTGTTTATCTTCTGGGAGAGGCAGGGGTGGGGCTGGGGAGAGGGAAGTGGGAAGGGAAAGAGGAGGAGAAGGGGAAGTGGACAGGAGAGAGAGAGAGAGGGTATATGTGAGTACACAAAAACAAAGCAAGACGATTCAACAAATTACAGATGCGGCTTTGTATTTCCTAAGAAGCTCTTGGTCCTTGTTACTTACAACCAAACTGAACACCAGAAATTTGTTTTAAACAAAGGACATTAATTAGATATCTAGCTGCCAGCCTGTTAAAGCAGAGGTACCAGTGAAATGGTGCCGACCGCCGTGTTTTCAACAACTGATACTGGAAGATGCATCAGGCTGGGAGGGCTGCGTCAACACGAAAAGGAAGTGTGTCTGACCTGAGGCATTGGTTCTGTGTCTTTTTCCCAGAGCTTCTAGAAATATCTTATTTGTATTCAGCCAAGTGGCAGCCTGCTTTGAGAAATCACGGACCCTCTGATTGCCTCAGGCACACCACACAACACGGGACAGTTTCATGTGCTCTTGTCTCTGGCCACAAGGGGCATAATGTGCTCAGGATTGCCATTGACATATTTGCATCATAGTCACTGGGTGGGAGGAGTTACAAAGTTCCTGTGTTTGAACACCCCAGCCAAGTGAGTCCCTCAGAAAAATGGAAATTCCCACAAAAGCTCTTTACCAGACTTCTCTTTCCCTGTGTGATAGTCAGACCTGACAGGTGGGAAAATAGCAGTGGTTTATCCGAATGCTTACAGAAGATAAGGTACGATGTTTTACAGAAGAGAGCCAGAGGCCTATAGATATTTAAATGGCTGGAGAAATTGAAGTGCCAGTGACCAAGGGAGCTGACTAAAGGTAGCTGAAACCCTCCTTGCAGAAAGGGCAGCATTAAGTGCTAAGTGTCAATACCTTAAGAGACAATGGAATCATTACTGTGCTTACACCTGGGGTGTTGGTTAATAGTGAAGATAAATAGGATTGACTTGCTCTGTATAATTCAAGGCTTCCTGTCATATCTTTCAAGCTGTTTGCATTTACAAAACATCTACAGGCTACAGTGTGCCTTACATTTCTGAAAACAAAAACAACCTGCTTTCCCACACTCTAGATTTTTTTTCTCTTATTTTTCTGATTTCTCTTCTGCCTACCTTAAATCATTATTCCTCCTGCATTCTCTGCACCTGCATCTGTGCAGCTAAATGAGGGTGGAAAAAAAACACAGAGCCACGTCGGTCGCTTTGGCTTTAAATTCACAGCTATTAGCTTTGTGGGCCTTTCGCGCTGCAGCATAACATTCTACATATCTCTGGATCTCCACTCTCCACTCTCCCAGATGTGTGGTGAATGCATTTTGTTTTCTCCTCAAACCTGCAACAACTTTACCACCACTTTTACTTTCAACTGATGACCTTGCTTGCTTATTTATTTAGAAAGTGGAAGCCATCAGAAAAGAGCTTCCACAATCTCTCACCACCATATCCGTATGCTTGCGTTCTTGCTTGTAACTGAGTTCATTAGCTTTACATTGGATGAATGTCCACGGTCTCCCCTTGAGCTCTGTGTGCTCACCCAAGGACATTGCTCTGCTAATCTCACACTATTCTGCATCACCAAGTTCCCCCTTTGTACTGGATTGTTTCCTCAACATAAAACATCTCTGAAATGTCTTACAATTGGTAAATGGTTGAACAGCTGTGGTACATCCATACCGTGGAATACTACTCAGAAATAAAATGGAACTAATTATTGAAACAGGCAGCAACTTGGATGGATCTCAAGGGTACTATGTTGAGTGAAAAAAAAAAAGGCAATATGAAGAGGTCACCTACTGTATAATTGCCTTTATATAACATTCTAGAAAATGCAAAATGAGAGAAATGGAGAACAAATTAGTGGTTGCCAGTGGTTAGGAATGGTAGCAGGGAAGAGGAAGGTCATGCCTATAAAGATGTAGCACAAGGGAGATCTTTGTGGTGATGGAATAGTTCTGTTTTCAATCTGGCAGTGGTTTCATGAATCTACACGAGTGATAAAAAGACAGAGAGCTGTATATACATGTTATACCACAGTCACTTTCCTGGTTTTGATATTGTATAATAGATATATAAGGGAAAAATTGAGTAAAAGGGTTTTTTTTTTGCATTATTTTTGCAAATTTATGTGAATTTATAATCATTTCAAAATACAAAGTTAAGTAATATACACACAATAAATGTTAGATGTCAAATTTTAACATATCAAAGACCACCAAATACATTAACTTGTACTGCCAGGTTGACTAAAACAAAACAAGACAAAAAACAAAATCAAAACAAAAATACCTCTCTTGATCCTATGCCCTCCTCCAACTACTATTTCATTTCTCTGCATTCCTTCACAGAAAATCTAGAAAGATTCATTTCTACTCCCTGTCTCCAAACTCTTCTTTTCCATTCTCTGTTGAATATACCTAATCAGTAGTTAATGCCCATCATTCCAATTTTCTTGGTCTTATCAAAGTCAACACTGGCCATATGGCTAAATTCAATGTCCCACCTTTTCTTCTCATGTTAGTAACTCTACCAGTAGCATCTGAGAGGGTGTATTACTCCCTCCTCCTTTGAATAATTTTTAAAAAGTGGTCTCCAGGGTATCACACTCTCCTGTCCTTCCTCCTATAGCTAGCTGTTCCTTCTCAATCAGCATCGCTTGCTCTTCCTTATCTCTTAGACATATGCATGGATAGTCTTAGAACTGAGTTCAGACTACATCTTTTCTATTTCTACATTTCATATTTAAACACTATCTGTTTACCAGAAACTTACCAGGTTTTAATCTCCAGCCCTGACTTCTCAGTTCGGGTCTGGACATATACATTTGACAGTCTTCTTGACATCCTCCCCTGTACATTTATCAGGTACCTCAATATCAACATATCCCAAACCAACCTCTGATCTCTCCCTCCCCCAGTCTGTTCCTCCTGATTCTTTACCTGTTCAGTTAACAGCAGCTCCATTTTTTCCAATCACTTAGGCTAAATGCCTAGGAGATATCCTTGACACTTCTCCATTTTTTACAGCATACATCCAATATATCAGGAAATACACTAATGTCTCTCAAAAATGTGTGTAGGATCTGCTATTTCTTACCACTTCATCATCACACCACACTGATAAAACCACGTCATCCCTATCCACTTTGTTGTAATTGCTTCCTAATTGGTCTCCCTCCTTCTGCTCCTCACTTTTCCAGAGCCTAGTCCAAATTCAGCTTTCAGAAGGATCTCTTTGAAACATAAGCCATATCATGTGTTATATAAACATTCTATGAACATTCGTGCATGTGTCTTTCTAGGGACATATGCTTTTGTTTATCTTGGATAAATACCTATGAGTGAAAAGTCTAGGTCACAACATAGGTGTGTGTTTAGTTTTTGAAGAAGCTGCCAAACTATTTTCCAAACATATGTGTACCATTTTACATTCCCACCGGCAGTGTATGAGAATTCTAGTTCTTCCACATTATAATCTAAGTAAAGAAAGGTCTGTGGTTGCTTGATAGGAGGAAAGAGGAGAGAGGAGAGATGGAAGGGAGAGATGGATTACACATGAGCACTAGGAAACTTTGGGGGATGATTGGATGTCCATTATCTTGATTCTGGTGATGGTTTCACAGGTATATACATAAGTCAAAACTTGTTAAATTTTATGCTTTAAATGTATAGTTTATTGAATATAAATTACACCTCATAAAATACTTATGGTTATGGAAATGATAATAATAATGTTTCATCTAGTTATCATGAGTATTAAATGAGGTAATACATGTACTAAGCATAAGCCTGGCTTTTGGTAAGTGCTCAATAAATGGTGACTATTACAACTTTATTGGTAATAAAAGAACTAATCCTGTACTTCACTGTTCTTTAGATATATGGCATCAATTTAGAGTAGGAGAGGAAAATAATCTTTATTCAAGTATAGTTGATATAGTTGTACTTTTAAGGAAAACGCTTGGCATTTCTTAATGCATATAGAGTTCTAAAACATTTCCGCCAATATGAATGAACACATTTAACCCATCAAAAGGAAACTGTGAAATTAGAGTAAATTTTACAAACATGACGAATATGGATGTAACTTCCTTGTTCAATCCTCGAATCTGGCCCATAGGTTGGAATCATGGAACATTAACCAGGCTATGAAGCAGTGGCCATAGACACAGTGAAACTAAGTGGTTAACTTTGATCTTCCTTAATAGGGAGCTTTGAATTGAATCAATGCTGTTTCATTTAATAATACTACTGAAAAATAAACCCGTATTTTTCTTCATTTGATGCCCTTGTCTTATTGCCTTTTTGTTAAATTTCATTGTCATTTTACGACTTAAAAGACATGTGATTAACTTATTATTTGACATTTGGGCCTTCCATTTTGAGGAAAAGCATCTTTGGCCTCTATGTTTGCCATGTTGCTTCATTGATAAGAACATAGTTCATTTAAGGGAAAAAAAAGAAAAAGAAAGCAATATTAACAAAAATCTGAATATGACTTCTTCTGACCCTCTCCTCAGCAGCTAGATCAGATAATGTACTTTTAATTGAAATAGATGTTCTTCATACAATGGAGAAAAATATAATTAGACTTCACATGATAGAATGGAATATCATTAAAGATGTTGATTTTCAAAGAGAAAAGTTACTGTTTTCTTTAAATTTGTTATTCCAGTTTTTTTTTAATGCTCTGTTATGTAGTTAAACTTCTTTCTGAGTTTATAAATGGAACAAGGAAAACAGACATAGCACAGAGTCCTTAAACTGACTGCAGTAATGACCACTGAATTTATTAAGAAACTTTGCTGTGGTGGTTTCTTAAGGAGTTTGGTTTCTGCAAGAGAACAATAGTTTGTTGTAAAAAAACTGACTTACTATATATATGGTATTTTGGATGCTAAATATGAGGGCAGTTTGGGGGGGGTGTCTGCCTGTTGTCAGGGTTGGGTTGGCTAATCTCTATGTCTAGGCAAGATCCTTTTTAATTTAATAATTCCATGGATATATAGTTGACCTAACAGGATATTTGTTGCTATTATTATTTTTAATTCTCCAAATATTTTTAGGATGGTCTGTAGGTGTTAACTGCAAGAGTTTTGGCTGCTAAAGCCAGAATTGTAAAACTTTGACCTAATCTATTTAGTTACCAAGAGATGAATCCAGTTAACACCATACAAGGTTATAGAGAGAAGCTATCAGAGCATGGTTATCACACTGGAAACACAGATCCGAGCTTCCTTATCCAGGACAGATGAGATGTTTCTCATATATTATAAATGTAAACTCACCTCAGTAGCTCCTCAGACCAATGGACTTACGTATTTGTGTGGTGAAATCATGAGTACTGATTGACAGGACCCATGGGGCCATTGTATTCTTTAAGTGTGTAGCTTGCCTTTAATGCTTGACTGCTTCAACCAACTAGAAAGACAATACCAGATGTGGCTATTAAAAAAGTATGTTGGTGGGGCGCCTGGGTGGCTCAGTTGTTAAATGTCTGCCTTCGGCTCAGGTCATGATCCCAGGGTCCTGGGATCGAGCCCTGCATCAAGCTCCCTGTTCGGTGGGAAGCCTGCTTCTCCCTCTCCCTCCTCCCACTCCCCCTGCTTGTGTTCCCTCTCTCGCTGTGTCTCTCTATCAAATAAATAAATAAAATCTTAAAAAAAAAAAAAGTGTGTTGGGTTCCCTGACATGATCAACTTTCAAACTGGTTCTGCCTGAAGAGATACCCAGTGTGGTGAAAGTGGTTGGCCATATGACATAGTAAGCCATCTTTATTGGCCTATTTGAGATTGAAACTGAATATGAATGATGGATTTCTATCTTAGTGGTACAGTTTTCATTCAGCATAGGAGTAAGAAATGCATAGAGAATTATAGTTCAAGGACAGATATTTTGTGGTGCAATAATTCAATGTGCAAATTTTACCTCATAAGTTGTAGTGAACAATACCGAGGGATCAAATTGCAAGTATCTTGCAATGAATTTGCATTTATAGTATTATTATCTGTTGTCTTTGCTTTTGGAGAAAGAACGGCAATTCTTGGGCTAATCTACTTTAGTACACGCACATTTTTGGAGGGCAATAGGAAGAAACATAGGCTAATGGAATACATGCAGTTTGTATGTATGGGTTTCCCTTATGGCTGTCATTTCTTTGGGAAGCAGAAAGTATAGGCAATAACCAGGCCAGAACTTCTACCTTCCGGAATTTTTATATGCTTCTTAGTTAGCCACTCTCTCTAGTGGTGATGATTCTTGGTGACACTGAGATTACTTTCAGGTATTGTGTAGTTTCTCTTCATTGGAGGATGATGTTAATGATTTCAGTTTGTTTTTTTCTTGGTGGGGGGTAGGGAGAGTCTTTAATTTGCCCAAGAGAATAAAGCCAGGTTTTATTATTTTCAAATCAGGTTTTAACTTCTAGCTCTGTCAGGAAGCAGGGATATTTTCTTGCACAGAAAGAAGATGTTTTCTATTTCTTCTAGGCCATAAAGTACCGTAAGGAAAGATAATAGGTCATTTCATCTTTGTATTCCTAGAGCCTGGCATAGAAGGTATCAATCTATGCTTATTGATTAGAAGGAAGGAAGGGAGGAAGGATGCTAGTAATTTTATTATTGCCTTCTAAAATCAGTTGGTTACATATTTCTTAAGTGGTTCATAGATCATAAATTTGAGAATTGTGTTCTACTTTTTGTGAAAAGTATAAATAGAATGCCTGAGGGACAAGTCTTCTTGGACAAGGACAGTTTTATCTCTCTTTTCCCCAATATTCACTGAAAAAGGACTGTGAGTGATAGAATTAAGTGCTTAATTACCATGTAATTTGCTTTGGCCAGTGAAATGTGAACAGAAGTGACATGTATCACATCTCCTGCAATTGTATGCAATTGTATGCTTATCCCCTTTTCTTCATGGTATCCAGTGAGGTTCCAAATGATGGAGTCTAGGTCTCTAAAAGAGGGTGACATGGAGCTGTTATTCCATATATCATAGGAGCAACCTATCATAGATATATCACAAGGAATAATTCTTTCATTTTAAGTCACTGAACTGTATTTTTTGCTACCAATAGAGTTAAGGTTCTAATCACTGCTCTCATTTACCTTATTTTTCTGCCATTAATTTTGCAACCATATTTTTATACCTAATACTCTAGGAGTTCTCCTCTAGCAGGGAAGTATTATCAAATACATTTTCTTTTAATTTCACAGACAGTGCAGGCTTTTTGACAAAAATGTGGAATAACTTCTTAGCACTATCCACAAAATTTATAATTCCACTTTTCAAAGATAACCAGTGTCAACATTTGTGTATTTATTTTTGAGCCCTATTTCTAAAAAAAAATCCTTAAATAACTTTTATATGTATATACCCATATATTTCACCACATAAAGTAATTTTTAAAATGCATAATGGAAATCAGTGGAACAAATAGTCACCCATATTAAATTCTAACTTTAGGAACATTTTTTTTTTTCCTCCTAAGAACACATCAGGTTCCTGTGTTAAATGATAGCTATATCCCATTTTTAGGATGATGATGTGAAATGCCATTCTATTTTATTTTGTAATTTACCACATTTGGGTTCTCTTACAGTGACGTATCTAGAAAAGAAAAAGTCATGCGTATAAAGTGCGCTTTTGCATTTCATCTCATTTATGCCCCCAAGCCAACCTGCGCGATAGAAATGGCTGGCATTTTCTCTGTTTCATATATGTGAAGATAGGATTTGGCAAGTCTGATAGCTGGTGCTGGGGAAATCTAAGCGAAAGCCCCAGTGCTCTTGTACTCATTTTATTCATCCTGACAGTGTAAGATTTTCCTTAAAAGAAGCTAATGATTTTCACTTGCCTCGGAGAATGATAGACATGAAAACCGGGATATCATCTATTCCAACATTTTGCAAAGCAAGACATTTATGGTACATTCCTAACATTCCAGCTGAAAGCATACTGAGGGTGTGCCTACGTCTCAGGATACCTCACAGAGTTTGGCTTCTGTGATTAGAAGCCCACCCAAGGCATTTAATCAATCTAAAACAATAAAGAGTTACTCTGCATGACTCAAAGGCTGTCAGATGCAGTGGAAGAGCACTCAACTAAGAATCAGAAGATTTGGTTTCCCAATCCATTGAGCTCCTAACTAATCTCAAGGTAGTCATGTCCTCTGTATGTTTCTGTATCTCCTGGGTGGAATGGGGCTAAGAGTAAATGCCTTCTAAATTTTTTGTTTTCAGCACACACACACGCATAAGCACATATATTTAGAAATAGGGCTCAATGATTGTCAAATAGTTTCTACTTGATAAATGGCATATATTATCACTTATAAGTGGGACAGACTTCCATTTTAAAGCCACAGTTTTTCTATGTCTCTAGTGTTGGAAGATTGAGCTCAGGTACGGAGGAAGACTGCTCCTTTGTTTTGGGAAAAATCCCTCTATGGCTAAAAGTAAAGCAAAAGTGACATTTTTAAAAATGGGAATGGTCACTACTCTGGAATAATAAAATAAAAGTTTATCTTTATGGGCAGAGTTCAATATCTATGGATTGTTTCTTCTGGGAAGAAATATTTCTTTTCTAAATAGATGTTTAGACTGCATCATCTTGACGAATTCTTTTCTAAAGCAGTTTTGTAACAGTGGTTGAGAGAGAAGGTTCTGAAGTCATTCTACCTGGGCATGAATCACAGATTTCTCATTTACTGTTTGACTTTGGGCAAGCTATATAACCTGTCTGTATCTCTAGGTATAATACTGGAAGCCATCTCATAGTGTTGTCAGAAGTGGAGACCTAAAGATGGCAGCCAGGATATGGGGACATATATTCACATCATGTAATTAGAGAGACCCTTAAAGGGCACAATTTGAGATTCTGCATTTATTTTGGACTGTCAAAGTACTCTTTGAGATGGTATTTAAGAATAAAGTATCCTGGCTAGGGAAACAATATAAGAATGTTAGATTCTGATGGATTGCCCTCATAGCAACTTTAGGCAAAGCCAGTCCTTACAGTTTAAACGTAGGGAGAAATACGCATTCATATTGTCACGCATCCAGGGAAGAAGTTTAGCCTAGGGCAGAAATGGGTAGCCTGAGCTACAAGCCTTAGAATGGGGTAATAGGGCAAGTTGTTTCCTTCTTCCAGGACCGAGGTAGCTAGGGCTTGGGTCCCAAGTGGAGAGAGACATACTTCTGTGCATTTAGCCTAGGGAAGATATGTGCGATGACACCAGGTCATAGGGGGAGTCCCACACAGGAAGAAATGCCTAATGGAGGGGTAAGGCTGAAAATCTGAGGATGCCACAGGGCACAGGTTTAAGCCTTCAGCTTTGTAATTCTTTTGTCTTATTACCAAGTCTCTGGAAAATCCTTACAGGGGTTTTAGCCTGGTCACCAGTCACTCTGGAGAATCAAAGAAAGGCTGGTGCCAATGTGTGAGGGACAGTGTGTTACAGGGAAAGTACATTGGTTTGTGGGTCCCCAGTCTCAAGAAAACAGGAAGTGGATTGTGGAAGGGGTAGTAGTGATCATAAGCCTGACAGCTGGCTAAGATGATTTGTAAAAAAGCAGGGTAAATCTGAAGAACCGCTGAAGTATTCTTTAGATATATTCTCAAGAACACCTACAGATTGGAATCTATTAGAATATTGGAAATCTGGTTGCAGATGAAACTCATAATTTGAACATTAAAGGAGAAGTTGAGCTATAATTTGGTGAAGTCTGGAGTGTTTTTTAATACTGATGTAGGAAATGTTGAGGTTCGGAGCCGATGGCCAAGAAAGAATTCTTGAGAAGTCTTTGGTGCTAAAAGGTGGTTTTATTATATCGGGACAGGACCTTGGGCAGAAAGGGCTGCCCTGGGGTGGTGAGGAGCAGCTGATTACACACTTTGGAGTTGGGGAAAGTAAAGACAAACGGAAGTTTCCAAAAGGACTTTCATATGCTAAAGACTCACAGGATCAAGGAGGCCATGCTATAGTCAAGAGAAGGTTGTTTTTCCTTCTAGCAAGGCATTAACATTAAGATAGTTGGTTTCCTGGAGGAATGTCCTACTCTGCCTGCCTCAAGTATTTGTCAATGGGCCGCAGGTTATAAGGACATTTAATTTTTTTAAATTAATTAATTAATTAATTTTATTATGTTCAGTTAGCCATGGTATAGTACATTATTAGTTTTTGATGTAGTGTTCAGTGATTCATTAGTTAATATAACACCCAGTGCTCATCACAACACGTGCCCTCCTCAATACCCATCACCCTGTCACCCCCTCCCCCCACCCTCAGATTGTTTCCCAGGGTCCATAGTCTCTCATGGTACATCTCCCTCTCTGATTTCTCCCCCTTTTGATTTCCCTCCTTTCCCCTATGGTCCTCTGTGCTATTGCTTATGTTCCTCATATGAATGAAACCATGTGATAATTGTCTTTCTCTGCTTGACTTACTTCACTTAACATAATCCCCTCCATGGAAGGACATTTCATTTTATCTACATTTCCTTCTGCCTTTGTTCCCCACATCAGTACCACCGCCACCACCACCACCACCATCATCATCATTAACATCATCATTGGTATAAACTGGCTTCACAAATCTGTAATGAAAAATACAGTTTTATGTTTATATTAAATTCTTCCATTACAAGCACCAGAGCAACAGAAGTTGCATCCCTCCAAGAGTGTTCTAGCCATTTTTGTGATTTTTCACAGGTTTCTGACAGTCATAACTTCCCTCAGGTCTTCTGTTCCAGTCACCTCCTTCTGGTCCCTGTTGTCACCTCTTCTGCCTCTACTATGGCTGCTCTGTTGGCATAGTTATCTCCCAATGGTGAGTTCCATGACACTGCCTATCTGGCCTCTGGGAGGAAAAAACAGTTTTTTCTTATTCTCCAGAGCACAAGCAAACCAGGCTGCAACTTTTTATAAGCCATTACTAAATGTCACAAGTACAAATTTAAGCTGTGACTTACTTGTGTTTATTATTATTAGAACTCTCAGACTTCAGATTCAAAATCTGAATTCCCGTTTACCCCAAGTATGCCTCCAGATGGCGGAAACTCACCCACTTGCCCCACACCAATGAGATTCTTCAAAACCATTGCTATATCTCACCCGCCCTGGTCCCATCCCTGTCTTCAGCCTCTGTACTCCTGTCCTCCCAATTCAAGAAAGAAGAGGTGTTCTTTGATATCACACGTTGCTTAAAGTCTTGTCTCAGGATTAAACACGTTCTAACATGATGGACAGTGAGAACATCCACTCCCTTCAGAAGGAAATCCCCATTCCAGCACTAGTCATGTGGCTGGCATAAGACAGTCACAATAGTTGATGGCAGATTTTTGGTATTTTGGTCTATTAAATCTTAAATAACATTACATTCTGGATACCAAATGTCTAGGACTGGTTGTTTAGTCAAGCCCTTTCTCAAAGTCTGTTCTTTAGTGTGAAGTAGAGAGAGGGTCAGTTCTGCTGGCCAAACTAATAATCTGGTCTCAGGAAAGAGTCAAAACATGTATATCCCAAACTAATATTGTTTCTCTTTTTTGTAGCTTAGTATTTTGAAGCATTGCTAAGCTTTGATGTAACTTCTCACTGGAGTGTCTCCACAACCTATAACGCTGCCCAAACAGTCCTTCTTAGTGCAAAGGAAAGTCTACTCTAAAGAACAATTCCAATTTCTCCCCAAGAAGACACAGATTACTGCCAATCCCTGAGTTTCCTGTTTAAAATGTTAAAAGCTGGACTCTGCCAGGTGGGCTTGGTCTCAGTTCCAATATGTCCAAAAACAGTAGTTGGTTTTTGCATGGAACATTGACCAGTTTCTATTCCTATTGAAAACTGTGCAAAGATTAGTGCTCTGCAGTGTTCCATAGTTAGAATAAAATCACATTCTTAACTCATTTATTTGTGTATTCTTTAATAGACCTAGACAGTCTTAATTTATGTTAATAGAGATTTCTGTAAGGGATATTTAAATACCCTTGGTTTCTACAAGGATTCTATTACTTGGGAATTCGGAAATACTAAAAATGATTCATTGAGAATGCCTTCCCGAAATCCTGGAATGGGAACTTCTATTTTTGTCTCACTAGCTTTAGGTAATTATTCTAAATCCGTTTGATTAGGGGGGGCAGTCTTGATTCTGGGCCAATTTGGTTTCCTTCTTATTGGCATTCCCCCAGTTCCAACATCAGTTTTTCAAATCTTATCTCAGAGGTTCTCGCCTGGGATGTCTTCTTTCAGAGCCCTCAGTACTAATGGCAGATATTTCTGAGTCTTTTCATTTGCAAATGTCCAAAGAGTACTTTCTGAAAGCTCTGTTGACTATATCTTAAAAGTCTGCTTTGTTCCAATGTGCACTGATAAATGGTTATATAGAGAGGTTAAGAGTTTCTACTTTGAAGCCAAATTGCCTGGATGTACATCCTGACTCTACCACTTACAAACTACATGACCTTGCAAAGTTACTTAATATTTCTGTGTCTCAGTTTCCTTATCTATAAAATGGTGGTAATAATCGTAGCTACCTCATAGAGATGTTAACGAGGATTAAATAGGAATGCATGTGTGCATGTGTGCATGTGTGTGCAAAACATTGTATGCATTGAATTGATGTTATTTACAATTTTGATCACAAAATGGTTTTCCAGTATTCTTGAAAAAATATTGGTTGCCGGCTTTATTTCTGCATGTCACTTCAACTCTGTCTTTAATTTATTCTGTCTTGCATCTTTGCACTATAAGCCATAACTGTTCTACTCAAAGGTGAATGAAGAAACATTCTAAACTAGGAAATGTCAATTACAACCTGGAGCCCAAGTTGAAATCAGATCCCATTTACATGACACTGTGATAACATGAAACATTAGACCGCCACCTCCTCCCCCAACAGGTGTGTAGCAATTCCAAGAAAATTATTCCTTAATCACTCGTGGCCAATATTCTGTGGGCTACAACTGTACTCTGCATCCAGGAGCACTGCCCTTTTACTAGAAGGTTCTGCTAACTCACTAAATTTAAATCTTTAGTTTTTTCTTGAAACGCAATAACTTATAAAAGTCAACATTGTAGTATAAAATATGGAAAAAATAAAGGTCTTTACATGAGAGTCTTCCATTTAAGACCACTCATGAAATCTGACATGTCTAACTTCCTGTAATTATGCTGTCAGTTGCAGACTACTGTTTCTAATTATAATATTTGGCAGTTTTTCATCTCCTTGGCTTTGACTAGATCTTAAGAAAAAGACAAGGATAAAATATAATTTCTGACTGATCTTATTTCATGGATTATGATTTTTGGTACTGAGTTTTGAGGCAGAAACTTAGAATGAAGGAATACTGTTTAAATCCTCTAACAGTCTCAGGAGGAAGTAGTTTTTGTGAGGTTCACACCTGATAAGAGCAATGTGTTATCTTTCCTATAGAAATGGCAAGGGACAAGATGTGTGCTGGGTAAAGGCATGTGCCCTGGAGACAGACCACCTGGGTTCAAAGCTGGCATTGTCACCTACTAGTTGTGTGGCTTTGGTGTTTTCATTTAACCTCTGTCTCTGCCTCAGGTTTTAGCTAAGATATGTTATAATAATACTTGACTCAGAGCATTATTCTCAGGACTAAATGAGTTAATATATGTGACAAGAGTATCTGACACATATGCTGGATAAGAGCTAGCTTTTACTAATAACTTCCATCAAAGGTCATCATATCTGAGTTGACTTATTCATGTGGCACCTTAAGACAGTAATAGGCATCTGTAATTTCTTTCTTTCCCTTCACATTTAACTAGTTATTAAGGTTATTGATTTTTAAAAATAATCCTTCTGAAAGTTTCATTTTGATGGACACTAACCTTTTTTGTTCCTTATGATGTCTTCCTCAAACGAACAAACCAGTTTTCCATCTGATTTCCATGTCTTTAGTCTTTTCTCACCTCACTGCATCTGAAAGCGTCACCGGCAGATCAATCTTCCTAAAAGTCAGATTGAGTCCATCACTGTTCAGCTTTGGATCTTTAGTAGTGCTCTATTTCTTACAGTATAAAGTCCAGACTCTTAATCTTTATATCCAAGCTCCTTGGGTGTAGCTAACCTCATCCTTGACAAACCTTCAATTGTGCCAGTCTGCTCAGTATTACTAAAGCATGTTTCCCTTTACTTATGTTGTAAGTTTCTTCTCTCCTCTCCTTCCTTTGAAATATTCTCTTCATTTGTCATTTGCTGTTCAATTTTATGGGTACATATCAAAATAAATTATATACATTTTTAAAGAAAGAGATATTGCTGAAAATCCTCCCATACAAGGCTATGCAAAAGGTAATAGCTTAGTAAATATTCACCAAGTAAATATTTTCCACCTTACAGTTGGTGAAGTTCTCCTTCTTGAAGGAAGATGGATTTGGTTCAAATTTCATTAAATTGCCACATGAGCTGACTGGGGACTATCCTTTAGGAACTCTTCAAACTGTTATCACGTTATGTTAAATAACTTCATTCTAAAGAATGTATTTTTTATATTTTGGGATGTTACTTTTACATCTATTAATATCTATTTTTAGGTAATTAATAATAACATGCCCCTAGGCTATGCCAGGTACTCTATGTACAATATCTTACTAAGAGTACCCGGGTGAATCAAGACAATCTATTACTATAATCCTTATTTAGGTACCCTGAGGCTCAGACGGTTAAATTACTTTCCCCGGGTGTGTCAGCCTATATAAATTGGAATTCCTTAACTCTCAAATCATAGTGCTTCAAGCTAATGAAAGTAAACAGCAACTCAATTTCCATTATTAATAGTTTTAGGATTTACTTCCCAAAAGCTGACTAGGAAATTTAGTTGGGAAGAAGCATTAGTCTGGAAGCAGGAGAAACTGGTCTGGAACTATCTGTAGCACCCCTTGTCTGGTTTCTAGAAGTTTAGTGTGATCACTTTTAGAGTGTGATCAAGATTTAGCACGAAAATATAAGGAGTGTTTAACTAGAAAGTATAATGTGACAGGCAGATGGCAGGTAACATACAGTTGGCAGAGATATCATGTTCCCTTGTAGATGATGTTCTAAGAACTGAGGAAACAATAGGTACCAACATTCTAATTTGATCTCCAAATAACCTCAAACAAACGGAGACACATCAACAGTGTATATGTATGCAAATCCATAAAACATTGCTTTCAAAATTCAAATATATATAGTTTGACATGCACCACAGATTTAAAAGAGAAATCTCTTCTCTGTAAATCTGAATTATCTCTGCTTGAAGAAAAAATGTAAAGCACCTGCCACGGCCTACATCTCCTTTGAAAGGGAGAATGTACGTGTATGTGTGGGTAGAAAGAAGCTTTCCAACTTTCTCTTCTCCATCGCTGTGTGAATATCTATTATTTTTATTTTTTGATCCCCCACTGCATGTTGTATCCAACACTACATTCTTGTCAAAAATCTGTAGTTTGAGACCACCTATGTTGCCCGGATGTGTATGTGTCCAGTTTGTGTGTATGTGTATAAATTCTGGGTATAGATTTATAGATACCAAAGAATAAAGAGCATTTCCTCAGACAAGCAATAATAATTCTTTTATTAGAATTTATTCTCTTTGCATGCTTTTGAGTAACTATTTTCCTCCCCAAATCTGTTAGGTTAGTATATACTTTTTTTTTCTTTTGTGAATTTAAGAAATTAAATTCTTACATTGAAATGTAAAATTCTTTACATTGAAAAACAAGATCTCTGATGTGTTAAATGGAGTTTAATTAAAAATGTGGAGTGGATTTTATATGTAAACATGCATAATTACTTTTCTTATAAAAGATGCCTTTTATGCTGCCTTGTAAGAGTTTACAGTTGTGGGTATACATTTTTTTTTTTTTTAAACAGTGATTCAAAAGGCACAGATGTGCCAAGGAGCAGTGGTATTCAGTATGCCCTTTTGGGTGGGCTGGCCTGAGCAGATGGACCTCCAGTCTGCATTAAAGGTCAAATGATGTGTGTTTTTGCCAAATCAGTTTGGGAAAGAAATTTCAAATTCTCTCTCTGATAAGTGGCTCATCACGTATTTTCTGAAAATTTAAATTTAATTGTAATTGTTTCCAATTATTTACAGAAAGTCCTGGTGGCTAAATTTAAAGCCTAAATAAAGTTTGAACTTTTTAGCCTGAAATTTGGCATTCAAAACTCTCACACTGATCCTGGTCCATTATTTCAGCCTAAACTTCTTTATACTACTTTACAAATCCCTCCACTCCCCTAAACTATGTCTCCCAACCAAATAGCAAATTCATGCAATTCTCTGAATGGGAAATGGCATTCTCTTTGTAAGTAATGAGGACTTTCCCTCATGTTCTAGTTTGAGTTCCCTCTTGCAAACAAAACTTTTTTTTTTTTTGATCACTCTAGCAAATAAAATTGTTTCTTTTTCTAAACTCCTTTATTCCTTGCTGTATATTTCACTGGTTTAATTTTTAACATTTTAAAAAATGATGTCATTCTCATTTATGCAACTATTCTGTAACCATATGTGATATGTTAAAATGAGGACTACCGTAATTCCTGTAGTAGATAGGGAGGTAAGTAACTGGCTTAGCAAGCTTTGTAATCAAGACATTTTTCTGGTGTAATGGAAGAAAAGACAGCAAGCCTGGGGCTTTGGCCTTTTGCTATCAGTTCTTACTGTTCTGGGGGCTTCATTAACAATTAAAACTTC
Source organism: Mirounga leonina (assembly GCF_011800145.1). Lineage (NCBI taxonomy): Eukaryota > Metazoa > Chordata > Mammalia > Carnivora > Phocidae > Mirounga > Mirounga leonina. The sequence goes on from NW_023270431.1 coordinate 16,047,073, forward strand.
AGGCATGCCTAAGTTATTGGAGTGGTATAGGGAGGTTGTTCCTTATTTACCTGTGTCATATGATGCTTGTTTGCAAACTGAGTTGAAAACCAACATGAATACATTCTTACTAGAGTGTGTCAACCTTTTTGGTGTTGCCTAATCTAATATCTGTCTAATATCATTTTGAAGAACAAGCATGGAATATGAAGATTCATATATCACTATGAAAGTCAAGTTCTACTAAGTGGTTTTATTCATCTTGAAAGTTTTTCTGGTCATTTGTGCTTATACAACTGAAAGTTATGCCTCACAATTAAGGTTAAGTCCAGGCCCAGGGACGAAGACCTAGGGAGGGCTATAAAATACCCTTAGAAAAGGAGTAATCGTGGGGGTGCCTGGGTGGCACAGTTGGTAGAGTGTCAGATTCTTGGTTTCAACTTAGGTTGTGATCTCAGGGTCCTGAGATTGAGCCCCCAGTTGGGCTCTTTAATCAGTGGAGAGTCTACTTGAGATTCTCTCTCTGTCCCTCTGCCCCTCACTGCCCCCTCCCTGAGCCCACGAGTGCACGTGCTCTTTCTCTCTCTCAAATAAATAAAACTTTGGGATGCCTAGGTGGCTCAGTAGGTTAAGCGTCTGCCTGTGGTTCAGGTCATGATCCCAGGCTTCTGGGTTCGAGTCTGGCCTCGGGCTCCCTGCTCAGCAACTTAAAAAGCTCCCTCCCCTCCCCATGCTTGTGCTCTCTCTCAAGTAAATAACATCTTAAAAAAAATAAAAATAAATAAATCTCTGCAAAAAAGAAAAGAAAAAGAAAAAAGAAAAAGAGTACTTGTGGACTTTAATGCCTATTTGAAAAGCTTGAAGTTGGTTTTCTATTATGCTTTTCAGTATGTTCTTCAAGTTTTCTTTAAGGAAGGAGAACATGCTGAGGAGAATTGGGAAGGAAGAAAAAAGAGATAGTACTTGAAGCATTAGGGACTGAAAGGAGGGAACAATGTGAAGAAGGGGCTGAGATTGAGAGCTGTGATTCCCTCTCCTTAACACTCCATGCATTCTCTAGACGAGAGGTGCAAACCCTAGCTGTGGACTGCAGTTAGGTTTCCTTCTGCTGAAAGTGTGTTGTGCTCAATTCTCATAATATTGCTTTGCATAGTGTTTTGACAATCTTGAGGTAGATTCTAATATTTCAAAATTGAGAAATTTTACCCACAAATCTAAGTTATGTCTTCTTTGGGAAAAAAATTCTTAATTCCTCTACAGGAGTAAGTTGCTTGAATTTAGGGTAGTGGCTTTCCCTTTAGCCATGCCAAGAATGCTTCAGGTTTGAAAAGGTCCCACTCAGCACATCCATTTCCTTCCGTTACATATTGGCCTTGAGGCACCAAGCTGCTAAACCCATCCACCGCAGACTCAAGTTGATGTTAAGGGACTAAGTATCAGATATACTAGGACTAGTCTTGAGTAATGTAGATAGCATTTTTGTTGTTACCCTGATAAATAATATTACTGAAAAACAAAAAAAACAAAACCCTAGATAGATATTAGCTAAATGAACATGAAATTTACAAATGTCCATGTTACTAAGTTGTTAGATATATGGATTTTCCCCTACTTTTATAAAACTACTTATTGAAAAATGTGTCAACATAAATATTTAACAATGTAACTCATGAAAAAGTTGGATCAACTTAAAAAAAATAGAATCAGCATTCCTTTTTAGTAATTTGGGAAGTAATCTAATGTACTTCATAGTTTAATTCCAAATATATGTCTGCTCTTTGAAAGCCAAAGGTCTCATCTATTATGCTTATCAAGGAATAGTTCTTGAATATTCCCTTTAATTTCATAAAGTCTCCATCAAATTGTTTTTGAAATGTGGACTATTCCTTCTTGGAATAGTCTTCTTTCTTTCTTTCTTTCTTTCTTTCTTTCTTTCTTTCTTTCTCTCTCTCTCTCTTTCTTTCTTTCTTTCTTTCTTTCTTTCTTTCTTTCTTTCTTCTTTCTTTCCTCTCTCTCTTTTTTTTTTCTTGTTTCTTAGATCAGTCCTATTGAAAGCAAAGAGAACTTGTTATAAATGACCTCAAATAATTCACTTGTAAAATGTGAAGTCTTTAAAGCTTCCTTCAGAATTATCAGTAGGGTTGTTTAGAGAGCTAAGATCTATCCATTTATTTCATATAGGCTGTTAGAAAGCTTCCAGAGAATAATGTCTTTTGGACATATACAGAAGTATAGCAAGAGGCAGCTTTAACTTTATAAAAACAATGTAACTTTGAAAAAACTTGGTGATAGGCAGATTTTTAGGGAAGTTCCCTCATTCACATTTATAGACTTGAACTTTTGCCAGAATACCTTTGGTGGATTTTAAAGATCTCTAAAGAGTTGCAAATAATTTGCAGATACTTTAGGTAAATGACTCTCTGTAGCTATTGCTTGGTGTAGGAAATATGTATGATGTTACTTTGTTTATTAGAATGAGGTAGTTTTCCACTGATGAAAACTGCATTTTTATTTAGTCCTGCTATCTAAAACTTTATCTAAGAATCTGACCGTTACTGTTTGGTGGCTTCATCCTAGACAAAAGGAAGTACAATACCACAAATTGATACTATGTTTTTTGTTTGTTTGTTTGTTTGGTTTGGTTTGGTTTGGCTTGGTTGTTGAGGCCAAGGGAGAAATGCTGTAGAAAATCCATTCCTGGGTGGCTCAGTCAGTTAAGTGTCTGCCTTTGGCTCAGGTCATGATCCGTCCTGGGATGGTGCCCTGCATCTGGCTCCTTGCTCAGCAGGGAGACTGCTTCTCCCTCTGCCTGCCACTCACCCTGTTTGTGTGCTCTCCCTCTTTCTCTCACTGACAAATAACTAAGTAAAATCTTTAAAAAAAAAGAAAAAGAAAAAAGAAAAAGAAAGAAAATACATTCCAAACTGGTTGGTCATAGCTGGAAAACTCAGACAATGGCCTGTGACTTTGCAAGGTGAATGCACTGCCGAAGTAAAGATTATTCACTCCTTGGCTTGGTTTTATCTTTCTCTGACACAGAGTGAATGGCTTTGGAAGACACTCTAGCCTTAAACAAATGATATAGATAAAGTTCTTTAAAAACACTGTATTTTAACCAAATTGTCATTGCAGTTAATGAGCAGAATATGGCATTTCATGAGTTGATACTAACTTACATGAAATTTTTCTCTTAGTGGAAATAATGCATGTTCTCTGTGTCCTTAGGAATCACAAAATTTATGAAATCTCTCATGAACTAGAAAAGCAGAGATCATTTAAAGTTGACATTTTCTTTTTCTCTGAAACTATGTGGTGGAATTGCAGCATCTTTAGGGAATGAAGCATTAAAATAGACTACTTGTACAAAGTAGTGAAATCTAGCTTATTTCATATTATCCTAGAAACACTGACATTAAAGGGATTATAAAAATTATCTTGTTCAACTATCATCACATGCTCGTATCTTTTCTGTATCATCTCAGACAAGTTAAAGTCCTACTTCTGCTTGAACTCTAGTGATGAGAAAGCTTTCTGCCCTGAGGCAGCCTCTTTCATTTGTGAATATCTATGATGGTTACAAAAGCCTTCTGGTCTAGTGTTGAAATTTGTGTCTCTGTATTTCATTTTATCGTAGTGATTTCCTCTAAACAAGCTGTATATTTTTCAATATGACAGCACTTCAGACAATCTGACAACAGTAAACAAATTCTGCTTAAGCCCCTTTCTCATGACTAAGCATCCACAATTTCTTCAGTTACTCCAAAATTGATATAGTTTTGAGTTCCTGTATTAATTTGTTCTTTTCTTTCCAAATAGATTCTGATTCTTCAGTATTCCTCTTAAAATGTGATTTCCATAATTTTCCATAGATTCCAAGAGTGGTCTCATTTATATAAATTAAAATGTGATTTTTCACTCTATCATTTTTTTATGTCCATTTGAAAATCTAAAGTTCTGTCTTGTTGGATGGTCTTATCACATTGTTGATTCCTGTTAACTATAAACCTCCTAATATTTTACAGAAACTAGTACTAATTTTTATTAATCCTGGTCTTAAAATTTTATGATTACTCCTTTTAAATCCAAGTCCAGGTGCTTAGGAGGTATATCTTAGATACTGGTTTCTAAATTTCTATTTAAGAAATATTTGCATCATTGGACTTAAACTATTATTCGAACTCATTGTTAACATTTTGAACCTTGTTTGTGTTATCTAGCATACTGACTTTCTTGACAAGCTTTATGACTCCACTAAACATGCTATTAAATCATTATGAACATTTTGAACAAGAGAGAGTAAAAATCTAACAAGTATTCGAGACCTCATTAGTATATTTCATGGCTTTTTCTCCCCAGGATTGATCCATTCCAACTTCCCCTTGACCTGTAGCAACAGTGAGGTTGGGGAGGGATTGATCCGTCATCTCCAGACTTGGGCCCTGATTGGTCGAAGCTGATCGGTATAATATAACAATCTATGTCACAGTGACTGGTTCATGGACAGCCCACTCAGAGTAAAGGATAGAATATTCAGTTGAGAAAGAAGAAATCTCTTTCTCTTGTTCTGGATAATAAGATATGCAGCAGCTGTGAGGCCTGGAACTGCTTATAGTTACTTTGCAACTATGGGGGATACCAGCCTGAGGATGAAACCCAAACACACGGTTGATAAAAACATCCTATAAATGAAATTAAAATTCTGCTCTAACAATATTCAAGGCTTTTTCTATCTCTAAAATTTTTAGTCATATGAGTTATTATATGAGAGGAGGGAAATTAATGCTAGCCACCCTAGGATATCATGGAATACAAGTAGCTTAACACAACAGAAGTCTCTATTTTATTCACATAATTTCTGATGTGAATTGTCAGAAGTTATCCTCTCCCTAATGACTCAGGGAACCAGGTTCTTTCCATGTTATGATGTCACTGCCTCAATCTGTGGCAGGGAAAGAGAAAGTTAGAGGGGGAATCTGGCTTTTAAACTGTCTTGGTCTACAAATAAAAAATATTGCTTCCACTCATAATTCATTAGCCTGAACTTGTCACATGGTTCCATATTAAATGCTAAGGAGGCTAGGAATTATGGAAGAATATTTTGAATATTTGATGAGCACTAGTGGCATCTGGAACTCAGCATCCTTTCTTCAAGGAATATAGATTTTCACAAAAGACTGAAGGAGCCACTGATCATAAGCCCTGTCTGCTTTCTACTTGTAACCATCTCAAAGGTGAGGATGTATTAATGGCCTTATTCTTGGTTTAGAACAGTGAGAACACACACAAATTATAACAATAAATTCTTCTAAGACACTATCTTTTCCTTTCACTTTGAAAGTTAGGACTAAACGTTTCTAACTTTGAATTCCTGGTCACATCTCCTATTTTCCCCAGTGGCTGGAAGATAAGAAATTTCCGTTCGTGCAGTTCACTATCTCATCTGCAGGTTTTACCATACTCTGGTATGTAATCTTCTTAGGCCTGGAGACTTGAAATCATTTAGAGAAGCTAAATGCTATCTTATCATGTCTTTACATATCTTGAGGTTCAATTGCTTTTACCAATATTTATTCTACCTTCTCCAGGCTAAAAATGATTCTCCTGGTCAGAGGCTATGGAAGTAAAAGAAAAATTTCAGAATCCAATTTTGTGTCACATGTCAAATTTATAAAATCCTGCTAGACATATTACAGGTAAACTCTCTTTGTTCTTGCTCTGGATATAACTGTCACTTTAAAGAGTTTTATTTTCCTTATGCAGTTTATTCACAAACCTCAGTCCATTCTGGTTTTCCCACACTGTTCTCACAGGCTCATGTTCCTTTCATATTTGTGCTTGGTTAAATGCCTCTGAAACCCATTTCTACATGTAAATTTAAAAGTTTAAACCATCCAAGTTGTCTTTATGGAGTCACTGTGAATCTTCAGATACTCTCCTTGATGAGGTGGCTTCTTTTTTTTTTTTTTTTTTTTGGTAATTTCAAAGGTGGAAATTCAATTTCAAGTGATTTCCAAACTCTCTGAACTTTCCCTATATTGACAGTCTGAAACTACATGACTATTTTCATCTTTCACTTGACTTCTTTGACATTTTCCTATCTGAAGTTTAGGGTAGCTTTTCCCCCTGCATCTCATGGTCCCCATGTATTTGGAATATTTTGATGCTTAATACATGATTTTTGAATGAATGCATTTGAACCTCGCAAGGACAAGATTCCTTTTCCATGAGAATCCCATCTCTTCTTTTCTTCCTTTCTTTCCTTTTTTCTTTCTTTTTCTTTTCTTTTTTTTTTTTGGTCAAATCTGAATCTTTTGGTCAATCATAACTGACAGCTTTTTTTTATGGATTTTTTTTTAATAACTTCTGACAAGCTTTCTATTCATGGAGATCAAAACGTTTTCATAGCCTACTAAACTCTTTTGAGTGAGTGTAACACTATCCATGTCAAAGTTACAGATTTGATATCCACATAGACCATTCTCATTCTACAGATAATTATATGTAATCTTGTATTCTTACCAACAGGCTACACTGATCATCACAGACATAGGTCAAGAAAATAAAAATAGCTCAATATAATTCTATTATCATTTCTAATGGCAGAAAACTTTTGATATCTCTTTCACGTCTGTTTTCCTAAGATTTTATGAGACAAGCTAGTCTATATTCAATATTCCATAACTTTATAAAAGTTTTACTCAATCTCATTGAAGTTCTTCAGTATTGCTTCAGAATAAAGGGAGAAAATATGTGCTAAGTTTAAATGCAAGTCATTAGCATCAGAGAAGGAAGCAGACATCCATGAATCATAATCATAGAACTATTATATATGTATACTTAAACCTCAATAAACCTGTAAGAGATATTTTAAAAGATTCGCTATTAAAAGAAGAAAAAAGAATAGGTAAAGGCAATAATTAATTAATTAGCAGAAGAATTTTGAAGAAAAACTTGAATCTTTGAAAATGGAAGGACTTACCTAGATAACTTGGTGGAATTCCTGCATTTCAAGTCTGATGACTCAATGAAAAGAAACTCACTTAATTATGGGAGACAACAAATGATATAGTCTTGGGAAAATTTATATTTAACTAATTTTGTTAATTATGAAAGATTGAAAATAAATGAGTCAAACATTTAACATTAGTAATTAGCAAAACAACAATAAGCCATAAAATACAGCTGTAAGTGTGTGTATATATCTATCTGTATATATCTTATATTTTATTTTCTGACATTGCTACTTATTATTTCACTTTTTTATCTGTGACATTTGCTAGCATTACTTTAAAATATTGAAATATAACAGTGATAATGACTTCCCTGTTATCTATAATTTTAACAAATTATTTTAAGTATCTAAAATTGGTTTAGGGTAGTCTTCATCATACCTAAGTTTCTCCTACTCTTACCTTTTAGAGTTTTTATTAGGAATGATTCTGGAATCTTGTTAAATACTGTTCAGCATATATTTATATGACTTTTTTCTCCTGAAATAGGGATTATGCTAATAGATTGGCTTTTTTGGATCATCCTTGATTTCCTGGAATTAAAGGCCTATGGTTTTGGGTGCCCAAGTGGCTTAGTTGGTAGAATATGTGACTCTTGATCTCTGGGTTGAGAGTTCAAGACCCACATTGGGTGTAGAGCTTACGTAAAAAAAAAAAAAAAAAAAAAATCCATGGTTGTTAGCTACAATACTAAATTCTATTTGTTAAACTCCATTTATATCTTTGCACATATATCTACAAGAATGATTTATGTTTTTGCTGTATTTTATTAAGTCTTAATAAAATTGTGGTATTTTATGAACATTTCTATGTTTTCATATGTTCCAGAATATTTTAAATAATATAAGAATTGTCTGATCTTTTAAAGTTATGTAGAATTTAGTTGTGAACTTATTCCTTAACCATTCGAGCCTTTATTAATGCTAAAATTTAGAGTCCTTTTTTATTCAGATTTTGTCTCCTGTCTCAAGTTAACTTTGTAATTTATACTCTTCAACTTTCTCCATAATTTTTCTTCATTTTTATAAATATGTATATAATAAACTCATAGTTATTATGTGTATTTTGTTACTTTTCTTTTTAAATCCTCACTATTTTATGTTGTTTTCCTTTTCCCCCTAATTAAGCATACCAGGATATATGCTTTATTGCCTTATCCTTTCTGTATTTTTCTCTTTCAGTTATTTCATGATTTAGCTTTGTTAATTCCCAGAACCTATATATTATTTATAACTATTGAGGTATAATTGATGCACAAAAATGTGCACATTTAATATAGGCAATTTGATGAGTTTAGACATATGCATACAATATGAAATCTTTATTTTAACCTTCAAATCTCTTACCTTTTCCTTCCTCATGCCCATCTCTTTGAGATTTTGATCAAGAATCTGATTCAGCTCTCTTAAAGTAGAGCAACTTATTTCTCCAGTTTTAACCATTTTGTATTTTAGTTTATTGTTATTTTAGTTTTGGTAAGTTTACAGTGATACAATTGTAGGTTAGTGAAAATAGTTAAATTTCTTCAATAGGAACAATTCCAGTTGTTCAGCTTTATCTTCCTCCCTTAAGTTAGTATCTTCTTTAAATACTGGAACTCTTTTCATTGCTTTATTGTTGGGAGACAATTCTTCATAAACATCTCACATTTCTTCTGCACAGTATGGATCCTCTGAGTGAAGAGATTTACAGCCAAGTTAAGGAAGGTTTATATAAGGAGATTTTCTAATAGTAAAGTGGCAGGTGTTTCCAAATTAATGATAAGGTCTGTTCTTTCTGTCAGGATAGATATATCACCAACCACACTGTATAAGATTAGAGTATCCTAAACTCAGGATTCCTCTCTAATGCATCCTACCATATGTGTGTGTGTATGTGTGTATAAGTATAAATATAAATGTATATAAATATAAGCCCAGTGGTCTCCATAAGTTTAGAGATATATCCGAGATGGGCATGGTAAGTGCATAGAATTTATGGAGCAAAGTATCAGAGATGAAAAAGCTACAAAGAGAAAGAATGAGGGGCACCAGAGTGGCTCAGTCAGTTAAGTGTCTGACTCTTGATTTTGACTCAGGTCATGATCTCAAGGTCATGAGATCAAGCCTCTCGTGGGGCTTGGCACTGGGTGTGGAGCTTGCTTAAGATTTTCTCTCTCCCTCTCTCTCTCTCCCTTTTTCTCCCTCTTTCTCTCTCCCTCTTTCTCTCTCCCTCTCTCTCTCTCCCTCTCTCTCTCTCCTTTTCTCTCTCCCTCCCCTGCTCTCTCTCTCTCTCAAAACAAAACAAAACAAAAAAGAGAAAGAACTAAAACTGAAGTGACTGTACCAAGTGTTGGTGAGGATGTGAATAAACTGGAAGTCTCGTACACTACTGGTGGGAATGTAAAATTGTATAACAATTTTGTAAAAAGTTTGACAGTTTCTTAAAAAGTTTAACATTCACCTATCATGTGATGTAGACCTTCTCCACATTCCACACATCAAAAGAAAGGAAAGCATACATACATAGCAAGACTTGTACACAAATATTTGTAGCCACTTCATTTGTAATGGGTTAAAAAAAACCAAAACTGGAAACAACCCATATATCCATTCACAGGTGAGTGAATGAATGAACTGTGATAACCACATAGTGGAACACTTCTGTGTAATCAGAAGGAATGAAATACTGATCCGTGATACAAAAGGAATGATTCTGAAAATACTTATCCTGAAACAAGTGAGGCCCAAACAAGTACGTATCATATGATTCCATTTGTGTAACATTCTAGAAAATTCAAACTAATCTATAGTGACAGAAAACAAAATATTGGTTGCTTGGAAATAGAAGGTAACGTGAGGAATGGGGTCAGTGGGATGGCAAAAGAGGTTATAAAGGATATGAGAAAACTTTTGGGGGTGATCAATATGTTCAAATCTTGATTGTTTTACAGGTACATATTATGCCAGATCTTGTTAAATGTACACTTTAAATATGTGCAGTTTATTATACCTTAGTTATACTTCAATAAAGCTGATAAAACTAATAAGAGAATGTGGTTATGTAGTTTTATTAATACAACAAATAGCAGTAGCTTTTTTTAAAAAAAGATTTTATTTATTTATTTGACACAGAGAGAGAGAGAGATAGCAAGGGCAGGAACACAAGCAGGGGGAGTGGGAGAGGGAGAAACAGGCTTCCCACCAAGCAGGGAGCCTGATGCAGGGCTTGATCCCAGGACCCTGGGATCATGACCTGAGCCGAAGGCAGACACTTAACGACTGAGCCACCCAGGCACCCCAGGAGTAGCTTTTTTTGATACTGGAAATAAAGACCTAATAGTGGAAATTGGAAACAAACTTTTTGGTATGAATACCCAAACTATGGCATCTTTAGGAATAAATTCATTAAGAATGCTGTGGAACTCAAGGAAAATAGATTTTTAGTTTAATAGAAGGATATAAAATAGGATATAACAAAAGGAAATAAAATCATGTTCTTATATGAGAAGACTTAATGTCATATGAAACTTAACATTTCCTATAGCTAATATTTTATAATCCAAGCCCTGTTTAGGGAGGATACAGATCTGATCAAATAACCTCAAAATATTATGCAAGACTATATGATTTAGAATAGCCAAGAAATTTCATTATCAATAAAAATAATGAGTTGGGACTTAACAGATTTCAGAATATACTACAAATCTACTATAATCAAATGAATATATTAGTATAGGAAGAGATAGATCAGTGGAAGATAATCTATAAATAGATTATAGATGATAATTTTATGTATTTATAAAATGATATATAAATTCAGTGAGAGAGAATAGTTTACTTAATCTGAAAACAACTAGAGAAAATTGGATTGGACTCTCTTATACAAATAAATTTTGGAATCTATGCAATCAATAACTTGATAAGTCAGATGTTATCGGTCCCCATCATTTCCCTACTTACTTCACCTTTCTAGTACATGCAAAAACCAGATGGATGAGGTTGATTATTTTAATCTAAGCAGATGATAGCTTTAATCACTGCTGCCTGGAATAACCTGAATATTAGACCCTTCTGTCATAAGTTCAGGTATGAGTACAACAACCCTTTGAGTAATAGAAATTGTACGTTTGATATTGGACCAAGTTAGATCCAGAAGGCACAAGCAAATTATATGAATAAATGGTCTAGAATCCCATGGTGTTTACTACTCTTGCACTTCAACTACTATCTCTAAAGTCATTCCCTACACTAACTGAAAGGAGAGTAAAGCACTTGGATCTGACTCCTAAAATGCCAGCACAAGATGGTATGATGAACTCATAAACAGAGCAGCCATGGTGGCAGAGATGGAGGCTATACACAGACTCAATAGCATAGTTTTCCTTTTACCAGGGTTTACTAGCTACTACTTTTTTTCTGAATGTCTAACCTGTCAACTTCAGAGATTGATACTAAGCTGTTCATATGACACCATTCCTTGAGAAAAACAACTAGCTATTGATCACAGAGTGACTACATTGGTCCTCTTCCCTCTTAGATAAGAAGGCAATTTTCCTTTTTACAATCAATATTTATTCTAGATATGGGCTGGTTCTTTATCCATAATACTTCCATTGCAACCACCATCTAAGTACTTATAGGATGTCTGGATTATAAACATGTTATCCCACAGGACATTGCTCAGATGCAGGGGCCCATCTGATGGCAAAAGAGGCATAAACAAAACAAAACAAAACAAAAAAACAGAGCCATAGATTCCACCAGAAGCAAGTGACCTGTTAGAATGATGGAATGGACTGCTAAAGGCACAGCTAAGGTGCAAGCATACGGACAACATCCTCCAGAGGTAGGACCCGGAGATCTAAGAGGCTATGTATATACTGAACTAACCATTTATTTTCTGTTGGGGTGTCTCCCAAAGCTAAAATATATAGTTTCAGGCAACAAATGTTGGAAAAAGTATTGGTTCTTATCCACATCCTTACACTGTCTGCAAATTTAGGTTCAACTGAGGATCCTGGTTTTCAGGGAGGTAACACAGGTGTCAGCCCAGGGGACAAAGGATATCACTGAACTGGATGCTTATATAGCATCAAATTGTTTTGAGCTCCTCCTCACAGCAGACCAACAAGCAAAAACAGGAACTCCTGTTTTGCCAGAAGTAATTAATGAAAATTACCATGAAGCATTAGGGTTGATGCTACACAGTGGGAGCAAGCAGTGTCTAGAGCCCAGGGTTTTCACTAGGGTAGTCCTCGGTGCTTCTGTGGTACTGTGCATTGTATTAACAGTAAATGGCCAATTTATGGACAGCTAAACACTCAGGAACTTTGGGGAAGAGGACTGGAAAACTCCATTTCAATTGGTTTTAAAAATATACCAAAAAAATGTTATCTTGAGAATTTACACATGACATATATTTGTTTTACATGTTTTGGCTTCCTTAATATTCCTTTACTTTGCACCCTTCTGTTCCCACTTCTACTCTCATAACACCTTAAGTACATTTTCACATTTTTTAATGAAAATGATTTTAAATCCTTGTATTTAAAACCTCTGAAGTTTTCTTTACTAAACAAAGATAGGTTTATGTTTTCTTCCTAAGTTCACCCAGTCAGGGTCACCAAACAATAAAACTATACTCTCTGTATTTTTTTACAGTTTAAAAAATATTTTTTTCTAAACATTTTCCTAAGAAACAGGGCCTTTTATTTTATTTATTTATTTGAGAGAGGGAGAGAGAGATTGAGAGAATGAGTGGGAGAAGGGGCAGAGGGAGAAGCAGGCTCTCTGCTGAGCAAGGAGCCTGATGTGGGACTCAATTCCAGGACCCTGGGATCATGACCTGAGCTGAAGGCAGACACTTATCTGACTGAGCCACCCAGACACCCAAGAAACGGGGCTTTTATATTGGTTTCTATGTATTTCTTATCTCTGTGTGGAGGCTCCAGAAGCAAAAAATGTCCTATAGTTCATTGAATGAATCCCTTCCTCCTCAATATCCATTTCTTTCAAATAAGGAAAATAACACTAGAACAATTTGGAAGAAGCTTTATGGGATATTACATCTATATTACACATAATCTTGGGACATATCTTTATATTTATTTAACATAGAGATATACAGAAGAATGTAAGAGAAGGAAGAAAACATATTATATCTACTTATATGGCCATCAGAATCACAGCTGGTTGTATAAGGAGGCATCTAAAAAATAGGTGACAATTTCAAGGTATCTAGATCTGGTTTTACAAATTTTAGAGTTTATAACATGGATTAATAGTAATATATTGGGAGACTTGAAAAAATGTTTCTAATATGTATTAATGTGTTTTACATTGAATAAGTTAGCCATTTAATACATTATATCCATATGCAAATTGTCTATGCAACTTGGAAATATGTAATAAAGAATATTTTATTATTTGGGAGGACATATTTAATGGGTACAGAAAGAAATACATGAGAATTCCAGGTTAATAATTTCAATATTTCTATTTTATTTTAATATTTTATCCTCTACATCTGTCCAATCAAATAAGATCTTAGAATTTAAATCCTTATAGCATTTCATTCTTGTCCCTGGAAACAGAATGATCTGAGGTCTTATAATCTCCCTGTGCCCACCACAGTGAACTTCATGGGTACCCTGCATTAAATGGCCTAAGAATATTACTTTCAGCCTTATGAATAATCTGGTATAAGTTTCTGATTCATGTATCAGTTTGATGACTTTTAGAAGAACCACATTCTAAAAATAAATCACTTATTAAAGACTTTAAGCCAAATTTTTGATGACTTGAAGTATTTTAAATATTTTTTTTCCCCTCAGGCAAATTTGTAGGCCCTGATGCTAAGAGCTCTGAAAAATCTGATTAGGTGTCCTTAAGATCTGAAGATGTTCCTAGTTCATCCAAACCCCTAACCACGGAGTACATTCAGTTTAGACTAATCAAATTCAGAACGATTTTTTAGCTGCAAATTTATTAAAGACTTTTACAAGCTCTCATTTACTCTTTCTCTTACTATTATCATTGTTACTGTTGTAATTTTTTGGAGCAGTGGTTAAGCATTTCTCAAATTACGATGCTGGATAACAGCCAGAGTGCCAAAGTAGGTCAAGGGGCCAGGGAAACCATGTACAAATGATCTCTAACATTGCAGGTTAAGATTATTTGCTGTTGTATATACAAGTCCTTGGGATTTGTGTTGAGCTCTAAGGCTAGAGAGTTCTTCGGCTGTTCTTACCTGAAGGAGAACAGTGCTGGGATTTAACAACTGGCAAAGCTAAGTTCTGTGTGTGTACCTGTGAATGCACGTACTTGAGGGAGTTAGGGGTTTAATTGCTTGTGCACTAGAGATTACCTCATAGCAGGCATTCAATCAGTCTTTACCAGGGTGTAAGACATTCAAAGGCAGGAACAGGCTTTGTGTACTCTCTCATATGTTCCTGCCTTGCCCCCTGCATATCCTATACGATATGCACAGTTCAAGCCAAATAATTTGTGTAAACGAATGAAGGAATCCTAATTTGTTGTATAACATACTAATAAGAATGTCCTTTTATTTAGAGTATTTTGAAAGTGAATTTAGAAAGGCACAATAATAGCTTCCCCCCGTGCTTAACTTAAGCTTTTTTTTTTTTTTTTTTAAGATTTTATTTATTTATTTGACAGAGAGAGACACAGGGAGAGAGGAAAAACAAGCAGGGGGAGTGGGAGAGGGAGAAGCAGGCCTCCTGCCAAGCAGGGAGCCCGATGCGGGACTCGATGCGGGGCTCGATCCCAGGACCCTGGGATCATGGCCTGAGCTGAAGGCAGATGCTTAACGACTGAGCCACCCAGGTGCCCCTTAACTTAAGCTTTTTAATGATGCAAAGAAAGGACTTCTCTGTTGGATTCATAAGTGAAAGGGGATATGTCCAAACAATCTGTGTGTGAACAGATATAGTCCTCTTTAAGTGGTCTTGATAATATTTCTTAATATTTGTTTGACTTTTAATTGGTTAAATAATATGTTTTCTTATACATAGTAAATGCAGATTCCTGACCAATGTTGTTATGACCTTTGGCAGAGAGGCCTTATATCTTTTAATAATAAGAGAAAGAAATTAAGTCAATTATAATATTATTAATTACAGGAGAAAATGCTAAGATACACTGATGTCAGTATAGGGCCTTGATAAACCTTAGGGCATTTAAACACTAAGTATTTGGTCTGTCATGATTTCAGGCCTGTTGAAATGATCCGGAGCTCAAGAACCTTGACATGACCCTGCAACTGCCCTAAGCAACCACTTACCAGGATCTATTGGGTAGCAAAACTCAGTGTTAAATTGGGTTTATACAGACCATGAATTCCTGCCCCTTACGTAATGAGCCACAGCCTATACAGTAACTCAATATATAAGACGGGTTTCTAGCATTTGCAAAAACGACAGAAATAATTATTGATCATTATGCTCCTATATGATCAAGAATGTGATTCGGTGTATTGTTACACTGATAAATTTAAGCAAACGTTGACAATTGCTCAAGGGAACAACAAAAAAAAGTCATTATATTGGGAAATTTAGCTTAGTCATAGCCTTACCATAACTGACAGCAAATTTAAGAAAATAATTATTTTTTTCATGATGCTCAATTTTTTTTTTCTATATTTTAAAAAACATTTGGTTTTTGTTTTACTTAAGAATAGGGGGAATGGGGGCGCCTGGGTGGCTCAGTCGTTAAGCATCTGCCTTCGGCTCGGGTCATGATCCCAGGGTCCTGGGATCGAGCCCCACATTGGGCTCCCTGCTCAGCGGGAAGCCTGCTTCTCCCTCTCCCACTCCCCCTGCTTGTATTCCTGCTCTCACTGTCTCTCTCTCTGTCAAATAAATAAATAAAATCTTAAAAAAAAAATTAAAAAAAAGAATGGGGGAATGGATCTGTTTTTCTTGGGTGCTAATTCCTTTTAAGTTATGAATCTTTTCATTTCATTTTTCTCATTTATATTTTACCAGTCATTTTACCATTAACTTTCCCACTTTGTTCTGAGTTCCATTCCAGCAGACCCATGTGGAAAGGCACTTCCATACAAGAGGGTTTGCCTTTCCTGCCTTCAGACCCATTTCTGAGTGGGGTTGTAGAACACTAGCCACATACTTGCCTCTAATTTTAGCCCACTAAGCAGATCCATCCAAGATAAGGCCCACACCTCTTCCTCTTTTATTAACTTGTCATAGGGAACTTTCCATGAGACCAAAGATGTAGGTTGAGAAAGAGGCAGTTAAACAGTAGGAACAGGTACCACGAAAGTCTTAGTTATCTGCTTATGCAGTTCCTACGTCTTTAGGACCTATTAGAGCTTTGATTTATATATCTCATCATTACTTTATAAAGGAATGCTGCTGTGCAAACCAATGCTAAGGTTTGTTAGATCAGGAAACATATCATCATAATGGGCATTTTGGTTTATGGCCATTAGGTATCTCATGTTCAGTTACTTAGTCCATACAGGGGCCTACTCACAAGCCAGGAGCCGCTTTTCAAATGTGGAACAGTTGCCAAAAGAGGAGGACATGATCTTATTTCAAAAAGCCCTAGGGATTTTCCTTATTTTCTTTCTGGGGTTTACCAAAAATTTCTTATATCGTCTGTATGCCACAGACAATTCCAAACCCTTTGAACTACTGAGTCATTATGCCCAGGAGTAGCAGAATGGTGCTACAACCTAAACCTGATGAAGTGAAATTTCATGCTCCAGACCACACTCAACACAGGCATGTGAGGTACCTGGTAACTGGGTGCAAGAAGCTCACTGAAATACTAGATATCTTGTCTCCAGAATCCAAATATATCCACAGAACAATGTGCTTATTCTTTTTTGAGGTTGGTCTTGTCTTTTAGTTTAGAAAGAATATTCTGACATGACCTAAGTCACTGGACTCCTGGAAACCCCACCAACAGAACAGACTCATGAACAGTGGTGGTTCATCTCCTCTCTTTTGGCACAGGCTTATTGTACTAAGTTGTCCAGAGTGCTAGCTAAGTAGCAAACTAACAACCTCTCTATTAGGAAAGAAAGCTAGAGTTGACATAACTCAGTGGCAAGACAGTGATGTTATAAAGTTGTCTCTGACTTGTAAATGAAAGTGTTTATGATTTTGCTTACTGACTTTAATAGAAAATCAATTATTTGCTGCATAACAGGTACTAAAAGCTGTGTTGAGTTGTGCCTATAAAGATACCTAATCTGGAGCCATAGCTCCAAATGGGAATCAACACTTGATTAAGTTTTTGATATTCTACTGTCATTCTCCATGACCCAGTAGGCTTTTGCACTGACTGAACATAATAATCAATTGGTGCTGTGCTAGTAATCACAATCCTTGCATATTTCAAGTCCTTGATGGTAGCAATAATCTCTGTATTTCCCCCAGGGAGGATGTTTTGGTTTACTATTTTCAATGAGAGAAGAAATACAGAGGCTTTTCTTTGGTTCTATAGTAATAGCTCTGTTCCAAGTATTAGGGAACCAGTATAAGAATCCTGCATGCTTAGTATATTTGGTTTCCACTATAGGCTCTAGGACCACTGCTAGAACAACACAGGCTTACTTTGTCTAGTGGAACATGATGGCATTTGGGTCTCTGGGAATATGCATGAGTTCAGAGCCAGTATTTAATAAATTCTGATGTATGGGTATTTCCCTTTCTAAAAGCATTCTGGTAAATGGTAATGGGTCCATTTGGGAACCTAAGGCAGCTTTCTTTGTCAAACTGATCAGCCTCAACCTTTATCAGGGGCTATGTTTTGTCTTCGGCTGACTTAGGTATAATAATCTCCAAAGTGGCAATTACGGTCAAATTTTTGCCCAGCAAATCTAGAATTTATCATCCTATATATGTTAAGAAGCACTTAAGTTGGCTCCTAGAGATCCATTTATTTAATTTCTGAAGCTATGAATAATTAGTAATAACCACAGATTACTATGAGTGAAAACACTATGGTGATGATGACCATTTTCTACCTATAGCTGATGGTATGGCACACACCTTTTCTCTAGTAGTTGCATGCCTCCAGATGCCGTTAATCTAGAGTCCCATTATTGCCATTGAGATCATAGAGGCAGCTTTTACTGTAGCATCTCATACTGGCATCTCTGGCCTACAGAGTATAACCACTAGAGACGTCATTGAGAATACCCACGGCTCCCTCACGAAGGCGTTTCTTAATGTCTTGTTGAGGGAATGTGCTCCCAGATATCCCAGGGGGATATGGCTAGGTAGTGACTGAGAAGGTTCCACTTAATAGATTTATTCCATCAAGTCTATTTTCTTAAGAATTACAGTTTTCCTTTAGAGTATGACAGGTAGTTTTTTTGCCTTTCAATTTCATTAACCATAACTCTTTGTTGAGTGAAGGCTTAGATTAGCCAACCTAGCAGAGTATTAATGTCCTGCACAGGTGCTCAAGCCTGCACAATAAATTCTGAAACCAATGTGAGTACATCCATGGCATTAATTAGAACCTAATGAATCTTAAATTATATCTGTGGTCTAACAGCCTTAGAGCCAATTACTGCACATGCTTCCCAGACTCCCAACAACTTAGATTTGTGAATGATTTTAACTCATTTGATGTATACATTATCGCCTCCTAGAACAGACCTTGTACCACACTGTCTGAACTATGCTGAGATATAAACCTTGATACATATCTGGAAGGAAGGAAAGGAAAACAAGATGGTCCTGGAAATGATTTCATCACCTTATGAAGCCAATTGCCTCAGGTGCAACCAGGTGCTGAGGATGGACCAATCTAAATTCTGATTCTTAATTATGGTTATCATATTAGCCTATGTGATTAGTATGTTTGTTTCTACCTTTTTCATATTGGTTTGATTTCCTATTTTTATTTTAGCAATCTTTTTTATTTTTATTTTTTTAAATAACAAACATTTCTTTTTTTTTTTTTTTAAGATTTTATTTATTCATAAGAGACAGACAGAGAGAGGCAGAGGGAGAAGCAGACTCCCCGCTGAGCAGGGAGCCCGATGCGGGGCTCGATCCCAGGACCCTGGGATCATGACCTGAGCCGAAGGCAGATGCCTAACCATCTGAGCCACCCAGGCGCCCCTATTTTAGCAATCTTATTGTGACTTCTTTAACCTCTTCATATCTTTTCCTATACATACTGATAAATTATAAATAAAATAAAACAAATGCATTTGGATGTTAAAAAAAAAAAAAAAGCAATGACCAGAGTCTTGGAAAACCACAAAGATAAGTGCAGAATCCCAGAACCTTGCTACCAGAAGCAAATGTTACCCTCCTTAGGTATAAAGGTCTAAAATGTGTGGTAGGAGAGGTTTTCAGGACTGGAGGAAATTTAAAATGGGCCATCCCGAGTGCAGTACTGCTGTCTATTCAGGAGGGACAGCCAGCCTGAGGTGACTTCAAAGGAAGGGAATCAGGAGGATTAAAGCTGACCTTGCTCTCATCCCTTCTTCCAAAATTTCCCTGGGCCTCTCCAGCTAGAAGTAGAGGACAGGGGATCTGATGATGTATTTCAACAGGTCAGCCTCTTGAGGCACAGAGTAAGATGAAACAGACAAGAGAGTGGAACTGGAGGGGCAAGTGGGTGGAGATGCCAAGTGCACTTTATTTTCATTGACTTTTTATGAATTTCTGAATATAGCCAGAAATTCCATTTTTTCCTGATTGGGTGTATCTGTAGTTTCTAAGATGCAACAGTTACCAAATTTCCTAAGGATGCTCCGTACACACAAGAAAGATGGTAGTACATGTATATTTAACATAGTGATTATATGATTCAGGAAAATAGCATGAATAAGAGATTCAGTCCTGGAGACTGTATTTGGGTTTATGCTGCTCAAATTTACCAAATGATCCAACTTTTTCAGTGCAAACATGAAATTCAGACATTGGGATGCTATGATTTATCCTATAAGTGATCTGCAGCTCTATCATAGCATGTAGGTAATTTCCTCAGATTAAAGAATAATTTGATCTTTATAATCGTCTTTTGTTTCTTCTTTGAAAATATGAATGTAGGCTGAGAGCAATATTGCAGTAAAGCTATGCACATAAGTTTGATTTCAAATAAGTTTGATTTGGAATTAAGTGGTATTATGTAAGATTTATAAAATAATATTATTTTGTAAGATAAAGTAATTTAAATTATATGACACGGTGTATACATTTAGGGTCAGATATTTTTGACAGCTCAGCATGAGTCCTTTTCACTATGCATGCTGAAATAATTTATAGTTTCCTCATTCTTTTTATCTACTGTACAGCCACTTAAAAGTCAAGGAAACTGGAGAAATCTGGGCTCTGCTTTGGGGGAAACTTTCAATTTTCATAGCTCTGCTATAAGCAATAATGATAAATATATTGCTCAGATAAAATTTATAGTGGAAACATTTCCAACATCTCCATCTGCTGTTACCTTTTAGTTTAATATGTAAGTTAAAACAGGATGTTCAACCTGCAAGCCACATTTACTTCACAGTAATAAATACCACTGATCTAGAACATTTAGAATTCAGCATCATTGTAGAACTGATGAAAAGGGACAGGAAGAGAATTTCTATTTAAACTAGTGCTATGTTAGTAACAAAAGGACCACTAACAACAACTGGGATTCACACTATTTTTTTCTTCATTTTTTGATGTAATATGAGACATCAGAATCATGAATGCTTAGATGGAAATAAAAATGTCTTTGCAGAAAAAATGCAATAGTGAATAATGTGCATACTTGTCTATGGCTTAGTTTTAATTCTTTCTTATTTATACTTTGATTTAAGGCTAAAAATAAGAACACTTTCTCAGTGTTCACTCTGTGTCCATCTGGAAGGAAATGTGAATATCTCATGTTAAAAGACTCAGCTGATGGACAAAATACGCCATTGAGAAGAATAATTATGGATTGTTCCTAATAAATAGCAGTTAAAGTCAAGTATAATATAGATTAAATCACTAGGAGCAAAGCCAGAGTTTTAAAGTTTAGCTGATACCAGTTATTTTAGTTATTCACAAAACCAGGCTATAGAAGACCTAGAAAGGAATTATTAGTCTCTGATATTAGAAGTCTTAAGTAATCATACTTCTTTGTAATTCTAATAACAGCAAAAATTTAACCTAGGGTTCTTAGCATTTTGACCTCAGAGAAACTGCATTGAAGATTTGCTCCTATTTATGCAGGCCATGGAGTAAACTACTGTTTATTTGTGTTGTGGTCTGCTTCATACAAAGCAAACACAAATTACTTAAATGTTTCAAAAGTCCAAAAAAATTGAAACTATTGTTTACAAATAATTTATTTTGACTTTAATTGTCACCATAACTTCAGAATACAGGCTGAATAAAGCAGTATTTAATGATTTCTAACTGATTGATTAGAGGGAAAAGTGGATAAAGTGAGAGTAATCATATTGTTTCCTAGGTGAACTACAAAAATCAAGATTTATTTCAAGTTTTAAAACTCTAATTGACTAATGTATCAGAAAATGCAGAGGAATAAGAAAATTCTGGTTGATTATTCTATCTGAAATTCAGAGGAATAAGAAAAGTAAAATAGTGATGACAGAATTTGTTGTTGTTGTTTTGAGTACAGTTGACACACAATGTTACATTAGTTTCAGGTATACAACATAGCGTTTCAACATCTCTAAACATTATGCTGTGCTCACCAGGAATGTGGCTACCATGTTACCATGCAACACTATTACAGTATCATTGACTATATTCCCTATGCCATTCCTTTTATTCCCTTGACTTTATCATTCCATAACAGGAAGCCTTTACCTCTCATACCCCTTCACTCAGTTTGCTCGTCTCCCACACCCCTGTCCTCTGGCAACCATCAATTTGTTCTCTGTATTTATGAGTCTGATTCTGCTTTTTGTTTGTTTATTCATTTGTTTTGTTTTTCTTTTTAGAGTCCACACATAAGTGAAATCATATAGTATTTGTCTTTCTCTGTCTGACTTATTTCACTTAGTATAATACTCTCTAAGTCCATCCATGTTGTCACAAATAGCAAGATCTCATCCTTTTTTATGGCCGAGTAATATTCCATTATATATATTTTATATATGCACTGTATACACACACACGTACATACAATCCACATCTTTTTTATCCATCCATATTGATAGATACTTGGGATGCTTCCATGTCTTAGCTATTGTAAATAATACTGCAATAAACATAGGAGTGCACATATCTTTTCAAATTAGTGTTTTCATTTTCTTCAGATAGATACCCAGTAGTGGAGACATTGGATCACATGGTATTTATATTTTTAGTTTTTTGAGGAACGTCTATACTGTTTCCCACCATGGCTGCACCAGTTTACATTCTCACCAATAGCACACAAAGGTTCCTTCTTCTCTACATTCTCATCATTCTCTACATTCTCACTTATTATTTCATGTCTTCTTTATTCAAGCCATTCTGACAGGTGTAAGGTGATCTCTCATTGTGGTTTTAGTTTGCATTTCCCTGATGATTAATAATATTGAGCATCTTTTCATGTACCTGCTGGCCATCTGTATGTCTTCTTTGGAAAAATGTCTATTTTAATTGCATTATTTAATTTTTTTGTGTGTTGAGGTATATTCATTATTTATATATTTTGGATATGAACTCCTTATCAGATATATTATTTTCAAGTATCTTCTCCCATTCAGTAAGTTGCCTTTTTGTTTTGTTGATAGTTTCCTTGGCTGTGTAAAGCTTTTCAGTTTGGTGTCATTCCAATAGTTTGATTTTGCTTTATCCCCCCCTTGCCTTAAGAGGTATATCTAGAGAAATGTTGCTTTTTTTAGCAGAATTTACTGCCTATGTTCACTTTTAGGAGTTTTATGGCTTCAGGTCTCTTTAATCCATCTTAAAATTGTGTGTGTGTGTGTGTGTGTGTGTGTGTGTGGTGTTAGAAAGTGGTCCAGTTTCATTCTTTTGCTTGTAGCTGTCCAGTTTTCCCAATATCATTTATTGAAGGGACTGCCTTTTCTCCATTGTATATTCTTACCTCTTTTGCTGTAGATTAATAGATCATATTAGCGTGGGTTTATTTCTGGGGTCTCTATTTCGTTCTATTGATCTATGTGTCTAGCAAACTGCATTGAACTATACATTAAAAGGATCATTCACCATAATCAAATGAGATTTATTCCAGAGATACAAGGATGGTTTAATATTTACAAATCAATAAATGTAGCATAACACATAAACAAAACAAAGGATAAAAATCTTATGATCATCTCAATAGATGTAGAAAAAGCATTTGATAAAAGTCAATATCCATTCATGATAAAAACTCAACAAAGTTAGTGTAGAGGGAACATACCTCAACATAATAAAGGCCATATATGAAAAACCCATGGCTAGCATCACACTTAATAGTGAAAAACTGAGAGTTTTCCCTATAAAAAGTCAGGAACAAGATAAGGATGTCCACTGTCACCACTTCTAGTCAATATAGTACTATAAGTCTTAGCCACAGCAATCAGACAAGGAAAGAAAAAAGGCATCCATACTGGAAAAGAAGAAGTTAAAATGTCACTATTTGCAGATGCCATGATACTATACATAGAAAACTTTAAAGACTCTACCAAAAAACTATTAGAAATAATAAATTAATTCAGTAAAGTTACAGCATATAAAATTAATACCCTAAAGTCTGTTGTGTTTCTTTTTTTTTTTAAGATTTATTTATTTATTTGAGAGAGTGAGAATGAGAGAGAGAGAGAGTACATGAGAGGGGGGAGGGTTAGAGGGAGAAGCAGGCTCCTCGCCGAGCAGGGAGCCCGATACGGGACTCAATCCAGGGACTCCAGGATCATGACCTGAGCCGAAGGCAGTCGCTCAACCAACTGAGCCACCCAGGCGCCCCGTCTGTTGTGTTTCTATACATGAATAATGGAGTAGCAGAGTGAGATATTAAGAAAACAATTCAATTTACAATTGCACTGAAAATAATAAAATACCTAAGAAAAAACTTAACCAAAAAAGGTAAAAGACTCTTACTCTGAAAAGTGTAAAACATTGATGAAAGAAATTGAAGATGATACAAATAATGAAAAGATATTCCATGCTAATGGACTGGAAGAAAGTACTGTTAAAATGTTCATACTATCCAAAGCAATCTACTGATTCAATGCAATCCCTTTCAAAATACCAAGTAATTTTCACAGAACTAGAACAAATGATACTAAAATTTGTATGGAACCACAAAGACCCCCAAAAGCCAAAGCAATTGTGAGAAAGACAAACAAGTGTGGATGTATCACAATTCCAGTTTTCAAGATATATTACACGCTGTAGTAATCAAATCAGTATGGTGATGACAGAATTTTAATGAGTCCAGACTTACTGTATATTTCATAAAAGGTAGAATTATATTTTGGATAATGTGTTCTAACAATATTATAAACCATTCAAAGTGTAAAACTTCAAAAATGACTTGGGCTCTCATTTAATTGTTATTGTGGTCATTCATATTCATTAATTCACCAAAAATGCACTGAATCCCTTTAAAAGTTAGAGACTAGACTAGTTTCCGGAGATTTTATAACAGTAAAAAAAAAAAAAAGTGCTTGCCTTCTAATAACATGATGTTTAATATTTTTTAATTTCATGAATGAGTTTATTAAATCTGTATTTTATTCAAAATAGTTGCTTTGTGCTTTCAGAATATTCAGAATATTTTTAAGCATACCTCTTTGCAGTGATTGTTGTAAATATTTGTTTGCATTTCTCC
Organism: Mirounga leonina; assembly: GCF_011800145.1. Classification (NCBI taxonomy): domain Eukaryota; kingdom Metazoa; phylum Chordata; class Mammalia; order Carnivora; family Phocidae; genus Mirounga; species Mirounga leonina. The sequence goes on from NW_023270431.1 coordinate 16,071,821, forward strand.
TACTAGACATTGGTTGATTAAGGAGTTGAAGAATCATTTTCTGTATTTCATAGGTTTTTAGTGTATACTAACAAGTGCTAAGCTTAGAGATTGTATCCACTCAATCTTCTTTCAGTGGATGAATCAGTTAAAGTTGTGTGGTCATATAGCAGTCCTATTGATCTTTGAAAATGAGAAGAAGAAAGATATATTAGTAATCATCAAAAAATTTTGTTTAGGTTTGACTGAATCTATCCATGCTTCCCTACACTAAAATAAAATAAATGAACAAAAATAAATACAGCAAAGAAACTAAAAGCTGAAAACCTCACAATTTCAGGATAGTCAAATTATTTGCTTCTCATCAATATGTTATTGGAGAGATGTAAATGCAAATGCTTTACAAATGATTTGGGGAAGACAGTTGTCAAAATGAAATCAGTGGCATGGATGGATATAATTCAATTGTACAAAACATTTATCATTGTAAGGGCAGAATTCTCAGTTCTTTGTAAAGAAGAGTGTTAAAATAAAGTTTGTGAATATAGTTGATTATTTGAAAAAAAAAAAACAAAACACTAAGTGCTCTGTATCAATAGAGTGCCACTTTGATGGGAATCCTGAAAAGCAACTTAGATGTGTATTTCTGGACAGTTTCTGATGCTGATCATATCTCTTTCATGGATTTTAATAATATGTTCTGAATCTACAACATAAATTTTTATTGATTTATTCAATTTTGACCAGCATTCATTAAACATCCATTTTGTGTACAACACTGGGAATATAAAATTAATATGAAAATGCTATCTTCTTTCAGGAAACTTATATGTGAAAGAATGAAGCATCTAGAAAATCTTCAAAATATTTAAATAAATGGATCATATAAAATGATCACTATGTGGTAACACAAATAAATAATAAAAGTTAATTTTTCAAAATTAGGTCATTTATTTAAAGGAGAAGCCCAGAGATAGGGAGACAAGTTAAGGGATCATTTGAACAGTTGAGGCTAAAGAAAATATAGTCAATGAATATAGGGGCATAGAATATGCAGAAGCCTGTCCATGTTGCTGAAATCTTGGGTACACACAAAAACATTTGTCTTCTGGTGTCTACTTATATTTGGATTTTTCCCTCCCACTACACATTTCAAGTTCCTTTTTACTTCAGCTAACACAACGGTTGGTAGGATTCTTTACCATATCATGATGGATCTGAACCTTTGTAGTTCTGTGTAGGATTAATATAGTGTTCCGTTAAACTGTAAAACTGTATACGTTAGTATAAGGAGAAGACCTAGGGATCAGTTGGGTTCCATCTGTATTGCTTTTTTTTTTTTTTTTAAGATTTTATTTATTTGTTCGACAGAGAGAGAGACAGCGAGAAGGAGAACACAGGCAGGGGGTGTGGGAGAGGGAGAAGCAGGCCCCCCACTGAGCAGGGAGCTCGATGCAGGGTTCGATCCCAGGACCCTGGGATCATGACTGGAGCTGAAGGCAGACGCTTAACGACTAAGCCACCCAGGTGCTCCTGTATTGCTTTTTAATACAAAACACGTATTTTCTCTTATGATCAAAAGGAATTATCAGAAAAAATGCGAAAACCTTATTTTTCCCCTTCAGTTTATTCAGTGGCGTGAAGAACCCTAAAAAGCTAGATGAGTCTCTGCTTCCAATTCTGTGGAGCCATTGATGTGTCTCTTAGTGGAAGCATTCCCTTCTTGGGCATCAGACTTCTTACAGATTTGAGAATAGTGAGATGGAAAAGAAATATTTCAGTAAGTGTTTAGGTGTATAATGAAAATTATGATCCCTATTTATACCACCTGGTTCTATTAGAATTGTTGGAGAAACAGCAGCACCTATTGGCTATTGGCTTAGAGCTTACCGCACTCTGTCTTGCAGCACTGTAATGGTTGATACTTAAAGTAATAGTACATCATTCCTCCTTTCCCTAAGGTCAGTCATTTTTGTGTGATGTGATAGATGAGACCTTGGACATAAAAGTGTTGCTTAACTGCTTGCTACTAATTAAGTTGCTTAATTTAAATCAATGTTGTATGTGATACTATAATGGCATATAAGGCATTTAGTTGGTCTACGGTTAGTAGTGATAAAAGAAGAATGACAGATAAGAAATGCAATTCAACAACTAGAATAAGTATCTATTTTAGTGAAGGAAAATGTTCATCCAAGCTTTATGGGTGGGGTTCCAGTGTAATCAACTTGCTATCAAGTTATTATATGGCTCTTCCTACACTACAATTTGAGAAACCCATAAGGGCTGCGTTTTTGATGGCTGCTAAGGAAAAATCTTATACTAAGTATTGGTGATTGATTGGATTACTGGGGGAAAGCCCATTGTGTGGGCCGATGCATAGACTATCTCCATTGCTAGGGATGCTTTTTCATGAGATCAATGAACATGCACTATAGTGACTGAGAAAGTATGGTGACAAACATGCACAGAGTGGTTCATCTTCCATTTGATTATTCAGATCTTTATACAAAATGGCAATCTATTGGATATGAGTGCAAACATGACCTAAATATTTTTAAAAGTGGGCCCATTTGAGAGATCCACACACAATCTCCTTTTCCAAGTCTCCAGGTCAACAATCTTCTAATATTCATTCTTAAAAATGCCTGAACATCTAACCTAAACAATTAGTCACTGCCTATGGACCAATAAATATCCTAACTGCAAGCCTCTTCTTATAAGCAAAGTGGATAATCAGGTGGCCAGCTTGAAGCTCTTCCTAATAGGGTTAATTAGCTTCTCTACCACTAGTGGGGCTACAGTGTCCTAGCCGTCCACATCTGTGCAATGCCAGCATTTTGTGCAGAGCCATCAGGTTCAATTAATTTATTTCTTCTTTGGACAGCTGATGACAAAGAGTCCTCATAGGTTCACTGGTTTATGCTGATGGAGAGTTGAGTTATACCTGGAATACATGCCTTGGAAATATGAGGGAATTCCCAGTGTGAACCATCTGTACTTTCTGCACAAGACTGGGCATTATTCCATATATATGACTTTTACTTTATAATTAAGTGATATTTTGCACTACTAAAATATTTGTCTGGATAAAATAACATCTAATTCATGACTAGAGACAGGTCAAAAGGTCACTTATTATTCCATGATAAATTGCTCAGGCTCTCTCAGGGTTTCTCAGCAAATCAGAAACTGTTTTGCCAAGGAGAGATAGTTGGTAAAGGAGACATACAACAAAACCTTCAGAATACCCACTGACCTTATCCCAGATACCAGACAACTTTCTTATGCACTGGAGATCTTTGAGCACAATTGACTTCTGTAAAGTCTTAATAGCCTGGAGGAGGAACTACTTGCCCAGTAGCCTGTATCATGCAAGAGAATCTTCTTTTTGGTGGTGGTAGGATCCAATTCAAAGACTACAAGTTTTTAGGACATCTGTAAATAGGTCTCACTGGGTCACCAAATGTAGTTTATATTATTTGAAACTACAAAGATGCTCTCTAAATATTGTCTGTTTCCTAATTGTGGAGAATGAAGGTGCAGCAACTTACCCTTCATTTTTAGGTGGAAGTCCTGATATGTTTAAAACCTGAAACATATATTTTTTAATGGGATTTGTTTCTAACTTTTTCTCATTCATATATCTTTTTAAAATATATAGTTGATTCATGAACTGAATTAAATTGTTCTGGAAATGAGACCACATATGGAACAGTAATTATAATTTGGAGTCACTCTCTGGTACAGTTTATAAAAATTTACTCTCCTTTTCAAATACTCATCCAGCTAATTTGGTGAAGCAGTCAATATATATTCATCTTTCAAGTTTCAGTGGTAGTACTCATCTCTGTCATTTTCCCAGTTATGTGATATACCATCTGGTTTATTATTTTGGTAGAAAGCGGGAGTTCATAGGACTTTATCTTTGTTATTTCTACCATCATAATTCTCCTTCATAGGACAAGAAGACATGTAGGGATTTTTCCAGTCAGTATCTTCTTCAAGAACTAGAAACGTAAACAAACACAGGTTCAGAATCCCCTGACATTGCTGTAAAGGCTACAGAGAACAGTCCCTAAATGCTTTTCAAATATGCTTCTGGAGCACCTCTCTTATTTTGTTTATTTTTTTCCAAAGATAGATTTATTTATTTATTTATTTATTTATTTATTTATTTATTTATTTATTTTAGAAAGAGCAAGAGAGTGCACGAGTGGGAAGGGGCAGAGGGCGAGGGAGAGAATCTCAAGCAGATTCCATGCTGAGTACAGAGCCTGATGCGGGGCTTGATCTCATGACCCTGAGAACATGACCTGAGCCAAAACCATGAGTTGGATGCTTAACTGTCAGCAACACCCATGTGCCCCTGGAGCACTTCTTTTAATTTATTTCTCATACTACTTACAAATGTTTTGACAAAATTAGCAAACTTTGGTATTACTTTAGTGCATAAGCCATTTATCCTTGACATGATCTCACTATTCTACCCAATCCCATCCCAGTCACTCTGGAATCTGATTCTAGTTATATCTCTGGAGTCAATAAGAAATGGGAGTGAGGATGGAGCATTAAGATTTTTTTTTTTTCTGATAAGGTTTTAAAATAAGGGGAAAAAAGATTTTCAGACAGGGGGCTGCTTGGACTGCTGGGGAAATACCAGAGAGTATTCCATGCCATTCAGATGTTCAAATATATACTTTCTAGTTTTTAGGATCCTAGATTTTCCAGAACAGTACCATATCCTATACAAAAGATAGAGCTTGGCTGCAAATGCAACTGTCATAAATCAGCAACTTACAGGATTAATCTTTGCATTTGGTTTTCAACTATCTGTCTGTGACTACAGGTGATAATAGATATTTTAACACCATCAAAGAGTCTCCAGATTTAAGTCCATTACTTGAGCTAAAAACTTAGGAATGTGATTTTGTGCTCTCTAAATCTGTCAAACAGTGTTAGGAGCAATCACATTGCTCCACATTTCTTGAGTTTCTCATTTTTTAAAGAAATATCCTGTATTAGTTTCTTAGGGCTACCATAACAAAATACCACAAAGCCGAAGAGGCTAAATACCACAGAAATTGATTGTATCACTGTTCTGGAGAACAGAAGTCTTAAATCAGGTTGTTGGCAGGGCGTACTTCCTCTGAAATATGTGAGAGAATACCTTCCTTGCCTCGTCTTAGCTTCTGATGGTTTGCAGGCAGTCTTCAGTGTTCTCTGGTTCACAGCTGTATAAGTTCAATCTTTGCTTTCTTTGTCACATGGCATTTGCTTTCATTGTCATATGCCCTGTGTGTGTCTCTGTCTTTCCGTGGCTGTATTCTTTTTCTTTTTTTTTAAGATTTTATTTATTTATTTGAGAGAGAGCGAGAGAGAGCACAAGTGGGGTGAAGGGCAGAGGGAGAAGCAGACTCCCTGTTGAGCAGGGAGCCCAATGTGGGGTTCGATCCCGGGACTCTGGGATCATGACCTGAGCTGAAGGCAGACGCTTAACTTAGTGAGACACCCAGGCGCCCCACCCATGGCTGTATTCTTATAAGAACACAAGCCATATTGGACTAGGGTCCCACCCTCCTCCAGTATGATCTCATTTGACTTAACTAATTCCATACACAATGGTCCTATTTCCAAAAAATTTTACTTTTTGAGGTGCTGGAGGTGAGGACTTTAATGCATCTTTTTCAGGGTTACACAATTCAACCCATAACATATTCTTGGCTCCAGCTACATGTGCAGCCCCACAGGTCTTACTTCCAGGTAAACCCAAGTTATAATTCAGTTAATGGCTTTTCCTTTGTATGGATAAAATTCTAATTTCTGAATATTTATAGATTTTCACTGATTTTAGATTCATTTAAGATCGATAATGTATCCTAGATTTCTTTTATTTCCCTAAGGGTCTGGATCCTGAATCTCACTCCTGGTACCAGTTTTTGTGGCAGATTTCTTTGTTACAAACAACTGGGCTAATTTAGACTTTTTTTTTTTTTTTAAGGGATATATTGTTAAGATACCTGGAAGCCCTTAGTATACATGAGAAGGCTGGCTAACAATGCTTCATAGCATGTCAGAGGCAAAATGATGACCAAGAATCTGGCTAAGATTATACCAGAAAAATAATCACCAAGAGTGAACACTAAAACTATGGACTTTAGTTAGTAATAATATATCAATATTGGCTCATCAGTTATAAAAAAATGCCCCACACTACTGTAAAATGTGAATAATAGGAGAAATTGTATGTAGGGTGTTGAGGACTCTATACTTGCCACTCAATTTTTTCTGTTAACCTAAAACTTTAAAAAGTGAAGTCCATTAAAAATATATGTATTGATAGAACAAGAGCATGTTGAGATAGTAAAATAGCATGGAGGTTCCTACAGGGTACAGTTTGGTGACTGCTCTGCCTGAAATATTGGCTGAGCTGGAAGCAAGTGAAGGGCAAGTGTTGGAAGCCGAGCTAGACTGAGCAGCCTAACCTAAAGCTAAAGGATCTTTGAGCAGAGGGGTAGATTGCTGCAGCTAGTTTAGAACAGCCTACGGATTTCTGAAACATGCAGAAAGTTGATATCTTAAGATAATAGGTTGGTAATAAGAGATTCTGGACCAGAGTATGGCAATACGTGAATAAGAAGCCATCACTATCAAGTCTCCTGTGGAAATGTGTTAAAAATAATAATAATAATAATGGTGACTGGATTCATACTTTTTCTCTGTCCATCTCTACTGGCTTCTCCTAAATTTACATATTTGCTTCCATCATCTTCATCCATGAACAAGACATTTCCTTAAATTTTTATTCTTACCTAAGCAATGTCTTTTTTTTTTTTTTAAGATTTATTTATTTGAGAGAGAGAGAGATTGAGAGCACAGTGGGGAGGGAGAGAGAAAATCTTAAGCAGACTCCATGCCCAGTGCAGAGCCCAATGCAGGGTTCGATCTCATGACCTTGAGCCAAAACCAAGAGTTGGATGCTCAATTGACTGCACCACCCAGGTGCTGCTTACCCAACCAAGATCTTAACACCTCCCTTTTGCTACAACATACTTCTTGAAAGAGTAATTACCCTCACTGTATTCATATTCTTAGAAACCATTTTCTTCTTAGCAAAATCTTTTTCTTTTTCTTTCCTGTTTCTTCTCCTAATTTGGATTATTATTATTTTTTTATTCTCCACCTTTTTTTTTTTTCTTCCTGGCTATTCTTTTTCAGCTAACTTGTTAGTGTTGGCATTCTCTTGAGTAGTGTCTGCCTTTTCAGTGGAAATATAAGGAGGGTTCTGAACTCAAACCTCTTTTCTTCACAACATATGCCTCTTCTGTAAGCAATCTCATACATATCAAGGTCTTCCATCTCACATTCTCTATCTCAGATGCCCCTTTTTATTCCATTTTCTGCCTCTGAGTTCCACGGTCAACTCAAACATAAAATGTTTAAAACCAAACACTTTTGTTTTCCCTATAAACTTTCTACTCACCATCCTCTAACATGGAAATCTTGTAATTATACTTAACACTTCTTCCTGACAACCCCTCCCTCCTTACCCATGCCAGTTATCATCAAGTTTAGTAAATTTTCTCTGAAATGATTCTCAAGTCTACCCTTTTATTTCTATCTGGACTTCTTCGAGTATTCACTGTCATTTACCTGAATGATTATAATCACTTTCTAACAGGTTTGTGGCTACCAGTGTGTTTTTCCTTTGATGCCACCATTGCTCAGCTGCTAGAATTCTCTATCATGTGAATATGTGTCTATTCTCATTTTTAAAACTTTTTTTATAGGATAAAATTCAAATAATTCAGAATGCCGCACAACCTGTTTTACATTCTAGCTTCAACATTACTATCTCAGCCAGTGATTCTTAAACTATCTGTGGAGAAGGCCAGTTTGTTGTTGTTTTTTTTCCTTCTTTTAATCCATTGTGGAATTTTATAAAATTCAATAAAAATTCTTTATTAGAATAATTATCACTTGCTGGGAACTGTAGCAATGTCAAATTGCTGTAAGAGTATTTAAACACTTCATCACATTTTCTCTAGTGTCGCAAAATGTTCATAGTCTGCAGTCCAGTCCTAGGGGCATGGATCTAGGTTAGTATTTTGGCTTTCCCCATAATACTTTTGTGTAACTTTTGTGGTAATCACACTATTTGAGAAGAATGGTAAAAGTTAAAAAATGCTTGCTGAATAACTCATTGGTGTGCAAAAAGGACACACAAATAAAGGGGTTAAACATAACTTTGAGTTCCTATATTTGTAATTTTAGAATTTTGCTGTCATTTGATAGTAACAGAAGAGTAGAAACAGGAATATTTTAAAAATATTAGCTCTACAAGTACAAGGTACACAATTAGAATTATAAATTAGTTCAACCACTTTGGAAAAGTATTGGGTAGTATTTATTAAGGGGAAATAGACATATCCTCTGTGACCTAGTCCTACCAGTACTACATGTAGGGAAATGATAGAAATGTCGTATACTCCACAGCCATAAACAAGAACCCCCACTCTTCATGGTAGTCCCAAACTGGAAACTGCCCAAGAGTCCCTTCACCATAAAATGGATTTAAACATTTAGTATATTAATTCAGTGAAATTTTACTTAGCAAGGAATATAAACAAACTACAACTATACTCAACAGCATAATGGACATCTTAAATATAACGGTGAGTGAAAGGAGCCAGTTGCATAAGAGTATATACTTTGTGATTCCACTTAAATACAAATAAAGGCATAAGTATTTGATCATGTTAGAAGTCAGGATAATGAGTACTGTTAAAGGGATAGTGGCTAATACAAAGCACAACAGTGAGTTCTTGGATGCTACTGATACACTTTTTATATGTTTGCCCCACAAATCCTCATGGTCCATCTATAAAAATTCATTAAATTATGCAAATATGGTTGTATATTTTGTATTTATTTTGTACTTTAGTATAAATTTTACTTTAAAATGTTAGTTCTAAACTGAGTTTCTGCTGATGACATATCTAAGAGGAGATTACCTATAGGCAGGTGATAATGAAGGGCCAAAGAGTAAGAACTTAGATGCTGAAGTCGAAAGGAAGGAAGTGACTGCTAAAATCATTCATACGGAAGAGCTGTCATTTGGATGAATATGTGTAGAGCTAGAAACTGGAAGTCAAGTTTTCAACTTTAAGGTGTCCATCATATGCATGTCAGAAAGAAAAAAAAAAAAAACGGCAACAAAAAGAGAGTCAAAGAAAGGGGGTAGAGGAAATATTAGAGAAAATTTTTATGGGAGTTGAAGGAGCTAAGAATTTATTTTGAGCCTATACCAATTATTCCGTGATAGCAGAAGAAAAACAGAACAGGGCAAGAATCAGTAAATGCATAGTGGATAATCTCACAAAGAATCACTGGCCTTTTTGGCGAACTGTCAATTGTTTGGCCATAATTTAAATCAGACTTGGGATTAGTGATAAAATAGGTAGTAAAGAATGGAGGCAGTAGTCATTGCACACATTTTGAATAATTTCACTGGTAAATGTGAAGAAAAATGATGACTTTGTAAAGAGCACTTACAAATTTCCTATAACAAAAAATACAACTCCTCAGAATATCAACTAATCATCTATCTTCAACTTCATTTTTCTGAGAGACATCAATATCAGAAACCTCAAAATGAAAACATCTATAAAAACCTTTTGTCACCTATATAATTCTTTTTTAAGTTATATATTTTAGATATATCTATGAACTTATGTAGTTCTTATGGTGGCTAAAGATAATAAATGTTACAGAAAGATACCAAAAATTCATTTTGATTGCTTATTAAAATTATGAACACATGTAAGCATTTTCAAAATAGACAAATAAAAGCTGAAATATGTAATTAACTATGAATTATCAATGCTCAGACAGCATAACTGATTCAATGAAACATGGCTCTGTGCACCTCACATTTGTGAGTTTATTACACTTATTACAAACTAATTAGCATTGCAGTGTAATAGTACAACCTAAGGGGTTGGCTTGCCTTCAATAGTTTTGAAAGTAATGGAGGTTGAAAGCTTGTCTATTCTGGTAAATAGCCTCCTCACTCAAGAGGTATCTTAATATATGAAATAAGAACCTGATGCAGTGTAAATCTGAAAACTTAGAAAAATGTGAGATGAAAATGTTGAAAGGTTTTAGAAACAAAGCTTAGGATGTGTTAAGTTATGTGTCTATCAAGGAAGTGAATATTTAACTAGAAACACAAAACTAAACAGTCCCTTTCTCCACCCATGCCACTACAGGAGGTGATAGCCTTTCTCCTGGAATCAGTTACTACCTACAGTCTTCCAATTACAGAGTTAGTATTGTATAGTAGTTGATTAGAACCCTATTGCCTTGATTCAAATCCCAGTTGCACTACTTCCTCATTGTGTGGCTTAGCCAATTTTTAAAATCTCTTTCTGCCACAGTTTCCCCAACATTAAAAGGGGATGTAGTAATTGTCCCTTTATCAGAGGTAAGTGGTGAGGATTGATGATGTAAAAGCATTTGAAACAGAGTCTAGCATTTGAACAGCCACATGCAGAAGAATGAAAATGGACCACTTTATTACACCATACACAAAAATAAACTCAAAATGGATGAAAGACCTAAATATGACATAGGAAACCATCAAAATCCTAGAGAAAAACACAGGCAACAACCTCTTCGATGTTGGCCACAGCAACTTCTTGCTAGACATGTCTCCAAAGGCAAGGGAAACGAAAGCAAAAATGAACTATTGGGATTTCATCAAGATAAAAAAGCTTTTGCACAGCAAAGGAAACAGTCAACAAAACTAAAAGGCAAACTAAAGAATGGGAGAAGATAATTGCAAATGACTTACCAGGTAAAAAGCTAGTATCCAAAATCTATAAAGAACTTATCAAACTCAACACCCAGAAAACCAAAGAACCCAGTCAAGAAATGGACCGAAGGCATGAACAGACAGTTCTCCAATGAAGACATACCAATGGCTAACAGACATATGAAGAAATGCTCAATATCTCTCAGCATCGGGGAAATACAAATCAAAACCACAATGAGACACCACTTCACACTAGTCAGAATGGCTAAAATTAACAAGTCAGGAAAAAACAGATGTTGGCGAGGATGCAGAAAAAGGGGAACCTCTTACACTTCTCATGGGAATGCAAACTGGTGCAGCCACTCTGGAAAACAATTTGGAGGTTCCTCAAAAAGTTAAAATTAGAGCTACCCTATGACCCAGCAATCACATTACTAGGTATTTATCCAAAGGATACAAGCATAGTGATTCCAAGGGGCACTGCACCCCAATGTTTATAGCAGCAGTGTCCACAATAGCCAAACTATGGAAAGAGCCCAGAAGTCTATCGACAGATGAATAGATAAAGAAGATGTGGCATATATGTACAATGGAATATTACTCTGCCATCAAAAAGAATGAAATCTTGCCATTTGCAACGATGTGGATGGAACTAGAGGGTATTATGCTAAGTAAAATAAGTCAGTCAGAGAAAGACATAAACCATATAATTTCACTCTTATGTGGAACTTAAGAAACAAAACAGATGAACATAGGGAAAGGGAAGGAAAAATAAAATAAGATAAAAATAGAGAGGGAGGCAAACCATGAAACTCTTAACTATAGGAAACAAAGAGGTTTGGAGGGGAGGTGGATGAGGGGAAGGGATAATTGGGTGATGGGCATTAAGGATACCTGATGTAATGAGCACTGGGTGTTTTACGTAACTGATGAATCACTAAATTCTTCCCTGAAACTAGTAATACGGTATGTGTTAACTAAATTGAATTTAAATTAAAAAATTAAAAAAAAAAAGAAATGCTTTAAAGAATCATCAAAAACAAAACAAAACAAAACATAAAATGGCCTGGCATACAGTAAGTGCTAAATATTAGCTCCTATTTACATTATTTGACTTAGGTCTTCAGATATTTAAATGGAGGTCTGAACTTACAGTTAAGGACTAGAAGAAGTATATTGCTCTTCATGATAAAATTTAAGCATTTGTGTGTTGTTATGGTTACTGAGAGAAAGGGCAAGAAAAGAGAGAAGTAATAGCAAAGACAAGGAGAGAAAGATAGGGTCAAAAAACATGTGAGGAGACCATAATTCAAGAGGGAGAGTATCTGAGGTATCTTTCATTAGATTATATTTTACAGAAGAAGATTATTTAAGAACCTTTCAGTATAGAATTTTTCAAACATGCAAAGAGAAAATAGTATGATGAATCTCGTCCCCTCCGCCACTGGCAATGTACCTATCTCTACTTCACATGTTGCTAATTGTTTCATCTATATCCTCTCTGCTCCTTCCTCCCTCCACTTGGATTATTTTAAACCAAATCCCAGCATCAGATCATTTCATCTCTAAAGATTAGATCTCTTGAAATATATAATAACCATAACTTCATTACCACAAGGTAACAAAGCATAATTCCTTGGCATCATCAAATATTTAGTCAGTGTTCAAATTTCTGTTTCTCATATGAGTATGGATATTTTGTATGCAATTTAAAATTGGTTACATTGTTAGGATGTAAATAATATTTCCTCTCAGGCTTTAAGGAAAATTAGTTACATACATAAACTCGCTTTGCATGTGTATGTGTGTTTGTTGTGGTGGGGGAGGTTGGTCTAGATCGAAGTGGTATGAAGTGGAAAGTGCAATGCATTCAGGGAATGACAACAGTTGGTTGTTATACTGAATTAATCCTTCAGAAGATTAATCTGGTTCAAAACTAGAGGTGGGGCGCCTGGGTGGCTCAGTTGGTTAAGTGACTGCCTTCGGCTCTGGTCATGATCCTGGAGTCCCTGGATCGAGTCCCGCATCGGGCTCCCTGCTCGGCAGGGAGCCTGCTTCTCCCTCTGACCCTCCCCCCTCTCGTGTGCTCTCTGTCTCTCTCATTCTCTCTGTCTCAAATAAATAAATAAAATCTTTAAAAAAAAAAAAACAAAAAAACTAGAGGTGAATGATTCATTCATTCAATGATTATGTATTGAGCACTCCCTTTATATCAAGTATATGTGTGGGCACTAGGAATCCAGCAATTTGGGGAGAGTACAGATCTTAACAAAATCCCTTGGAATAAGATTCAAACAATGTTGTATCTATCTTAGTGAACAGAATTTCCTTAACTGGCATATGGATTGCAAATGCTCTTGAAAAAAGTAACATTAAACTTGCTGAAAGAGCACCAACACAAGAGAGGAGAAAAGACCATCAGAGTAAATTTGTAAATACTTGCAAGAATGTCCTGGTCACTCTCAAAACAGAACCCTATGAAAGATATGACATGTCTACAGCCATACAGGACTAAGATTCAAACTAAGTTAAGATATCTGAACTTCCCTTACTTGAGTAAATCTCTCATCTTCTCAGTTGAATGCATTCCTTTCTTAGGTATCTAAGAACTTTCTTAGGTATCTAAGAACTAAGTAACTGGCAGAAACAATATTTATATTTTGGATATACTTGGTCATTCTTTTTGCATGTAGATCTCTAGCAAATGTTTCAATAAAGCCATATCAAAGAAACTTTGAATCCTTCTCTTTTAGAGATAAATTTTATCAATGTCTTATCATTAGATTTTATTTATTTATTTATTTATTTATTTATTTATTTATTTATTTAAGATTTTATTTCTTTGTTTGAGAGAGAAAGAGCACAGGGAGAGGGAAGAGAGAGCGGGACAAGCCAACTCTGGCCTGGATCACAGGACCCTGAGATCATGATCTGAGCTGAAGGCAGATGCTTAACTGACTGAGTCACCCAGACCCCCCATCATTAAATTTTTATTTTAAAAAATTATTTTTTGCTGTAGAATAGTCAACTACAACTTTTTCAGTTGGCATTTCCAGAGCACCAGGGGCCTTGTGCCAGTTACTGTGTTGGATGTAGAGTTGTTTAAATATTGTTCCTGCCTCAGAGAAGCTAACACTTGGAGAGACAAATTTAAATTTATATGATTGAGAACATCATACACTAAGTATCATTTAATGGCTATAAACTAAGATTTGTAAGAGTAGAGAGAAGAGTAATCTGAAAGAAAACGTGAAAGACTGAAAAAAAATTGATATCCTAATCAGCAGGAATGGCATAATTTACTTTTGCTGCTGTAACAAATTATTATAAACTTTGTGACTTTAAACAGCACAAATTTATTATTTTAGAGTTTTAAAGTCCAAAATGGTTCTCACTGGGCTAAAATCAATTTGTCAGCAAGACTGAATTGCTTTTGGAGGCTCTAGGGTAGGAATTATTCCCATTGGAGTAATCCCTTCTCCAAAAGTGTAGGTGGAACCTGTGATTTGCTTCTAACTGAAGGAAGAAGGGGTAAGAATTTGCTTCCAAGATCATTCTCCCTGTGGGCAGAATTCAGTTCTTTGCAGTTGTTGGGCTGAGGTCCATCATTCCCCTGCCTGTAATCAGCCAGAGCCTGGTCTTTGCTCCTAGATGCTGGCCTCATTTTTTCTCATGGCCTGATGCATCTTCAGACCACCAATGGCATGTTGAAGTCCCTTCTTGTGTTTCCACCTCACTTCTTGTTTTTAACAGGGCCTGTGTGCTTTAAATCAGGTCCATGGATAATCTTCCTATGTTGAAATAAACTTGTGCTGTATAAAATAACACTCATGGAAATAATATCTCAGTATATTACCAATACAGGAGATTAAGACGTGGAATCTTGGGAGCCATTCTTAGAATTCTGGCTCTAAATTCTAAATTTATAATTTAGACTCCATCTTAGCAGACTGATGAGAGCCTCCTACTGGCCTTGAAGAAGCAAACAGCCATGTTATAAACTGCCTATGGAGAAGGACATATAGTAGAGAACCACAGGCAGCCTTTAGGAACTGAGGATAGCCTTCAGTCAACAGTCATTAAAAAGTTAGGACTCAGTCCTATAACTACAAACTCAAGAATCTAAATTCTGCCAACAACCATACAAGCTTGGAAGAGGACCCTGAGCTTCAGAAAAGCAGATCGCCTGGTTGACATTTTGATTTCAGCCTTCTAAGAGCTTGAACTATTCCTGACTCACAGGAACTCTGAGATGGTACAAGATAATAAATGTGTTTTGTTTTGAGCAACTATGTTGTGGTGATTTGTTACCCAGCACTAGAAAACTAATACATGGGACTCGCCTTTGTAGATATTATTCGGAAAATCTGGGATCAGAATCCAAAGTCCATAATTTAACAAATAATACGGGGGAATTTGATGCAGATAGTCCCTTAAGTAGTTTGAGAAACCCTGAATTACTTTTCACAATTTCCATCTTTCATTAAGATGTAGGAAAAGCTCATCACTGTGATTTTGTGCCCAGGAGAACTGCATGTAGTCAGAGTTGTCATTCCTTCATTTCCTTCAGGAGAACATTACTCACTGAAAGGAGCTTAAAATCTGTAATACCCTGAGAAAGACCCCAAAGCTAGAGAATCTACAAAATCCATGGCACTCGAGACATAAAACAGCTTGTTCCTTCCAAAGATTGGGTAATTCAATCATCTTCCAGAAGGCCACCAGCAGGAGAATGATAGAAATGACGTATTTGCTGTTCATGGAAGGAAAAAAAATGTAATTAGAAGGAAATAAGACAAGATGTTCATAGATAAAGGAGGAAATATCTGCTGGTTTAAAAAATTGTGTGCTAGTTTACTCCTCTGCCAACAATAAGTTTCTATTTTTCAGTAGAAAAAACGTTTTTGCATTCAGCAGGACAGATTTGTTTTTAATGTCTAGAGATAGATCTATAAAGAACAAAGGTTAGTTACTTCAGCAGAACAAGGATGTGTTTATCACTTCACAAACCTAATAACTGATTTCCTAAGAAACAGTTGTGAGCACCAGGGCTGCGGTTATGACTCCAGCACATACATTTTGGCATTTAGGAGCAAATTCGATTTTGTGATTAGCAAGCAAACTGCCTTGCCTGTGCTTATTGGACTATATATTTTTGAAGTGGCTTTGGGGCTTTGGTCTGTAAAGCCTTTTACAGGCTATATTAATCACATTTTTTTTTTTTTACCCAAAGTATACTTTGACGTCATTGAGGAATCAATATAGCTGATTCTGCATTGAAGGCAATGTCTACTGCCGTGTTGATACTATACTTGTTAAATCATGGTATATTTGGGTAGGGAGGATCAAGCTGTCAAATTTATGTGTTCATTTAAACAGGTACACAGAAAGTTTTCTATTTGTCACTCATATCACTTGAAATGAGAACCTAATATTGAAGTACTTTAAAAAATAAAGTTTCATAGTTGATGAAAGGTCAAATAAAGAATTTAAGGCCTTATTACAGCTTTTGAGGGGTAAAGACAAGGGGGTTGAATGAAAAATAACATTTTACTGAAAATAACTGAGAAGCTTTTATTGAACTAGATTTGTACTATTCGTCAAAATGCATTTGAATGGCATGTTAGGATTTACCAAACAAGATTTGTTAAAACCTGACCTGTGACAGGAGACAGTGCTCTAGCTGTTGGCAAACTAAAGCCTGTGGGCCTGTGCGGTCCACAGCCCAATTTTGCATAATCAACAAGCTAAGAATTGTTTTTACATTTTTTAAAAGATTAAAATAGAATATGCAGCAGAACCTGCCTGTGGCCTACAAAGCCTGAAGTCTAGCCCTTTCCAGAAAAAGAGTTTGCTGGTTTCTGCTCTAGAACTAGGCAGGACAATTTGCTGAGAACCACATGGCTAGTTATAAAATTTATAAAGATCTCTCTTACCAACACTGCTCACAGGCTTTCCATAATAAAGTACTACAGTCTAGGTGACTTACACAGCAGAAATTCATTTTCTCATAGTTCTGGAGGCTGGAAGTACAAAATCAAGATGTTGGCAGGGTTGGTTGTTTTAGAGATCTGTGAGCGAGGGGTCTATTCTAAGCCTTCCTCCGTGGCTTATGTGCCTATCTTCTCCCTGTATCTCTTCACTCTGTCTTCCCTCTGTATGTGTCTCTGTGTCTAAATTTCCCATTTCCCACAGTCATCTTGGATTAAAGACCCATCCTAATGGCCTCATTCTAACTTGATTGACTCTATAAAGGTCCTATCTCCAGATAATGTCACATTCTGAGGTACTGGGGGTTCAGATGTTAATATATGAATTTGGGGAGGGACAATACAATTCAACTCATAACAGTAGAATTCTCTAATATCCTCCACATCGCTCAAATAAAATTTTAACTTGAGGGGCACCTGGGTGGCTCAGTCGGTTAAGTGTCTGCCATTAGCTCAGGTCATGGTCCCAGGGTCCTGGGATCTAGCCCTGCATTGGGCTCCCTGCTCAGCAGGAGTCTGCTTCTCCCTTTCCCTCTGCCCCTCCTCCCTGCTTGTGCTCTTTCTCTCTCAAATGAATAAATAAAATCTTAAAAAAAATAGAAATAAATAAAATTTTAATTTGAGAGAGGCCTAAATAGGTCATATGATTTGCCCAAGGCCAAATGTCTAATACCCACAGAAATAAGATGCAAATCCAGAATTTATTGCCCCAAGTATATTTTCCACTTCTTTCAATTGCCCTGAGGAAAAAAAATAATATGCATATCACACATTATTCATTCATTCAGTTATTCAAGTCTATAAATATGTATATATTATATGACATGCATGCTTATACAACTAAGTCATATCCCTCTGTATCGGGAGATATGTATGTGCAGATAATAATAATAAAAGGTGAAAGGTGATGAATGTCATTACAAAATATTGGTAACTCAAAGAAGAGGAGGTTTTATTTCCTTCATAAGTACACTTTTAGTTCAAGTGGCTTATGTCTTATGGTGTGGGTCCCCTCAAGATTCTGTTAAGATAGAAATTTCCTCTCTTCACACTCTGGAACCAGAATTTTGAAATGCCACTACAAGTTAGGATCTATCTTTTTTGGGTATCTTCTCTAGTAACACATGGTAGGATTCTTTAAATCGGGACATTGGAAAGATAATAGAAAAGAAAAAGGCTAAGAATGGAATCTCTAACATGCGATGAGAAGTGTATAGCAAGCATTAATAGGAGCTCAGGCAACAAAGTAAAATTAATATGCACTGTGACATTTGGCTATTAATTTCTGCTCCTGTCTTATACTTCAGGAATCTAGTCACCAGGTAGCTCAATTCAAAGAGACCTGTTTAGTTTAGTTTTGTTTGTTTGCTGTGATTGCTGTTGTTCTTGTCATTCTGATATTCTGGATCTGGTCATTGGAATCTGCTTTTCTCTGATTTCCTTAATTATGCTCTGATCTATTGGATGGCCATTTTCTTTTATTAAGGAACTTAATGTCATTATCCGGGAATTCTCAGGATCACTTTAAACAATTTCTAAAGGTTTCTACTAACTATATTCACCACTTAATCTCTCCAGGCATGCTCCCTTTCCGAATACATGGTCTTTACAAAATGCTGGGCTCCTGCCTCTGTTCTCTGCCCTGTGGTAAGAGCTCAGCCCCCGGCTCAGCTAAACTAAGCTACTTGGTAGAAGGACTTTCACAGCTCCTTGATTTTGGTAAGAAGAGAACTGCTTCCAAGATGAAGCTAAACTGAGAGAGTTTCTTCCACTGCACAGATGTCATTGATTTACTTATATTTCCTGTGATAAACTATTGACTGTCTCCTCCTAGCCGCCACCACCTAGAGTTTTATTGTTTAACTACAGCAACCCTATTTTTGAAACATCCGACCATGATACATGAGTTCATCATCTTTTTAAGTGCATTATCTAATTAGAGACCAGAGGAAAAAACACATTCAAAGTGACTGTTCCAACCTAGTTGGACCAGCCTTCTCTCTGCACTGTGGTTTAACCAGAAAGATAAATATTAGCCTTTTTTTCCAGTTAGGCTTACAGAGTTACAGGTGTCTAAACAGTTGAAGCAAAATATTTACATTGAATTGTATAACCAGCATTTTGTAGCTGTTGTCCAAACTGTACTAAGAAATGCCAAGAGTCCATGTTACTTAGTGGATATTTTTTAAAGATTTACTTTTATGTCTGAGTAAATACACATTTCTGTATACATGTAGACATTTACTCACTACCCCTCTTTTCTGTCTCAATAAAAAAATTGATTTGTTTAAAAATCTGTTATTAGTTTTGTATATAACATTACTTTGGTTGTATTTGTATATAATTTGTACATATAATCTGTACATAATTACAGTGATTTACACTAATTACTATGCCTTCTTTTTTTGAAATTAGGGAATCAACAACACACAATAAAAATGTGTGTGCAGTACTATTTTGCTTTTACAACCTAAATCCAGGCGTTCTGCTCATCAGAACTCTAGAATAGTTGAACCCTTCCTTCCCTGAAGATCCTGGCTAAAGTTGACTAGAGACTGAAAGTGAGAGGAGTGTAAGACTTCTCTGTGGGACACTGTGTCATTCACACTACGTAGCATATCCCCCAAAGCCCTAGGAAACCCATGTCAGGGAGTGGGATTTGAAGAATTCTCCATACCAGGTAGTCATGGTGGGATTCCTCCCAATTCCAGGAGGTGCTAGGAAATCTCAACGTGATTCTCACAATAGAGTTCTGCTGGCAACCTGTGGAAACCACTGGAAATCTCAACATGCTCAGTTTTGAGGAGGATAAAGTGGTGAATTTGCTATCTCTAGGAACTTCAAAGTGGAAGGGAGCTTTTGAGGCTTGAGGACTACTCTAATATTGTGACTGTCTATAATTTAGAGGTGGGAGGCAGGGATTGCTTCTCCCCACGTGGCCAAACATGTGAATTGCTACAACAGGTAAAATACATCTGTTTGTAAATACTGGTAATGCTTCACATGGAACCTGCAAATCTTAATTTAATGCCATGGGATAAGGCCCAGAGACTTCCATTTTCAACAAGCATTCTGGTATTTTTCATTCTGGTGATCTTTCCTTTGAGAAACCAAATTGAGAAGGTAACAATTTTTAGTATTATCTCATTATTTACATAAGTGGAAAGAATTATTTTGCTGTTAAATCAAATAGGAAAAAATAATTTAAAATAATAAATAATAACCCTGTATTTATCCTGTCTATCCCAGTATATCACATAGGATTTAAAAAAAATAGATTTTTCTATTCAAATTACCTAGTAATGCTATTTTATCAATTCTATGGAGGTATAATATATGTATAATTATTGTCTACAAAAACAGCATCCTATTTTAAGTGTACAATTTTATGAGTTTTGACAGATATACACACCCATGAAACCACTACCACAGTCAAGAAATAAAACATTTCTGTTACCCTTAAGAGTTTCCTCATGTCCTTTACATTTTATTCCTCCCAATGCTTTTGTCCCCAGACAACCGCTGATCTGCTTCTTTTCACTTTCTCATGCGCTTATTGGCCATTCTTGTATTTCTTTTGTTAAGTGTCT
Source organism: Mirounga leonina (assembly GCF_011800145.1). Classification (NCBI taxonomy): domain Eukaryota; kingdom Metazoa; phylum Chordata; class Mammalia; order Carnivora; family Phocidae; genus Mirounga; species Mirounga leonina. The sequence continues at coordinate 16,092,196 of NW_023270431.1, forward strand.
GGTCAAATATTTGTCCATTTTCTATTGATTATCTCCTTATTATTGAGTTTAAAATTTCTTTATATTATTCTGGATCCAAGTTCTTTGTCAGTTATTTACATGGAGAATATTTTCTCCCAGTCTGTGGATTATGTCTTCATTTTGTTAATGGCATCTTTCAAAGAGAAAACTTTTAATTTTGATAAAGTTTAAGTAGTGCCACATTAGGGGCTCAACACTGGTGTCTGTGGGAGCAGATGGGACATTCAGGGTCAGCAGTAGCTAGATTGGCCCTGCTAGGAGGGAGTCTGGGCTGGAGGACCCATGTGTAACCTCTGTCTCTACCCCTGTGGCCACTTCTATCAAGTGTTCATCATGCCAGTGCTGGAGTAGCTAGTTAGGAAGGCCAGGTGACATCAACTGGCCTAGTTGTGGTACTTGTTTGTGTGGTGCCTCTTCCATGGAGGGTAATTTTTCAGTGATAGACTAAAATACACCATGATACACATTTTGCCCCTTTTCATTTCTCCATCTTGTCTCCAAGACTTCCTAGTCTTCAATCTTCTACTTTTTTTTTTTTTTCTTTTTACTTCTGATTGTTTGGTCATACCATTGGCGACTGCCCAGAAATCTCTATATATTCTTGCCTTGAGCCACTTCTCTTTTCATATAAAGTAAATGTCTAAGTGCACCATTCACTACTCTGCCCATAAAGAACATTTTCCCTCTCCTGCTGTCTTTCTGTTATAGATCTGAATTGTAATCCAACTAGTGTCTATTTTTTGGCTTGCATGCATATCTAAAATCCAAGCTCAGGTTTTTCTTCTTCCTTCAGCCGGTTGTATGGGACCTCTTATATTATAAGGTCATAGGTGCAAACCAGGGAATGGTGTTGGTACAACTGTGGTGAGTGACATGGACATTTGTGCTTTCTGCTCATGCTTTCATCTGGTCCTGTTCAAGATCTATCCCAGACATACATTTTCCTTCTTATTAAGGATTACTGTTGGACCCATCCCGCTTTATGAATTGATGCATCCAACAGAACACAACTCATACTAAGCAGCTTCATATGTATAATCATGTAATGGCCATGGTTAAATGGCTTGTCTTTAACAGAGCCTAGTGATATGGCACATCATTCTATACATGATTTTATTTCAGAATGATTCTCCTACTGGCATTTGCCAAAAACTCCACATTCTTTCCCCACAAATACAATGGGATCCACTGGACCATGGATACATGAATGGTCTATGTGGTAGGGCTGATTGCAATTAACCTAGACACCGTGTAGAGCTCTTTCCCTGCTCCAGGTCCCACTCAAAGCTGGCAAACATACGTATCACCAGGACTGAAGTCTAGAGAAATTCTCCTAGTCATGGACTATTTTGCCTCCAGAACCCAAAAAAGCTTACTAGACACTGCTGATGCAAGATGCAGCATTTTTCTTTTCCTTTTGGAGATAATATCCTGATATTCTCTGACCATTAGATCCATAAAATTTTCACTGAAGTGGTAGCTCCCAAGTCTTTGTAAGATTTCTCTCTTTTCTATTGTAACACATGTGTCTTATCAAAGCCCATGTGTACTAGCCACCTCTCTTCATGTTATTTGGTCAAGATGATATCATTGATGGAATGTATCATCAGTGCCATGTTCTGTGGGATGTCTTGGCAGTCCAGATTTCTTTGGACTATATTATAACAAAGTGGGAGAGTTGATGTAGATCTAACGGAAAACTGTAAATGAATACTATCATCTGTTTCATGCGAATATGAACTGTTCCCAGCCCCCTTTCTTAATCAGAATGAAAAAGAATGCATTTACCAAGTCAGTTATCTAAGCCATGTACCTGAAGTTTTATTAATCCACCCTAACTGTATCATGTCTGACATAGCAACTGATATTGGGTCAACTAATTAATTAAGCCTGCAGTCTTCAGTCATTCATCAGGATCCATACAGATTCTGCAGGGGCAAATATGGTAGAATTAAATGGAGATAAGATAGAAACTACCAGGTGTGCATCCTAGAGGACCTTAATGGTGGTACCAATCTCTTCTATCTCCCTTGGAATACAATATTGATTTTGACTTAATATCTTGGTCAGTAGTGAGAAGTTTCAGATGTTCCCACTTGGCTTTTCCCACTATGAAAGCTCTTACCTTATAGGTCAATAATGTGTTGGCGGGTTTTACTTCAACTGCTAAGTACTGCAATTTTAATTATGTACTTGGAGACTGGGGAAATTACCACTGGGTGGGTATACAGACCCAATGGGTCCACTCCTATTTGGACTTTAGTCATAATTCCATTTTATTATATGGTGCCCATTAGCTCCCATTCTAAAAGCGGGCCATAATGATGCTTTGGATCTCTAGAGATCGATAACCTATTTCCAACAGTACTCAAAATGTTTGGGTATTCTCCTTTTCACAGTGTAGTCAAACCAAGTAAATGGTTTTGTGTTCCTTTGGGGAAGGACTGGGGAAATCATTACATCATATTAAATACTTATCACAGTATCATATGTATCAATATATGTATCAATGTGTTCTAGATCTGAAAATAAACTTAGGTCTGGGAACTTAGCAATAGGTCATGACTTTATATTGGGCCAACTGTCCTTAAATCCCTTCTCCTTCATTCTTGTCTTTTACATTTTTGTACTGGATTCTAATCAGCACTTGTGTTACATATTGTCTAATTTGCTGCTAGGGATACCACCATGCTTTATTAACCATCTGTACAGTGGGTACAGCCTGCTTCAGTGCTCCTCTTACCTTACCTTATCTTACCTTAGGCCTCCTGGCTTCTTGTAGTTAAGCACTGACCCCTGATCCCATCATCCCCATGGATATTAATGAGGCCAGCTCTATGACTGCCTCTCCTTCCATCAACCCTGACCTGTGGAGGGACCATACTGGACTTATTATTTATACTGGTCCTTCATTCACTAGAGCATATATAATGACCTTGATGAATGATCTGTGCCACTTGTTGCCTTCTTGGGGAGATACATCTGAAAATCTTCCAGAATGGGGAAAGGTAGGACTGCCTTTGTCAGGTTCAAAGGGTTGGAGGTCATCTGCTGAGCCCCTCAGGGGAGTTCATACAGATGTCCTTATGTCATGTCTCAGAATCCCACATTACTCATAACCAGGGCCCTGATCCTAACAAAACAGATCTGCCATGGCTGAGATTCAAACATCTCTCGAGCTCTGCAACTCTATCAGGTCTTCACTTTCTTGATTATCTTTCTCAAAACAAACCATTTACTACTTGTCAGTGGTTTTCAGTTTCTCATAATCTCTCTTCAAGCCATTCGTCCAAATTAGCAATAACCAGTCAACTTCACTGTCATTGTATATGTGGATTCCCCCCATTTTCCAAATGCTTGGATCACTAGACCTAGAGTGGCATTCCTCTCTACTGGGACATTTTCCCAGGTCATTACTAGGGAAAGTTTTAACTGTTGTCTTGTGCTAGGGACTATCTGTACCTCATTTGTCTTCTCTGTCTACTGTGTAATGAGTCCTAAATTCAAATTTTATTACCTGTGTTCTTGGACCACTCTCAGTACCACTAGTGTTAGTTTGGGTCCTCTGAGAAGCAGGTGCTAAGACAGGATTGTATATCTAAGGATTTATTTGGGGAAAATGCCTATAAGGGAAAATGGGATGGAGCCAGAGGAGGTGGTAGGTAAAACTATGAGACCGTAATGCAGGAATAACCCCTATGGGGTAGAGAAGAAAGGGTGGTATAGAGGGAGTCTCAGAGTACAATACATTTCTAGGAAAGTTTTGACCAATCCCATGGGGAGTCCTTAAACCAAAGTCACTCGACAGAGGAGTCCCACTTCTCATAGGAATGGACCCGCTTTAGTATCCCTGCCATACTCAGTAATTTTCTGGGAGCAGCTGTGGGAAGCATGGTCTCAGTACAATTGCAATGACTTCAGAGTACAGCAGCTGAGGCTGTCTGTCAATTATGTTCCCCATAACAGGAGATGTGAATGGTCTCTTTTCATGGCCACCACACACACTTATGAAAAAACATTTCCAGGCAAAAATAAAATTCCTTTCAATATATGTACAGGTGTTAAATACATAAAAACAAACCATACTATTTCATTTGAATATTATATTTGGCTGCGCATAGCTTAAAATTTGTTATATCAGTGATCCTGGAAGGTCATTTGACTTGCTAAATATGGCAAAATAGGGTTTGGAATGGCATCATGGCCCATTTGCTGGAAAATCTGGCATTGGTTTTGGAAAGTTAGAATGGTGTATAGGTGAGAGGCAGAATTAGAGATTTTATACCAACAGGTGAAGGTCAAATGGAGTTCAAGGATGAACTTCTTGTGTAAAGAGTTCAGGTCAAGGGGATGAAGGAATGGTAAGACAGGGCTTTATTATCTAATCTCCATACTAAGGGTTGTAAACATGTCTCAAAATGTAAAATACTATCAGCAGTAAAATCCTAATGATCCAAGAAGGGACTGTTTCTTTAGGAAGGCTCTGCTCTCTTGATGTCTCTGGCTCTGGTTACTTGCTTTTGTTTTCTGTTATCACTTTTTCTTCATGTCTATATGCTTCTCTATTTCACACACACACACACACACACACACACATCTGCCTCATTCTTTCTGTTGATTCTTTTACTCTCTACTTCTCAGTCTCTCCTTTCTTTTCTCCTTGCTCCCCTTTTTTTTTTTTCTCCCCTTTAAGGTCATGATAGTTGAACCATAATATAATAGTCACAATGAAGTGAGAAAAGGAGAGATTGGCAAAGCTGACTAAAAATAAGCAATCAATCCAAAAGGTTATGGGAGAACTGGTAATTATAGATGAATTCAATCTAATAAATTTTGTTACAGAGAGAAATATAAAAAAGAGCTAGTAAGTTTTAAGGAAGTCTGGATGTGAATCAGATTTTAATTAATTTCCCTATATTTTCAGGGAGCTCTTAGTGCTCTCCTGTCAATAAAATCATCTGGAAGAATCTTTCTGTTCAAATTGTACCAACAGAGGAAAAGCTTACTGTTAACTGGGAATTTGTTTTTCAGTTGGGAGTCTGGTTCCAGTTGTATAACACTATATGCAGTAACAAAAAAAATTATATGTTCTCTCATAATTATATTGTAAACCAATGAAAAACTAAAATTTGAAATAGAAAAAAAGAATGTCTTATATTCTGAAATAAGCCGATGATGTCTCAACAATACACAGTGTGAAGAACATAGATAATCTATAGTCTGAACTTCTAAAATTAATTTGTTTTGATAGACCTCACCACTGATCTGCAGGTTTTATTAAACTCTGAGACCCTGCTAGTGATTTTAATAGTTCCTCCCCACTCCATACACACACACACACACACACACACACACACACACACATTCCAAAATCAAATTAGCTTGTTCTTGGTTCTTACTGGTTCTTATTCCATTTTTTTATCCTCTTCAGTATGGAACACAGTGCCTTGGAATGAATTCACCTCACTATAATGTGAGATGTCTATCCCCAGACAATTCACATGCAAAGAATTTTGGAAAACTGGATGCATTCAATGATATCTCATTCAAAGTAGACAGTTATTTAGCTGTCTGAGAGTGGAAATTATTTTCTGTCAACAACTAGGTATTTTTTGCCCAATGTTTGCTATCTCCAGGGGCAAAGTGAAATGAAAAACTGAGATCCTCATAGGTTTTTCGGAGATGAGTTAAGTCCTGAGTATAGTCAAATATGAAGCTAGGATCCTCTTCAGCTAAGTATATCTCCTAAGGGAAGGACAGTGTCTGATCTTTTGCACAAGAATAAACTACAGATTCTTATCTCCTTAGTGTGCCAGTGGGGACACCAGCTGACTTGCATTTTCTCAATCTGTCACCAGTCCCTCTTGCTGCTACTGTTGTTGCTGCCAATAGTCTTTCTGCCTTCAGGACTTTTATAGTTTGCCATGTTAGTGTCTGTCAACCCCAAATTCAAAGTTACCCTTTCGTGGGTTCTTTTCCTTGAGCTTTTAATTGTTGCCAGGTACTGTTTTAGAAGTAACTTATTTTTTTTTTTTTTAATATCCTATGTCAAATGCCATGTGGTATTAGCATTTGAATATTTTTTAAAGTAGTACACAGTGGATTCAAATAACTTGTGGGGAGATCATTCGAAACAAACTTTGAAAGTGCCCTAGATACTTAAAAAGTAATTAAATGTGTTTGAGAAACTGTTCAGGTCCTGCTGTTGCTTCTCATTTATTGGATATTTTGAAATTTAATATGATATTAGTTTCTGCCTAATTAAAATTGAGTGCTAAAATTGTCAGTATAATGATTATGAAGATTTGTTTGAAGCTAAAAAACAGAATCCGGCATACAGGGTTTTCCTGCTTGCAGAAAGCTACTCTCCTGAGACTCAGAATGAAACAGACAATGTGGTTGCTTTTGTTGGTGAAGCAAATTCCTGGTGATGATTGTGTGCAGATCAGAATGATAATTATGGTAATAATATCTGTTGAGAGATTGAAATTGTAAAATATACCTGGCTTAAATGCTGAGAAAAATAGAAATTGTGAACTTTGGCCATTTTTAAACTGTTAAAGTGAGAGGGAAGCCTTTATATCATTAACCTAAAAAAAAAAAAAGAAAGAAAGAGAAAAAGAAAAAAAGAAAGTGACTTCCTTTTATTGAGGTATAATTGAAATATAACATGTCAGTTTCATATGTACAACATAATGACACAATGATTCAATATTGGTATATATTGCAAAATGATCACCACAGTTAAGTCTAATTAACATCTGTCATCATCCACAGTTAGGAATTTTTTTTTTCTTATGATGAGAATTTTTAAGATTTACTTTCTTGGCAACTTTCCAACATGCAATACAGTATCATTAACTATAGTCACCATGCTGTACATTACATCCCCATGACTTATTCATTTTATAACTGGAGGTTTGTACCTTTTGATCACTTTCACCCATTTCGCATGCCACGCACCCCGCCTGCATCTGGCAAGCACTAGTCCAAAAATGTGACATTAAAGAAAGGGTGACATTTTAATATTAGATCATCTATTTAGGCTATCCAATTTGATGTGATGCAGCTTCACTGTTATTGGTTGTGAACTTCTGAAAGAGGCTAGCAATATCTTAGAAATGCCAAGTATTATTGATTGAATTATCTTCCTATCTGCTTACAAGCTCCAGAGGCCAGGTGCTCTGCCTTGTCACCCTTTGGATCTCCCTTCCTTCGTTCTTTGCTGCTTCTTACTACTTTTCCACTGCCTACATACTCACTCTGCATTTAGCAGAGCACTTCACCCAGAGCAAGGATATCTAAATCCTTATTTTTGTAGTCATTTTAAGCATTAGTTATGTTATCAAAAGTTTGAAGATGTTTTGAAAAGAGAGTATCAAACAAGTGTTGAAGCTCACTGGAATTCATATATTCATAATATTTTTTCTGCAGGTAATTTAGAAAAAAATTATCTAGCAAGGAAAAAAAAAGTGGGGGGAGGGTGCCTGGGTGGCTCAGTTGGTTAAGCGTCTGACCTTGATCTCGAGGTTGTGAGATTGAGTCCAGCACTGGGCTCTGTGCTGGGCATGGAGCCTGCTTAAGATTCTCTCTCTCCCTCTCCCTTCCACCCCTCTCCCCTCCCTCTCTAAAGAAAAAAAAAAAAAAAAATTCTAGCAAGATTTCATCTTTTGTATATTTCAGTAAATATTGCTCTATATAGTGGTGTGCTGGTAAATGTTTACCAAAAGAATGTTTCTCAAAAGAAAAGACAAAAAAAAAAAAAAGAAGACTGATATGTAGCATTTGCTGATTTCCGTGGTGTAAATCCTTCCACCACAGCTGATTTCAAGCTACCCATGTGAAGTCACCAAATGGGAACTTAGGGAAAAATGTGGAAGTAAGTAAGTAAGTAAGATCTTGGAAGTGAGTGTGAGCTGACTTCAGCACCCCACTGCCTCTGGCCGAAGCTATTGTTGCCTTGTCCAAGTTTCTTATGACCATACAGTTTCATTGCACCCTGCCCTCATTTCCAACAGCTAGTTTTTGCATCTCTCTGAGAGTTATCTGTGTATGTGGGATCCCTTTCTACTTGAGCCGGAAGTGCCAAGAACTGATTTCCCCTGGCAGCTGCATTTGACCAATTACTGACAGTAGTTGCTGCATAAATTCACCATCTCCCTCAAGTCTGATTGGATAAGTTAGATGTCTGTGCTCTAAAATGGCTCCCATTGTTCTCCAGCAGTGAATTTCAGGGTAATGCATTCTATATTGGTTGTTTTCCCTTCCCTTTGTTATTTTCCTCCTCATTTATAGGTATTTCCCAAATCAACCCTAATAAAACTATTTGCATTGAATCCTGTCTCAAGATCTACTTCTGTTGGAGCTCAAACCAATTCAAACACCTTCTGTTCACTTCAATTTCTACCTTTTGCAGATGTCTTTGGAATATTACTGTCTATATTCCCTATTCATATATCTATTTGGTATTTCCCATCATTACTTCAAACTCAAAATGATCTCTAATTCTGTCAGATTCCTTTTCTTACTATATCATTTCTATCAGAGGTAGGATGGCTTTAGGTACTTCTTGCTGTGGCTAAAAATATCAACATATCATAGCATTAGGCCTCCATTAAAGGAGGTCTTGTAATGAAGAGAATTTGCTACCAAAATACGACCTACTCGCAGACCTGGACAAGATAGGCTCTGATTCTTTTGTTGTGATTTCAGGTTGTATTTTAAGAAATGTGGACATCCAAGACTGAGCAAAGGACTATATGTAGGGGAAGTAAGTCCAAAGAACAGAGCAAGAGAGACATGGAAAATATCTTACTGATTTCAACCAAACTTAAATTTTTTGAGGTGTTTTAGATATAATATATGTGTTCTTGTAATTACTTCCTCTTTTTTTCTTCTATGCTGGCAATATTTTCTCTAAATTACTTATAAACATAAATTTGTTTCATTGTATTTTGTTGCTCAAGTATTTTTGTGGTTTTTTTTTTTTGTTTCCTTTTTTTTTCCACACGAAAAAAATCTACTCCATGGGGCACCTGGGTGGCTCAGACGGTTAAGCGTCTGCCTTCAGCTCAGGTCATGATCTCAGGGTCCTGGGATTGAGCCCTGCATCGGGTTCCTTGCTCAGCAGGGAGTCTGCTTCTCCCTCTTTCTCTGCTGTTCCCCCTGCTTGTGCTCTCTCTCTCTGTCAAAAATAAATAAAATCTTTAAAAAAAAAATCTACTCCAAAATACAGCTATGGTCACAAAAGAGTAATTTTAATGTCAGTCTCCATTTTCAAACTGGGAATAAACATTTACCAGGAAAATGAAAAAAAATCTACTAGAAGGAAACTTCTGAAATGTTTGATTTGTAAAAAAAAAAAAGTCTCGGGGCGCCTGGGTGGCTCAGTTGGTTGAGCGACTGCCTTCAGCTCAGGTCATGATCTTGGAGTCCCTGGATCGAGTCCCGCATCGGGCTCCCTGCTTGGCGGGGAGTCTGCTTCTCCCTCTGACCCTCCCCCCTCTCATGTGCTCTCTCTCTCTCTCTCTCATTCTCTCTCTCAAATAAATAAAGTCTTTAAAAAAAAAAAAAAGGTCTCTCCTACAACCCATAACACATGCATAATGACAATTTCCTTCCTCCACACTGGCAATGGCAACAACATAAGAATAGGAGCAAAAACTCAAGGAAGAATATACAAAAAAAAAAAATTATATTTTCCTCTCTCATGATGTACATTTTGCCTAATTATGACAGAAGAGATGCCATCTGTGTGAGACTGCTGGCTCAGAATTGCTTTGATTCTTCTCATGTATGCCACGGGAGCCATAAATCCTGTAGTAGTAAAGACAGGAAATGAAAGTACAGTTCAGATTTGAAGCCTGACTTTCAGTGCTTCCTCTAGTTTATTAAGTTATGGGAGTGATGTCATAAGACAGCAACATAAGATACTGACTTTGTTTTCCTTCATAAGAACAACTAATAACTATTCCAGAACAAGACACCACTCGAAGAATCCTCAAACATGGGGTGAGGCTGAAACATCCCCCTACCCTGCACCACAGAGACCAAGATGGACTGCATTAGAGGGGTAAGAGGAGTGGCTGCATGTTGACTGCATTGTCCCTCCTCCAGGTCAGCCCAGCCCAGCACCTTGAGAGGTTTCCCCTGAGCCCCTGGTTTCTCCAGTGGGAAAGAGAACAGGGCAGGGGACAGCCAGCTCCCTCCCCCCAGCATTAGGGTCACATTGTGGGGACCTCTACTCTGTTCTCACACCATGGGGATTGAAGAGAAATATTTGGGGGCTCAACCAGTGGTAATCACAGAGAAGCAGGGAGGAGCTCAGAACAACCAGCACACAGATCTAGTAGACTGAGTTCTTATTTGCAGTGCTCAGTAGGAATCCCAGCCAGTGGTTTTGCTCATCTGGAGAACAGGGATGGGGATGTACTCTGAGCATGGAACTTGGTGGGGTGTACATGTGCCTGATTCAGATACTCAAAAGAGAAATTTTGCCTACCCTCAAGCCTGTTTTGCTCACACCCACACAAGGAGAAGAATCACCGTCCCCCTGTTGTGGAGAGGGTCTTCTGGCCCCTTCTGAGCAGAAGGGCTGGCCACAACTCCTGGAAGCTGTGTGGCCCTGGGGCACTCAGGCAAAATTAATCACTCCTAGAGCTAAGTCAGTGCTGGGCATGGAGACTCCCCATGCTATCAGAAGCCAGGGGATTAATTCATAGCCAAGGCTGAAGGTAGCTCCCAGCCCCTCCCAATCAGAGAGTCTGTTTGGGAAATTGAGTGTAGCCTAGAGTGGACCCTCCCCTCTTGCCCAGGCAAGAGAGCTGAGACATAGCCCTTCCTACTGTGGAGAGTTTCTTCCAGTCCCATCTGACCAGAAGAGACGGGGTGACAACTCCTGGAAGCTGTGCAACCCCGTGGTGCTCTAATCTAGCGAAGGGCAAGCAGAATCAGTAGTTTGCAAAACGAAGCCAGTGGCCCTGGCTCAGCCAGGGAACTTGAGATGCAGGTTGGCTTGAGTTGAAATAACAAACAAAGAGCTTTTTTTTTTTTTTTTTTTTTTTAAGATTTTATTTATTTATTTGACAGAGAGAGACACAACGAGAGAGGGAACATAAGTAGGGGGAATGGGAGAGGGAGAGAAGCAGGCTTCCTGGACCCTGAAATCATGACCTGAGCTGAAGGCAGACGCTTAACGACTGAGCCACCCAGGCGCTCCACAAAGAGCTTTACCAGCTTTAAAGCTTCTTCTTCCACGGCACCTGGGCAGGATATCTAATTTGTTGCCCTAGTCATCGCTGAATATAGCCTTTAGTCTGTCTAACCAGGGAAGCTAACCATAACAATAGACAAAACAATAGGACAAAATCAAGAGCCCAGAATAAACCCAAGCATATATGGTCAACTAATATTTGACAAGGGAGCCAAGAAAACTCAGTGGAGAAAAGACCATCTCTTCAATAAATGGTTGTGGGATAATTAGATATTCACATGCAAAGGAATTAAACTGGATCCATATCTCACACCACTAACAAAAATTAAGTTGGACTGGATTAAAGACTTAAATGTAAAACCTGAAACCATGAAGAAAACAGAAACAAAGCTCCTTGACATGAGTCTCGGCAATGATTTTTTGAATATGACACCTAAAGCATCAGTAACAAAATAAAACAAGTGGGACTGCATCAAACAAAGAAGTCTCTGCACAGCAAAATAAACATCAACAAAGTAAAAAAACAACCTACAGAATGGGAAAAAAATGTTTGCAAACCAAATATCTGATAAGGGGTTAAGATCTAAAATATGTAAAGAATTCATACAATTCAATAGCAAAAAAGCAACCCAATTAACAAATGGGCAAAGGACCTGAATAGGCATTTGTCCAGAGAAGATATATGAAAGGCCAACATCACTAGTCATTCAGGAAATGCAAATTAAAACCACAATGAGCTATCACCTCACACCTGTTAGAATGGCCATCATAAAAAAAGACAAGAGGTAAGTGGTGGCATGAATATGGAGAAAAGGGAGCACTTAAGTACGGCTGGTGAGAATGTAAATTGGTACAGCTACTATAGCAAACAGTATGAAGGATCCTCAAAAAATTAAAAATAGAAATAGCACATGATCCAACAGTTCCACTTCTGGGAATATATTCAAAGGGCATGAAAACATTAACTTGAAAAGATATCTGCACTCTCAGGTTCACAGGAACATTATTTATAATAGCCAAGACGTGGAAACAGCCTCAGTGTCCATTGAAAGATGGATAGATACAGAAGTATATATATATGTGTGTGTGTGTGTGTGTATAATGGAGTATTATTCAACCATAAAAAAATGAGGAAATTCTACCATTTGTAACAAAGGGAACTTGAATGCATTTATGTTCAGTGAAATAAATCAGAGAAAGATAATTACCATATGATCTCACTTATATGTGGCATCTTAAAAAAAAAAAAAAAACTCATAGAAAAAGACATCTGTGATTACCAGAGGTGGAATGTGGGGGTGGTGGAATTGGAGGAAGGTGGTCAAAAGGTACAAACCTCTGGTTATAAGATAAGTCAGTACTAGGGATGTCCTGTACAACACAATTGACTATACAGGAAAGTTGTTTAAGAAATTAAATCCTGAGTTCTCATCACAAGGAGAATTTTTTTTTTCCATTTTTCTTCTTTCTTTTTACTGTATCTGTATGAGAAGATGGATGTTAGCTGAACCTATAGTGGTAATCATTTCACAATATATGTAAATCAAACCATCATGCTATACTCTTTAAACTTAAACAGGGATGTATACCAATTATTTCTCAATAAAGCTTGGGGGGAAAATGTAAGTTCTACATTTAGCCAGGTACTTGAATGTCACCATGTGTCTTGTGAAGTCAGTTTACTGACACCTGGAGTGAGCCCTTTTTTAGACACTTGGCAATGATATGCTTTTGAGGTCAAAATTAAATCTTGAAGTAAAGTACTTGTCAACGCACGATTTGCTCTGGCTCTTATCACAGGTTAGCTGTTCTCATTTTAAGTGAAATTAGAGCAGCATTTTTCTTTCACTCAGAGCTCTTAGAGCAGCTTTCAAGCATGGGTAGGTTGTGGAGACTGAGGGTTGGGCCTCAGTGAGAACATGTGTTTAATTAGTGAATGTTGAATTACAGGAAAATTAGGGAAGATATATGTGGAAGAGTCAAGTACTATATGAATTAGACAAATTGTTTTTGATATTTTGAGTTATTGAATAAACAAATCATTCAGTGACATTTTTATTCCTTTGGCAATAATGATCCCAAACAAGGAATGACCAGTAGTTGATATTATTGGCACTAGATGATACCGTTGGGCTTTGTAATAGAATGAGAGTAATACAAATCAAATAAACTTCTTCTTAGGAAATTTTTATTGAGATTTTCTACATGGGGAAGGATGCCACTTTTCATAATTATATCAGCCGACATAAAAAGTTTAATCATGGGGTGCCTAAAAAAATGTTTTATCATGATATGTTTACTGCCACATTTTCTTATATTAAGACTTCTGATCTTTGACTTAATACTTGTCTTTGGTCACCAATTCACATTGCTAAACAGTGGCTGAAGTGGGGTTTTTGTTGTTTGTTTCTGAGGAAGTTGTTCTTTTCTGTGACTGCTATTATGGCCATTGTTAAAGAGAAAGGGCAGCAGATGATTTATTAGGGAATAGGATCATGAAAATTTAATGAAGTTGTTTTCTGATTATATGGAGTCATGTAAGTGGCCTATTGTAGTTTTCTAATATTGCATAGATTTTGTTCTTAAGTATCTTTCGGCATTTTAGAAGATTTTTTTTTTCACAATGCCAAAATGACACATGCCTGTGAAAAAATGAAAAAAAATTATGTTAAATAAAAACCCTAATATAGTCCTGTGTCAAATTTTGGAGGCCTCAAACTGAACACTGAATACTACAGAACACTTCAGCAGGATCTAGAAGAGCAGAATTATCATTAATGGGGCAGCATTGGGTTACCTACCGGGTGTAGGCAGAATTTAAGCTGATATTTTCTTCGGTTCCTTTCCAGTTTCTAGATTCTACCTTCTTATCCTACGCGTAGTTCCTTATGCTTTTTTCTTGATACCTATTGACTCCTATTTTGACAGTTCACTCAGGTCTCTCCTAACAGAACTTTAATTTCCTTAGAGAAACATTTGTCAGTTGGAATACAGAGGCATGGATGACACCCAAAGCTCAAGCTTTCTGGGTACAAATTCTATTTTCCAGTGCATTCAAATCATCCTCTGATTAGTCAAGTTCAGATAGGTGTAGGCAGATCATATGAGACTGAGGAACACATAAGCAATCCTCCAGTCCCCTCTTTTATTTTCATCAAACGGACATGCGTGGCTTAACCATCCATAGAGTCATAGAAGGAAGTTCATTTAACTCAAAGAAATTTGAAAATCTTTTATATAGAAAATGATCGAAAGCTAATTTTCATGTCTAATGCAAGCACAAAAACACATGGGCTTAAAACTAGTACCCGAGAATTTTGAGATTTAGGTTACACATAATATGTGCTTGGAAAAGCCACTTAGATCAATATTCCCAAAATATATTCGGAGGAAAACTAGTCTCACAAATTCTACCCCTCAAGTCCTATCTCACTCTCTACTCCCAACTTCATCAAAAGAAAAACAAATATTTGATGGTTTTTAGAAGCCCATCACACTGTATTCTCTCTTGGGGAACTATAATGTAAATTAGTAAAATAAAGTCCTACAGTGCCCTGCAGTGGATTAGCATCTCTAATGCTGTTTGAAGTTCAACATCTTCAAAATCTATTTGATTCTAAGAATTTTATATATATATATATATATATATATATATATATATATATATATATATCACAGCACTCTTTTGAAACTGAAACAAATTATTAATCTTCCTTGGTGGTATCTTTATTACCTGTAAAATGAAGGATCTGAAAATAAGTGAGTAGTTGAGACTTAGGTTTAATGATTATCTAATGGAAAAGTGTATGGAAAAATCCATCCCCATATGGGAGTATACATGAGATGATCTCTCTTTTCAATTTTAATTTTGTGTGATTTTATGACTATATGAACTCCAAGCTTGTTTCCAAGTGGAAAGTGTGCTGACTCGACCATAAGACAGACTGGACTCTGATACCTGATACCGTCTAGAGTTTTAGATCTGTTTCCAGATCTAAAATGACTTAATTCTTAGCAGGCTATATCAGTTAAAGTCTATATCAGTTGAATAATTTACTTAGTAAGTATTGAAATGGTTCATGGAAAGAAATTTGAAAGCCCCGACTCCGTTAAATATCAAGTGTAACTTTACTGTATTAAAAATTTTATGGATTCATTCAGGAGTAGACAGTTAACATGAGTGTTTACAGGAACAATTGCTGCTTTTTTGGTGTTGGTGTTTTGTTTTTTGTTTTTGACATAATTAGGAATTATCTGTGGGGTTAGTGAAGTTGTCCAAATTTCTTTTTTAATGTTAGGTGATATACCTTTAGGCAACTAATGATATGTTATCCCTATTTCTCACCATGTGCACAATTTTTTGTCTTTAAAAAACTTATTTTCTTTATTTTTTAAAAAGATTTTATTTATTTATTTGAGAGAGAGAATGAGAGAGAGAGAGAGCACCTGAGAGGGGGGAGGGTCAGAGGGAGAAGCAGACTCCCTGCTGAGCAGGGAGCCCGATGGCAATACGGGACTCGATCCTGGGACTCCAGGATCATGACCTGAGCTGAAGGCAGTCACTTAACAAACTGAGCCACCCAGGCACCCCTAAAAAACTTATTTTCTTTAAAAATGTCTAAACTTTTTCCCATGTTTTCTGCAACTTATTTTTTCTTTCTCCTTCCTTTAGTTTCCTTCCTTATTTATTAATTTTTATCTTTTTCCTTCATTTCTAAATCTTGTTACAAGATCAGGATTCCAGCAATTGCTAATACAGTTCTTGTTCAAATATCTTTTCTCTCTAAACAGTTGCATGCCAATTACATTTCTATAGATTTATTTCTTTTTTCTTTTTTTCTTTCTGCTTTATAGCTTCAGAAACTTAGAAGGGTCACAGTTTATGCCCAGTATTTCCCTTCTATCTCCTTTTTATAAAACTTCATTTCTTTAAACTCATTCTACAGGACATTTCTGTCTCAAAAAATGAAACAGACAGTGTTAAGCACTGTTCATTACTACTGTATTCTTCTGTTTCACCATTGAAAGATATACTGAATGCCATGTTCAATTGTGGATGTGTCAAAACAAAAAGAGATAGAAGTTTAAGGCCTCTGTTCATTTCCTTCCTATTATACTTGGACTATTCTATATTTTGAAATAGCTTTCAATTCATAAAAGAAAAGTAAAAACCTGTATCCCTTTTTCCTTTTCAGCAAAACAAGGCAGTAACTTTTCATTTAACCATCTTTTCTATAAAAAAATAAAAATAAAAACAAGTTTTGTGGTTTTGTGTGTTGAGGACCAAACAAACATGATACAATGCCTGCTATTATCTTGGGGAATTGGCTGAACAGCATTCAAAGGCTTTCTTCCAAGAGCTCCCAATTCATTTCTTTGATTTTTGAATAGAAATTTGGCCAAGCAGATATATGAATCAGAGAGGATTTTTTTTTTTCCCTCAGAAATGACTTTTGACATCCTCAGTCCTGCTGTCTGTCTTTATATGTCTATCTGTGTAGCCTTGTAGAAACTGGCTTCATGAGACCACGATCTTCTGTCATGCAGAAGACTGTCTAGTTCTACCTTAGAAGTCCCACACATTAAAGAAACTGTGTATCCAGGCAAGAACATAGTCCATTGGGAACATCCTTAGGTAATGTTTGCAGTGAGAAGAGTCTTATAAATAATGTGACTAGCTATTTAGACATGATTTTGTGGCCCATAATAAATGGAAAGAAAGAGTCCACTGTTGATGTAATGCAGGGTTATTATGCACGAACAGAATCAGAGCCATGTTCATGACTGTTTTCAAAATCACGCTAGCTTTAGACAGGAGCTAATAGAATGAACAAACATAAGGGCTTTTTAGATTTTCAGGATAAATGATAAGTAGGATTTGTAGAAGAGGCAGAATGAAAAGTAAGGCATGGTGTGGGTATCCCCTGATGGGTTAGGAAAGGCATGGTTGAGAATCTCTTGAAAAATCTCAGATGGTGTAGTGGAAAGTGTGCTGACCATAAGACAGACTGGACTCTGATACGATCTAGGGTTTTGATCAAGTTTCTTAACCTCTGTGAGTCTCAGTTTTCTCAACTGTAATGTCAACCTGACAGTATTATTGATAAGATCTTGAAAGGTAAGGTTTATAAAGAACTTGACTCAATATCTGACAACATGTTAGTTATTAAGTTGTTATTGTTATCAATATGCTTATTATTATCCTCCTCTTCATTCCTTTGTCCAGGAATGAAGTTAGATCTCTTTACATTGCTGCAGATAACAACAATGAGAAATCAGGGCTATGAAGAACAAGTTGTAGCTGTGGAAATATAATCTTTTTCCTAGATGTTGTGCTGTGAAAACACTAGGGAGCATGTAATTAATTTATGAAGACTAAATCTGAGAAAAGTATGTTCATTTTTAAAAATGACATGTTCTGTTGCTTATTTTGTTGAATAAAATAGAGGAAAGCAAAATCTACAAGGTAGATATAGAACTTTTTACTGAAAACCACAGGAGTATGAAGATGCTCTATGAAGTTATTGTAAAGAGTGATACAAATTTAAATCTGTTTCAGTCATGGTCATCTTCCGACTCTTTTCACCTTTTGTTCTTAGTCTCTACTTTTTTTTCACCAGTTCCCTTTTCTCCATTTTTCATTGATTTTTTTTTTTTTTATTATTAGCTTCCTTTTTCCTTCAAAATCTCATTATTAGGGCGTTCACATACTAAATGAATCTTCTATTGGCACCATTTTGGAGGATATAGATGGGCCTAGACATACTCACTAATACATTCAAATAAAGTTCAAATAAAGTTTTCATATTTTGTGGTTTTTGAAATGGTTGTGAAAGACATGCCGCCATGACTTTTTTGCGCTGTCAACAGAATGAACTATCTCAAATTCATCCCTAAGAATTTAAAAAATATTTAAAGGCAGGCACTGATAAGAACTATGGTTTAAAGACTTGAAGAAACTTGTCTCTTCAAGGAATGGATCCTTGATTTTGTATTTGGAAAGTCTTTTGAAGCGGAAATGCTCAGGGGAAAGTGTGTTATAAGGGGCCCTGTTTACACTCTTGAAGCCAATAAAAGCACCCATTATTACTGAATAAACAGTGAAATCATAAGCACTTACATTTTCAATTGAGAATCCAGTTTTCTCATCCAATAACGTGGAATACTGTAAATGGCTGTGCCACAACTATATGTTGGAGACTTTTTTTATTTCCTTTGTATGGATTATGTGTGTGTATGTCTGAGATGAAGAGGTGAAAGAGTTGGGAAAGTAGGAAGATGCTTAGATTTAGTCATCACCTCTGTTGAAGAAGCAGCTAAAAAAGAATTTGCTATTCTGCAAAGTTCAACACCAGTTAGTATGTAGCTACTTATATCTAGATAAAATAAATTGTCCTGCAGTTAGACTCTTCAGCTCTGATGCACTTGTCCTATTTGGATGCACGGTGGAATACACAACTCTGCTTTTAGGGGATTGTAGTTTTTCCAAAAGCAACAACTGTTTCCACAGAATCATCAAACTGTGATGAGGCTTATCCTTGGGTAGGAATTGATGGCTGAAGATATGGACAATTATTAGTATACTCAGAGCTCTCCTGTTCAGGATGATTGGATCTGGCAAGGAAAGGCTGATCACTAGGCTCTTAGGGCAGTAAGTACACAGTGAAGAAATCTCAGCCATGATATGGAACTGAAGAGTTGAGCCTGCTGCATGACTGGGAAATGTGGCAAAAGGAGGGCACTGCTCTTTTACTTCCTTCCAAATAAACCACCTTAGTGTAGAGTCATTGTTAGTTCACAGTCTCGGGGGCTTCCTGGATATCATCTGGGAAGAGACCTGAGAAAGAGGCCAACCACTCCAGATTGGTAGGCGGCAGTTTTAATAAGCAAGGGAACTTACATATGAGGCTTGTCTTGGGCAGCCACAATCAGAGTAAATCTCTGCACCCACCCTCCAGAATCTTAGAAGTTATATAGAGGCCTTAACTGGGTTCAGTTATGTACCTGGTCTGCCTAGCCTCAACACTGCATTTCTATCTCAAGGCTATATCCTGGGTGCAGCTTCTGGGAGCAGGGAAGGCAAGTGGAATACACATTCCAAGGACACAGGAGGGGATGGGGAGCCCCCATTTGCCCAAGTCCAGCTTGTGGGTCAACTGGTGGTCACGTCTTCTTGTTGACCTTCTCCAAAAGTCAGACTCTTCTTGAATAGACACAGTGGTTCCTAAGCTGCCAGATGGTCAGGAATGATGGTTGAGTGTGGAGGTTGAGGGAGAGGAAACAAGACTGAGGTATTTGTTTGTTCTTAATAGAACAGAGTGTCCCCTGCTTGATTCTCAGATATACATGGGGACTCTGAAATGGCTTAATGCCTACCATAGAAATGTGACCAGAGATAATACAGGCTGGGGAAGAATGGATGCCCCCCCTCCCCAAATAAGCCCAATTCTGAAGGGAGACTGATCTCTTTTGGAAAGTAATAGGACAAAAACAGCATTAATTAAAAATAGAAAATTCCTTTTGTTATTGAATTCTAATGGAAATACTTAAGTGCAATTGTACTGACCTAATTTACATGCAATAAAATGTGAAGATCTTAAGTGTATAGCTTGATAATAAAAATGTATATGCTATGTAACCAACACATCAAAATGTACAACTCTTTTGTAACTGGCTTTTTTTGCTCACATGTTTTTGAGATTCTTTTATGATGTTTCATGTAGCTATAGTTCTTTCCTTTTTGTTGCTGTCTAAAAAGCAATTTTAATCTGTCTTCTTTGTAGAACTAAGAAGTAAAAGAAAAATACAACTCTTTTTAATTCAAGTAACAAGGAAATCAGCATTATGTTCCTATGAATTTGCAGTAACTTGAATTTAAAATATTTTTTAATAAAAATAAATTATTAATCAGGTGTGATTTAATGAGAAATACAAACTTCTAAATAGGAATTTTCAAAAAATTGTATTTGTCATACAACTATAATACATTTATATTAAATATCGAATCATTAAATTATTTTATGAAAAAATTTACAATTGAACATGTTTATTTGTATTATTTGTGGACTAAATTTGTTCCTATGACAATGGAGATGTGAATTTACTCAGAGCAATTTAAATATGTTAGTTTTCTCATTTAATGCTAGGGAGTTTGGAAGATAGGGACAGAAGACTGGAAATACACACTATCTGAAAATATTTATAAACTGGTTGATGTGATCATGCTCTGCTAGCCATTTGTCTACACCTGTTTTTGGTTCCTGTGCTTTTCCGGATCCTTACTCTAGAATTACTTCTCATTTTTTTTTTTTTTTTTTCTATTTCAGCATATCCCTTCCTACTAAGTCCTTGTCTTTTTTTCTTTCTTTCTTTATTGCAATGCCTTTATTGCATTATGGGAGCAATTTGGCCAGATTGTCCCCTTAGGGGGAAGGTATTCAAGCATGCTTAGCTCTTCTCATCTTAAAAAAAAAAAAAAAATACACGTTCTACACATACGTACGCATGCCCACAATCTCCTCAATACCACATTTCCTTTCACCGTTCCTCTATTTATTGCTTTCTTTCCACTTCTAGATTTCTTAAGAGTTATCTGTGTATTCTGTCTTCAATTATAAACCCCAGATGTATTCTCCAAGTCACTCTAATCTAGATCTCACATTACCACCACTCCTCATCCTCCCTAATAGGTGTCTCACTAAGGTAACCAATAACTTCCTTATAACTGCAGCCAATGCATATTTAACCTCTCAAGCAGCATTTGACACTCTTTCTTGAAATTCTTCTTTTGGATTCCATGTCATTCTCCAGGGTTTGTTCCAAATCCTTTGGCCGCACTTTGCCAGTCTCTTTGCTGGCTTATGCTCTTTTATCTAGCCTTTGAATTTCAGGTTATTCAAAGTCCCTTTCTCTTCTCATTCTATATTCTCCTCCTAGGTGCTCTTCTTTTTACCATAGCTTCAATTACCAATAGAGTAACTCCAAAATATTTATGCCCAGCTCTAGCCACACCTCTGAGTTTTGTTTACATATTCAATTGATGATTTTATATCCCTAATTGGATGATCCAAAGGCACCACAAATATAAAATGGCAGTATATCAAATATTCCCACAATAAAACCTAGTCTTCCTCCAGAGTTCTTTACCTCAGCTCAGAGCCACCTTCATATTTACAGTTATTCAAGCTCAAACCCTTTTACACCTTTCTTTCCCACTTGTCCTATTTAATTCAGTTCAAAATGCAGATAATTCTTCCTCTTGTAAACATTTTGAGTGTATTCATTTCCATATCCTCTATACAACACATGTTAGAAGCTACCATCATTTATCACATGGTCTATTTTAGTAGCCTTCTAAATTATTTATTCATTCACAATCTATTTTCTACAACATAGCCAATAACATTGCATTTTTAATCCAAATCTTGTCATTTCTCTGATTAAAATCCTCCGATGCCTCACATTTTTTATAAAACAAAAATTAAATCCTTAATAGGTTCTACCAGTCATGTAAGATCTGGTCTGTCTATTTCTACAGGCCTGTCTCATACCACTATGTCCTCTATCCATCAGCCTGTGTCTCCTTGAGTTGCTTGAGTATCCTATGCACTCTCCCATTTACTGGCCTTCCACATACTCTTTTCTGACCCAGGACATGAGTCACTTTGCTACCTGCTCTGGTTAGGACGTGGTTTCTTATCCATCAGACCTCAAATGAAAGGTCATTTCTATAAGAAGTCTTTACTGACACCCATATTACAAAGCTCTTTGTTTTTTTCTTTCTCCTTTGTAGCACTTTTTTCATGTGTTATAGGTAATCACTGAATCCTACCCTGGGCTCTAAACTCCATTAGGACAAAAGCATTGTTTTGCTTGTAGCTCTATTCTCAGTTCCTGGCACAGTGCTTGGTAAATAAATAATAGGTACTTAATAATTGTTGCAAGGGTGCTTAAATATAGAAAGTATTTAAAATATCTTGTCAATCATGGAAACTGTTCTTCATATACTACCAGATGTTGGAAAAATCTAGAAGATCTATGAAATGTTTATTTTCAATCAGGTATCAGAATGACATAATTTATTGACATAATCACTGAACACATACATAGGGAAGGGGGTGTTTACGTACGTAGGGATTACTCTGACATTTTGAATAGTTCAAACAATTTGTTACAGAGAAAATAAAGAGGTCAATAAAAGGCCTGTTCAGGTTTTCCCTTTTTTTTTATTAGAAAAGTATGGAGTACAGTATTTCCCATAGTATAGGTGATATGGACTAGCTATTACCACTGTATTTTAATGTTAAAATATGAAGGATTTAGAAACACTCAGATGTTTGTAATGTTCATATATGTATTATTTCACACTTTATGTGTTTTATCAAGTCATCTTCATGTCTTCTCAATTAATTACTTTGTTTTCTAGAATAGGAGGATATAGAAATCCCTTAGACACTGTCAAACACATGAAACCGAATCGTGTTGCAACAAGCTGAGTTTCAGGGGTCGCTAGTCCCGTTGTGGAGGCAAAAGCAAGCCTTGATTGGATCTGGCAGGCCATCTGTTATATCCCAGGTGTCCTAGAAGCCTCATTTCCTGTAGAGGTAGGTCAGTAGATCCAGCATATGTGTCATACTTCCGAAAAGTTAGCTTCCTTTCTAGACCACTAGAAGGAAGTAACTGGGGAATGTTATTTTGGAAAATAATTACTGGCACTAAACTAATATCTTTATCAAAATTTATTATTCATGCCTATCTCTTCTTTTCCCTTATTGATTTTTTCCAGTTTTCTATTTCTGCCTACAAACCCTCCAAAGCATAGTGGTATGAAGCAACAACAACTTTATTGTACTCACAGTTCTGGAAGTCAGAAAATTGGGCAGAGCTCAACAAGAGCAGCGTATCTCTGATCTGTAATGACTAGGGGATCAAGTGCTGTGGTTTAAACTGCTGAAGATAGCTGAGCATCTCTGTAGTCTTGGGTTCTGTCAGACAGGTTCCTTCATTCATCTACACATCAGTCTGCTGGGGTGAAATGTCCAAACGCTTCTTTACTCATGTGTCCGGGTCCCCGGCTGGGAAGGCTCTAACAGCTGAGGCTGACCCAGCGTCTCGTTCTCTACACATTCTCTCCACGTGGCTGGCTTGGAGCCATGTCAGGGAAGTAGGACTTGCATAGGTACCTGGCTTTTTCCTAAGAGAGTATCCAAAAGAGACCAAAGCAGAAGCCGCAAGGCTTCTGATAACCTTGCAAGCCCCACCTTGTCACTTTTCACCCTCATTCTGTTGATACACAGAGACAGCTCCTATGCAGTGTGAAAGTCTGGATACCAGGAGGCGTGATTTAAAAGTGGTTGCTTTTTAGGATCTAGCTACCACATTTGTGTTTTGGATCACTAATTTTCTCTACCTATGTCTTCCCATAAATATTAATCATTATTGCATTTCTTTTTTTTTTTTTTTTAAGATTTTATTTATTTATTTGAGAGAGAGAGAATGAGAGACAGAGAGCACGAGAGGGAGGAGGGTCAGAGGGAGAAGCAGACTCCCTGCCGAGCAGGGAGCCCGATGCGGGACTCGATCCTGGGACTCCAGGATCATGACCTGAGTCGAAGGCAGTCGCTCAACCAACTGAGCCACCCAGGCGCCCTCATTATTGCATTTCTTGAGATACAAAGGAAAAAGGATTGCTGTCTTGATTTTCATCACTGAAATAATCAATGAATCTAAAGTGCTTGTTTGGAGAAAGTCACATCAGGATTGTGAAAGATCTGGGAGCGAAACTAATTATGTATCTTTACCTTCTCTCTTGATGGCTAAATGATTTGTTCCCTTAGATTTAAACAGTCTAAAAAGAAAAACATGAATATTTTATATATTACACTGTTATTTTCAAGTTTAGAATTGTTACCAGGCCAAAAAAGCTGCAGTAATTGAATTCTTAAATGATGCTGAGTACTATGTACACAACGCTCTACTGTTAAGAATAGCCGAGTGGAGTGTATTTCTGAACATCTTTGTTCTTATATTTCTAGTGAGCTTTATTTATTTTTTTTAAGATTTTATTTGTAAAAGAGAGAGAGAGCCCACAAGCACAAGCTGGGGGAGGGGCAGAGGGAAAGGAACAAGCAGACTCCCTGCTGAGCAGGGAGCCTGATATGGGGCTCCATCTCAGGACCCTGAGGTCATGACCTGAGCCAAAGGCAGGCACTTAACTGACTGAGCCACCCAGGTGCCTCCATAGTGAGCTTTAGAGTGAAATAAAAATAATGTTTTTTCTATTTATTTGTTTACAAGAAATAGTGCCTGAAAGAGACCAACAAGTAACTAACAAAAATGAATTTGTTATAACATCCCCTTCAGATGTACAAATGCTAAATCTTATTGGTTAAAATATACATAAATATAGACTGTCTTAAAAACATAGAGGATTTGCCTCCTTTAGCCTGTCACAGATATTTTCTTTTCTTTTCTTTTTTTTTTTTTTTTTCCCTGAATGATCAAAACAAATTTAAGTTCAGGCTATGTTTGTACAATATAAAGGCTATGCTTACAACATGGAAGAGAAGAATTGCCATGGTAATTTCTTTACTGTATAAACCAAACCAAAACAGATAAAACAGATAAAGTTGATCTACTCTTAACACAATATAACAAATATTTATTGAGTAACTATTATATGTCAGTAATATTATTACTAATGTTACGTTAGTAATGATAGTTACTAATTGGAAATTAGTAACTGAAAATATTGAGATAGATAAGACATAATCCTTGCCATCAAAAAGTCTGCATTTCAGAAGAAGAGATAGGCGTCTAGACAAATAAATGGAATATACTGCATCAGGTACCCACCAAATGCTGCAGAGAGCTATTTGGGAGCCATTTCTTTAGCCAGTTGTGGGAGGTGAGGAGAAGTTATAGAAAGGAGGTGACATTATGACCTGCATTTTTATGGCCAGGGGATATACACAAGTGTATGAACTTTCTTCCAAATTAGAGTTCCTAATGGCATATAAAGATAATTGTGCTATCCCAAAAATTGAGATGAAACAAGTGAGAAATAGGACAATGTATCCTTATAGCTTGTTGAGTGTTTTTCCATGTATCAAAAGAAATAAACATTCAATAATCAAGTTAAACATGAGCAAGGTTGGAATACACATGCACTTGGTAAGCACACCTTACTGAATGATATCAGGCTTTGATTCAAGAAATCCCATGTAGTACTAATTTAGATTTACATTTTTATTTTATATGAAGGTGATAGGATATTTGTAATTTTTAAGAGTCTTATATGAGATTATTTATATAAAATGTAGATGCTTTTATTTTCAAAGAAAATTTAATGATTTAATTATTTAACATGGAACCCATTTTTTTTTTTTTTTTTTTTTTTTAGTTCTCAATTACAGTTAACCCTTGAAAAACTGGGTTTGAACTGCATGGTTCCACTTACATGCAGATTTTTTGGTAAGTACAGTACTGTAAATTTATTTTCTCTTATTATTTTCTTAGTATTTTCTTTTCACTCTCTTTATTGTTAAAGTGCAGTATATAATACATATAAATACCAAATACGTGTTAATTGACTATGTTATGGATAAGGCTTTTGGTCAACACTAGGCTATTAATAGTTAAGTTCTGGGGGAGTCAAGGTTGTTTGGGGATTTTTGACATTGAGGAGGTGGGGAGTTGGCTTCCCTAACTGCCATGTTGTTTAAGGGTCAACTGTACTCTGCTTTATACCAAGATGAACTCTCTATGTGTTTCTAAAAGTCTTCCAGAAGTTCCTAGTCTACTTGACTTCTCATTACTTATTTTTAGGAATGATAGGGAATTTTTTCCCCAGTATCCTCATGTAATGTCATGAATTTCATTTTAAGTGGACGGGATCACAAGTCACACTTACCATTGAACCAGTCATGATGGCTAGAGGAATGGAATGTTCAATTGGTTTAGCCTAACCTACACATGCCCCTGCAGGATTTGGCATAAATTTAACTTGCAAAAAATGGAAATGAAGGTTATCAAAAGTGCAATGTAGGAATGCTTCTGAGGAGACAATCAGTAATTATGCACTACACAGATAAATATATGGATAAAGGGGCTCCTGGGTGGCTCAGTTGGTTGAGTGGCCCCCTCTTGATTTCTGCTGGGGTCGTGATCTTGAGACCCTAGGATCGAGCCCCGTCTTGGGCTTCTCGCTCAGCAGAGAGTCTGCTTTGGGATCCTCTCTCTCTCTCTCTCTGCCCCTTCCCCTGCTCACTCTCTCTCATTCTCTCTCTCTCTTTCTGAAATAAATAAATCTTTAAAAAATATATATATTTTTATAATATAAATAGTATAATAGTGGATTAGATGATAGTAGATTAAATCGTATAATAGTAGATTAGATAGTAAATAATAGATTAGATAATTAAGAAATTATCTATCTTAAATTATTGATTTTTGATTCTAACGTGGCTAACATAAAAAAAATATATATATATAAGTTCCATTTCATGGAGGCTGTTGTCCTAATGGAATAATGATGTGATGGATGGAAAGTTAGCAACATTCACAACCAAAAGATGTATGTTCACTTAAACTAAGAAAGAATAAAATTTACCTCCCTGAAATAGCTGCACAAAACGTAATGTCATGAATTTCATTTTAAGTGGACGGGATCACAAGTCACACTTACCATTGAACCAGTCATGATGGTTCATGGTCCTCTTACAGTTTGGAAAGATTCCTTTGCCTTTAGGTCCCAACAAGATTCTTCTTGTGCCAGTGATACCACCTCATGGTGTTGAAGACACCATCAGATTCTTTACAAATTTCCCTGTGCTGTTTTCATAGGGCTTTTTATGCCCTATTGGCCCCTTTTAAGCAATTGGGAAATTGCCTCTTGTCCTACTCGCTCAACAGGTACACTACACCTGAGTTTTTACTGGACATGAGTAAATCAAAGGTCAAGTTTCACTCAGTTAAAAGTGACTAGAAATCCAATGAGAATAGAAGTCAGAGTTCTCAATCATTTTCCCAGTTTACCAGTTTTCTAAAAGGCAGAATTTTAGCCCTACTTGAAACCTATTTTTACAGCATTATTATTTAGGGACATGCACAATAGTTTCATTTTTTGGTAAACATTAGAAAATAAACTAGCTAATAATTATTAACCTGGTTTTGCTACCTTTGGAGTTTTCAACAGGTAATAAGCTATGTGAAAATGAAGACTCCGTATGCATTTATTTACATATATCAAAATTTGTAGCTTTAAAAATTAGTGATTTTCAATATTTGTAAAAAAACAATAATCATAAAAACTTGGAGGATATTTAAAAATCACCTGAAAGCTCACTATCTAAAGATAATCATTATTTTTTTTTATTTTTAAAAAATTTGTTATTGAAGTCTAGTTGATATCCAATGTTATATTAGTTTCAGGTGTACAACATAATGATTCAACAATTCCATACATTTGTATTTTTTTAATTTAAATTTTAGTTAACATACAGTGCAATATTGGTTTCTGGAGTAGAATTCAGTGACTCATCACTTATATGCAACATTCAGTACTCATCACAACAGGTGCTCTCTTTAATACCCATCACCCATCTAGCCCATCCCCCACCCACCTCCCTCCATCAACCCTCAGTTTGTTCTTTATCATTAACAGTCTCTTAAACCTTGTTTCCCTCTCTCCTCCCCCCCCCCTTTCCATATGTTTATGTTTTCTTCCTTGAGGTCCACATGTGAATGCGATCATATGGTTATTTCTCTGGTCTTTCTCTGGTCTGATCTCACTGGTGAGTGAGATCTATGGTCTTTCTCTGATTGCCTTATCTCACTTAGCAAAATACACTCACCTCCATCCACATCATTGCAAATGGCAAGATATCATTATTTTTGTTGGTTGAGTAATATCCACTGTGTGTGTATATATATATATATATATATATATATATATACACACCACATCTTCTTTATCCTTTCATCAATCAATGGACATTTGGGGTCTCTCCATAGTTTGGCTATTGTTGACAATGCTGCTATAAACATCAGGGTGCATTTACCCCTTCGAATCTGTATTTTTGTATCCTCTGGGTAAATATCTAGTAGTGCAATTGCTGGATCATAGTTCTATTTTTAACTTTTTGAGAAACCTCCATACTGTTCTCCAGAGTGGCTGTACCAGCTTGCATTCCCACCAACAGTGCAAGAGTGTTCCCCTATCTCTGCATCCTCACCAACAGCTGTTGTTTCTTGTGTTAATTTTAGCCATTCTGACAGGTGTGAAGTGATATCTCACATGGTTTTGATATGTATTTCCCCGATGATAGTAATGTTGAGCATCTTTTCATGTGTCTGTTAGCCATCTGGATATCTTCTTTGGAAAGATGTCTATTCATGTCTTTTGCCCATTTCTTAACTGGATTATTTGGTTTTTGGGTGGTGAGTTTGATAAGTTCTTTATAGATTGTATATATTAACCCTTTGTCAAATATGTCATTTGCAACTATCTGCTCCCATTCCATAGGCTGCCTTTTAGTTTTGTTGATTGTTTCCTTCCCTGTGCAGAAGCTTTTTATCTTGATGAAGTCCCAATAGTTCATTTTTGCTTCTGTTTCCCTTGCCTCTGGAGGTGTGTCTACTAAGAAGTTGTTGCAACCGAGGTCAAAGAGGTTTCTGCCTGTGTTGTCCTCTAGGATTTTGATGGTTTCCTATCTCACATTTAGGTCTTTCATCCATTTTAAATTTATTTTTGTGTATGGTGTAAGAAAATTGTCCAGTTTCATTCTTCTGCATGTTGCTGTCCAGTTTTCCCAACACCATTTGTTGAAGAGACTGTCTTTTTTCCATTGGATATTCTTTCTTGCTTTGTCAAGGATTAGTTGACCATATAGTTGTGGGTCCATTTCTGGGCTCTCTATTCTGTTCCATTGATCTGTGTCTTTTTTTGGTGCCAGTACCATACTGTCTTGATGATTACAGCTTTGTAATAGAGCTTGAAATCCAGAATCATGATGCCTCCAGTTTTGTTTTTCTTTTTCAGGATTGCTTTGGCTATTTGGGGTCTTTGCTGGTTCCATAGAAATTTTAAGATCGTTTGTTCTAGCTCTGTGAAAAATGCTGGTGGTATTTTTTTTAAGATTATACTTATTTATTTATTTGAGAGAGCACAAGGAAGAGAGACAGAGGGGGAGAGGGAGAGAGAGAATCTCAAGAAGACTGTGCACAGTATCATGTCTTCTGCAAATAGTGAAAGTTTGACTTCTTCCTTGCCAGTTTGGTTGCCTTGTATTTATTTTTGTTGTCTGATTGCTGAGGCTAAGACTTCCAGTACTAATGTTAAGTAGTAATGGTGAGAATGGACATTCTTGTCTTGTTCCTGACCATCAGGGAAAGGCTCTCAATTTTTCCCCATTGGGGTTATTAGCTGTGTGTCTTTCCTATATGGCCTTTATGATGTTGAGGTATGTTCCATCTATCCCTGTTTTGTTGAGGGTTTTTATCAAGAATGGATGCTGTATTTTGTCAAATGTTTTTCTTCTGCATTATTGTCAGGATCATATGGTTCTTACCTTTCTTTTATTAATGTGGTATATCACGTTGATTGGTTTGTGAATATTGAACCACCCCCTGCAGCCCAGGAATAAATCCCACTTGATTTTGGTGAATAATCCTTTTAATGTACTGTTGAATTCAATTTGCTAGTATTTTATTGAGAATTTTTTCACCCTCTATTCATCGGGGATATTGGTCTATAATTCTCTTTAGTGGGGTCTTGGTTTTGGAATGAAGGTAATGCTGGCTTCATAGAATGAGTTTGGAAGTTTTCTTTCCATTTCTATTTTTTGGAACAGTTTGAGAAGAATAGGTATTAACACTTTATTTTTTATTTTTTTTTTTTTTAAGATTTTATTTATTTATTTATTAGAGAGCAAGCGAGAGAGAAACAGCATGAGACAGGAGAGGGCCAGAGGGAGAAGCAGGCTCCCCACTGAGCCGGGAGCCCGATGTGGGACTCGATCCCAGGACCCTGGGATCATGACCTGAGCCGAAGGCAGTCGCTTAACCAACTGAGCCACCCAGGCGCCCGGTATTAACACTTTAAATGTCTGGTAGAATTCTGCTGAGAAGCCATTTGGCCTAGGACTTTTGTTTTTTGGGAGATTTTTGATTACTGGTTCAATTTCTTTGCTGTTTATGGGTCTCTTCAAACTTTCTATGTCTTCCTGTTTCAGTTTTGGTAGTTTGTAAGTTTCTAGGAATTTGTCCATTTATTCCAGATTGCCCAGTTTGTTGGCATATAATTTTTCATAGTATTCTCTTATAATTGTTTGTATTTCTGTGGTGTTGGTTGTGATATCTTCTCTTTCATTCGTGATTTTATCCATTTGGGTCTTTTTTCTTTTTGATAAGCCTGGCTAGGGCTTTGTCAATTTTATTAATTCTTTCAAAGAATCAGCTCTTAGTTTCATTGATCTGTTCTAACTGTTTGTTTGTTTCTATATCATTTATTTCTACTCTTTACCATTTCCCTTCTGCTGGCTTTGGGCTACTTGCTGGTCCTTTTCTAGCTCATTTAGGTGTAGGGTTAGGTTGTGTATTTGAGACTTTTCATGCTTCTTGAGGTAGGCCTGTATTGCAATATATTTCCCTTTAGGACTGCCTTTGCTGTATTCCAACGGTTTTAGAATGTTGTGTTTTCATTTTCATTTGCTTCCATGTACTTTTTTTTTTTTTTGAGTCTCTTTTCACATAAAATGTGCTTCCATGTACTTTTTAAATTTCTTCTTTAATTTCCTGGTTAACCCATTCATTCTTCAGTAGGATGTTCCTTAACCTCCATGTATTTGTGGTCTTTCCAAATTTTTTCTTGTGGTTGACTTCTAGTTTCATAGTGTTGTGGTCTGAAAATATGCATGGTATGATCTAGATCTTTTTCTATGTGTTGAAGGCTGATTTGTCACCCAGTATGTGATCTGTTCTGGAGAATGTTCCATGTGCACTGAAAAGAATGTGTATTCTTCTGCTTTAAGATGAAATCCTCTGAATATATCTGTTAAGTCCATCTGGTCCAGAGTGTAATTCAAAGCTATTGTTTCCTTATTGATTTTCTTTTTTTTTTTTTTTAAGATTTTATTTATTTATTTGACAGAGAGAGAGCGAGAGAGGTAATACAAGCAGGGGGAGTGAGAAAGGGAGAAGCACGCTTCCCGCCGAGCAGGGAGCCCTATGTGGGGCTCGATCCCAGGGCCCTGAGATCATGACCTGAGCCTAAGGCAGTCGCTTAACCAATTGAGCCACCCAGGCGCCCCTCCTTATTGATTTTCTGCTTAGGGGATCTGTCCATTGCTGTAAGTGGGGTGTTAAAGTCCCCTACTATTATTATATTATTATCCAAGAGTTTCTTAATGTTTATTATTAATTGATTTATATATTCGGGTGCTCCCAAGTTGGAGGCATAAATATTTACAATTTTAGATCTTGATGGATAGACCCCTTAATTATGATATAATGCCCTTCTTCATCTCATTATAGCCTTTGTTTTAAAATCTAGTCTTTCTGATATAAGTATGGCTACTCTGGCTTTCTATTGGTGTGCATTATTATGATGGATGGTTCTCCACTCCCTCATTTTCAGTCTGTGGGTGTGTCTAAAATGAATATCTTGTAGGCAGGATATTGATAGATCATGTTTTTTTTTTTATCCATTCTGATACCCTATGTCTTCTGACTGGCACATTTAGTCCATTTACATTCAGAGTGATTATTGAAAGATATGAATTTAGTGTCACTGTGTTACCTGTAGAATTAGTATTTCTGGTGATGTTCTCTGGTCCATTCTTGTCTTTGTTTCTCCCCCCCCACTCAAAGAGTTCTCCATTAATATTTCTTGCAGGATGGTTTAATGGTCACAAACTCCTTTAGTTTTGTTTGTATAGGAAACTCTTTATCTCTCCTTCTATTCTGAATGACAGCCTTGCTAGAAAAAGTATTCTTGGCTGTATGTTTTCACCATTCAGCACGCTGAAAATATAGTGCCACTCTCTTCTAGCTTGCCAGGTCTCTGTGGACAGATCTGCTGCAAACCTGATCTGTTTTCCCTTGTAGGTTAAGGACATGTTTTCCCCCTTACTGCTTTCAGGATTCTTTCCTTGTCTGTGCATTTTGTGAATTTGACTATGATATGCCTTGGTGATAGTGGGCTTTTTTTCCCCTCTTCTTTTTAGCTTCAGTATTTTCCACAATTTTATCTTCTGTATCACTGATTTGTTCCTTTACCTCATCCATCCTAGTTTTTATGACATCCATTCGTGTTTGCATCCCAGTTATAGCATTTTTAATTTTGGCCTGACTAGATTTTAGTTCTTTAACCTCTGCAGCAAGGGATTCTCTAGTGTCTTCTATGCTTTTTCATGCACAGTTAGTATCCTTACAATTGTTTTATTTATTTAATTAATTATTATTATTAATTTTTTTAGAGGAGGGCGGGAGAGGAGAGGAGAATCTTAAGCATGCTCCATGCCCAGCATAGAGCTCAGTGTGGGGCTCTATCTCATGACCCTGTGATCATGACCTGAGCCAAAATCAAGAGTTGCACACCTAACTGCCTGAGCCACCCAGGTGCCCCGTTATAATTGTTTTAAATTGTAGTTCATACATCTTACTTATATCTGTATTGATTAAATCTCTGGCCATCATTTCTTCCTGGTCTTTGTTTTGGGGCAAATTCCTCAGTCTTGTCAGTTTGGAAGAAAAAAGAAGCAAAATAAAACAAACTAAAAAATTAAAAATAAAATTAAAAAATAAAATTAAATACAAAAAGGAAACTAGATCCTAAGTGTGTTTTGGTCTGCTTGTTATGAGAAGCTTGATAGAACAAAGAAAGAAAGAAAGGAAAAAGAAAAGAAAAAAAATTAAAAGTATATAAAACAAAATTAAATTAAAAATTGCTATTTCTTTCATGGTAATTTTTCTAGTTTATAGACATGCAGTTTTGTTCTCTAAGACTTCCAATCTATTTCTTGGGTGTTTAGAATGTTTTGATATTTATCTAGCTGTGTTCAAGGGAGGAGTCAAGCTTAGGGTCACCCTACTTTTCCACCATCTTACCCAAGGATAATCATTACTGATGTTTTTAGGGCCATTGGATGTATGTTGTGCTTAGTGCTCAGTAAATGTTCAGTTAATGTTTTCTGTTTGAATGCTGAATGAATATATATATGATATGTATGCACTTATAAAGATATGTTGATATTCATATTTTAACATGGATAGCTTAGTTCTTTTGTAAACATTTGCTTTATCATGCTTGATTAAAATTTAAAACAAATGAAATAAGATGTGCTGTGCAATATTTTGCAAGTTGTTATTATCTGATGGGAATTCACCCTTTCTCATCCTATTTGTAGGATGCCATTTTAATTACATGTCACTGCCTAAGCAATGGGTGAGTGAGTGATTATGCCTACAGGAACATTTGGCACATGATGGGGGGAAGGCAGAAGAAGATTTTCAATTTATTATGACTCACTCAGGTACAAAACATGACACTCCTGGACAAGGACTATGTTATTGTCAGCTTGTCACTAGCACTAATCCCTGATCCATCACAGGGATTTTCTTGACAAACCGCTTGGGAAAAAGTCATTCTCTGTTCAGGAAGCCAACAGTTTAACTTAGAGGAAGGTGAAGAAATGGGGAGTGGTTTGTAGTGCTCACTGAAAAATATGATTGGTTCTTGTATTGTGTGACATTCATAGGGAATAGAGCTGAGGATACCTGATGGTGGACAGGAGGAAGTGAGAGAATTTCAAGAACATGCTAGTGATAAATAAGGATCTATCACCAGGGTATGCCTTAAGGTTACATTCTGGGAGATTTCCCAGAATGATGTTTTCTTAACATCCCCAAATTTTTCCCAATGATATTTGGTGATTATATCACAATCTGCCCAGGACATTAAGAAAGTGAATATAACTTTTTTTTTTTTTTAACTGGGCAAAAATTCATTGGTGCATGTATGTTTGTTTGGTTTTATATTTTAACAATGCCCTTAGGATTAATTTGCTTACTCTTCATAGTGAATCTATCATATTTAAACTAAAATGAAGGTAGCAGAGAGAAGGATAATAACTCAGGCTACAAACTACACTCTTAAGTCATTAGCTTTCTGTAAGTAATGAAAAGGGAGGTCTATATAAGTTGCTTTAAAGTGTATTCTAAGACAAAGTTAAACTATCATGTTTCCAAAAAAATATGTTGGCAAGAGTCCCATGTAGTGGACTAAGTGGAGGGAAGAAAGGGAAAAGGTAATAAAGGGAAAGAAAGTTTTAAAAGAGAAAGGAGTAATTATGAACTTGAGAGAAAAATAAATGGGTCTAAATTGAGCTCTCCTAATTTCTAGTTATCTGACTGGGGACACATCTTTGTATTTCATTTTTCTTACCCATAATATGTGGTTAATAATAGTGGTTATCTCATAGAGTTATTTTGGAGTTCCAGTGAGTTCATATATTTAAAGTGCTTAGACCTTTTAAAAGAGTAACTGCCACATAGTAAGAGAGAATAAATGTTAGCTTTAATCATTATGTCTTGATTAGACAAGCCTAATGGGAGTTGAAAGACAAATAACGTAGGAATAGCAAAGGGCACTTGTAATATAAATAAACTTTCAGTATTCTAGGACATCCTTGTTAACCTATTCAAAGTAAAGGAACTTTATTTTATTCCTAGAGTCAGTGTATGCCCATTCTAGCAGCAGATCCACATGCTGCTTGGAATCTATGGTTAACAGGAGATTTACTGAGGAGTCTTCTGTGATTTCAGGAAATGCTGTACCTTCTTCAGTAGATTCATTTTGAGAAAACTCTCCTTATTCTAGAGGACTCTGGTAAAGATCAAATGCCTGAGCACTCCTGCACAAGTGAACAAGCACCCCAAGGTGTCTGTGTAAGACAAAATGTCTATCTTGAACTAATTGTTGTTGTATCTATCCACTGAAAAATTTAAATGTTCTGTTCAGCATTTCAATTAAGTGATATATGTGAGATCAGTATTTCATAAACTCTGAAGCAAACAGACATCAAAGCTTATATTCTTATATAGGGAATGGACATTCCTATGCCAGATTATAAAGGTCTTGGAATTAATACTTTGGGGGGAGAAATTTTGACAGGGTTATAGGGAAGGGCATTTTGGAATAAACTCAGAATTGGAAATTTTGATATCCCACGTGAATATATACCAAAAAACATCACCTCTATAAAGAGTCTCAAATCAAGTGAACAAGATGGTCCATTCTGCAGAGATCATCTATATTCTTTGTTTTGTAAAGCTGGTACTTGCTTAATGGCCTAATGAAAAGTAAGGCCTTGGAATTATGCCCTGTTAAAATAGGAGGCATTTCCAATTTGGCTATCACCATTGCTGAGTGCTCAACTTACCAGAAACTGAGTCTCTGATATGGCTCCTATGTGGTGAAGAATAGTCAGCTTCTTGCTGGTGATTCTATTATATGCATACCCTCTCTCATGACACCTTCACCATTATTACTATTACAAGTTACTATTCTATATTTGGATTAGATTTACCTGTTTTTCATCTTTTTAAAACTTCAGTCTCTGATACACACACGCATACACATACACTTAACACTCTTAAATTCATAAACTATATTTCCAATCCAACCACACATTCTTGGCTAAGGCATTTTCCTTACTTATGGCTGAATTTATGATGGATGGATGGATGGATGGATGGATGGATGGATGGATGGATGGATGAAGATGCTTCAATTCTGTATAAAGAAGTGTTAAGCCCAGTATGCAGATATTGAGATGAAAAGAGATAAATTCATCTAGCCATTCATATGTTTCCATATATACAGATATACAGTATTATGTCAGTAAAATATTTAAAAAAGAAATAATTTGATTTTTGATGGTACATTTTTTGTCATAGGTACATAGACTTTTATCTTAACACAATTTGGGTAGTTTGTCATACTAATAATAAATTATACACATCCTAAATAATGCTTCACCAAAGAAATTAGTTCTTAAATGCAAGTTGCATAAAGGCACCTGCTTACCTGTTCTTTTAACTCCAAAGCATGATTTGAAGATGTAATGCAATTTGTCATGCTCTGATTTCCCAAACATGCCTGTCCTTGAATGTCACTTTCTAAATGATGATTAAGGAAACAAACACATTCTTCTACAATAAAGAGGTATTGAAAAATAAGGTTTTTGCTCATGTCACTGCAATGTAAAATTGGCCAGCTGCAGGACAATGAATATTCCTCAGCAATGGAACGACTATTGAACACAGTGTATCAAAAGCCAACATATTTCCTTTCAATCAATGTCTGCCCTCCAGTATATGATTCCTATTGAGTTTATCACTTTTAAACCTATTTCAGGGGATTTATGAAATTTGGCCATAGCTTGTCTTTGTGAGAGAGATTATTTTTAGAAAAAATGACAATGTTTGTATAATAACCTTTAGCAATGAAGCTTCTAATATATACCTTCTAAGGTCAGATTGATATATGAACTTTGGAGTTACTAGCTTATTTCTGGTAGTTTTGAATATATAAAACAATAGAATTATAAGATCAGAAGTAAGCTTACATATCAAAGATCCCTTGTGACCAGCCTGTTATTCTATCCCTTTTATCAAGCAGTTAATCTGTGTTGTGAATATTCTAGTGAACTAGTCACTTTCCTAGGCAGTCTCTTACATTTTGAAACATTTCAAGGTTTGTTTTTCTTTTTAACTCAGTAGAAATATGTCTTTCTATAATTTCCATTTATTACTTCTAAATTCTTCTTTCACATGATACTGCTTCAGATATTTGAAGATTGCTGCTATGTTTGAATAAGTAATTTCTAAGGTCTTGAGTTCTCCAACTCTTCTCAATATTATATTGAATGAGTGGCTATATTGTTTGTAGATTTCTTGACATTTTTATTACTCTCTTTAGGAGCTTTTACTATATTTTGTTCTCTTGACTACAGATAGCTAGACTAAAGAACAATTCATGTTATCACATACAGTTTTATATCTGGCTACTTGGGGTTTGTGGGCCAATGTGCTATGGAGTGGATAGAATTTTTCACTTTTTATTATTTATGAATGTTATACTATCATATATTCTTATTATGTGAATATAGCTTTTTCCTCAGTTTCTTTCTGAATGGTTTTACCTCATGATAGGAGATCAGGGATATATATACGTATTTTTCCTATTCAGTAGGCTCCTGAATCCTTCCAAAGGAAGGTTTTAAAAGAGTAATATTTTGTAATACAAAATCAATGTGGGGAAGAACCCAAGCTCACCTCACCTAGGAAAACCTTACCTGCATGCTCCATTTGAAACAAACTATGTGACCTCAGGGGACTCATTGTGAATGGATGCATCAGGGAGATCTAGAGCAGAGAGAGGAAGAATTTATTTTGAATGTGGCTCCGTTTTGGATTTTTAAAGAAGTTTCATCATAGCAAAACAGATATGAATATGTATTCCAAATCTTCTGCATACGGATAGAAATCGTCAGTATGAAAAAAAATGACTAATGAATGTCAAGCTTAGATTTGTCACTTCACTTCTTAACTTGATGTCCATCACCTGTCAAAAATACTTTTGGGCAAATAAAGGGCAGTCTCTTTTATAATTACTTTACAACAATCAAAATTAAGATATTAATATTCATACCTTCTTATCATCTAATCATCAGACTCATACCAGTTACACTAATAGTCTTAATGTACTTTATGGCCAGTGGACCCGGCTCCAAGTCAAACACTTTACATTTAATGTTCATATCTCAGTCTGGAAATATTCCTTTGTCTTTCCTTGAATTTCCTCACATTGGCACTTTTAAAGTTATCGTAGGATGTGAGCCAATTTGGGTTTGATATTTCCTTATAATTAGAGTCAGGTTATGCATTTCTGGCTGGAATAATCATAAAAATGATGTGCTTTTCTCATCTGCATTAAGGTGGAAGACATTTTGATTTATCTCATTATATGTGATGTTCAGTTTAATTACTGGATTAAGATGGTGCATGTCCAGCTTATCCAATGTAAAGTTACTATTTCCCCTTTGTAATTATTATGTATTTTGTGGGCAGTTACTTCCAATCTATATAAATTTTATATTCATTAGATATTTAATTAATTAATATTTCTCTGGATTTATGATTTCCTATTTTATTCAGTGGGTTTCAATCTGTTATTATCAGCTTTTATTTTGATGTTTAAATTGTCCCTGATATGAGCAAGAGGAGCCCTTTCAAGCCATGTTTTGTTGTTTCCTTTTTATATGTACCAGACTTTTTTTTTTTTTTTTTGAACTCTTCCTTGCTTTTTGACACAAACAGATATTCCTGGCTCACCTCCTGTTTTCTGTACCTCAGCCGTAGAGTCAAGCATTTCTCTGAGGATTTAGAAGCCAACACCTAGCATCAGAGGTACTCATTATTATTGAGGTTTTGCTTATCCTACATCCCCTCAGTGAGCAAAATTAGGGAATAAACTCATGCAT
Source organism: Mirounga leonina (assembly GCF_011800145.1). NCBI lineage: Eukaryota > Metazoa > Chordata > Mammalia > Carnivora > Phocidae > Mirounga > Mirounga leonina. Next base: position 16,130,974 of record NW_023270431.1, read on the forward strand.
ATGCATACTCACATACATACATATGTGTGAACATAAACTATATGCATAATATAATGCACACATACGTGCATGACATAGACACCTTAGTATTTACATTCATTTTTCTATCTCTGTCCATCAGAAACATTGAATTCATATCAATATTTCCAATTCCAGTCCAATCAAACAGGGTTCATTCTAGTTTTGTTCCTTTTCTTCCTTTAGCTCCCTTCTCTGACAGTGATAAATCTGATTCCCATTACATTTAATATATTAATAATTTGATCATTCTTTCATCATGCAACCGATCTCCCATATCTACTGCCACACCCTCCCCCAAGCTGGTACTCTTACTTACTAGGGCTCTGACCCTCCCCACTGTGTTTCCCCCAGGCAGACACTCTTCTTACCCATCTTGGGTTCCAGTACCCTATGTGGGGCTCTACCTTCTACGTGAAAGCTGTTCTTTCCCTTGTCAGGCTCTGCCACTCTGAGCTGGGCTGTGTGTTCACCTTCCTCAGAATGCTCAGGCTCCCTCCGAAAACCTACACATCTTTTTTTCATGGGCCATCCTCCTCACTCATCTTACTTGGGCACTAACATCTTACAGTGGGCGGGCGCACACCTACGCCTGGCATGTTGTGTCCTTCTGCTCAGGCACTGACAGCCCACGCCTGGTGATGGCTCTGTGTGGGCACCCTCCGCGTCTTGCTTGGGTTATGATTCCTGAGGCCAGACTGCCTCCCATCCCCCATGTGGATGCATCACCCACTCCGTTTAGGTGTTGACATCATACAGCCTACTGTCTCCCCAAATAATGGTCTTTTCTTTCCACTTGCACTCCAGCATCATATGCTGGTTGCCATGGGTGCCCTTCTTACCCCACTCAGGCTCTTGACACTATGTGGATCATACCCTCTCCCTCATGTCTTCTTCAACTAACGTGTTCTCACACCCTATGCTGGGCCACACCTTGTGGAGGTCTTCCTCTCTCTGCTCAGGCTCTGACACTCTGAGCCAGGTAGCCTTGCTACACCATTCAGACTGTAACACACAAATCTAGATCATAGTAACTTCTATTCCTCACCCCCGTTGGCTTGAAAGCCTGCTTTGCTCGGTCCACCTAATGGCTTTATAACTTGAGTTGTCCGGAATGGAAAGAAAAGAGGAAGGGGAAGAGAAAAGGCTAAAAGGTTTCTTATTTAGAAGAATTTAGTTAGTATCCTATATATAAAACTAACTGCATTTTTCCAATGCAGAATTTATTCATCACTCCATTCAGTTCTCTTTCATTTCCAATAGATCTGAAAAAGGTACTAATTTCAGAACTCTGGAAAACTCAATGTGAATAGGATCTTGGTAGGAAGAGTTGGAGTCTTTCTTAAATTCTACACTTTCTGTCTTTTAATATCTGGACACGTACATGGGTGATACTCTCTTTTGGTCCTGGGGAAAGTGTTAACTTAGACATATGCATATTTCTAAGCAAACTGACTTTGAAATCCTACAAAAAGTCCCTATGCTATCAACAGTTCAACTGTTCATGCCAAGAACACAGTGAAACTAAGATGTGCTTCTGCCTTTCTGCATCTTATGCCAAAAGCAATTAGAGTTGAGAGAATCTTGGGCTCAGAACATTAGGAATCTGCTCATGTTGACACACATTTGCAATGTTGATGCTTCCAGTCCAGCATAGATTTTCTATTTAAGCCCATTATGTAATCCTTTTCTACTGAATTAAAAAAAAAATACTGAATGTAGACTAAAAAAGACCTTGATGTATGAAAGCAATCATTAAAATCTACATTAAAGCAAAGCATGTAGAAGGTCCAATTTAACAGTTTAAGAGGTCTTTCCCAAGCTAAACCAATTGCCAGAGCCTTTTAACATTTTTCTCCTTTCTCTAGTCCTTCTTTCCTTCTTCCTCTCCTCTCCTCTTTCCCCTACCCTCCCTCCCCACTGCCTCTCCCTCTCCTTGCTCACCTCTCTCTCTCTCAGAATACACTGTAATTCTTGAATATCATGATTCCCATCTTTCACAAATTATGGAGAATTCTCAGCTAGTATTATTTTAAACATTTTCCTTCTCCTCTTCTCTCTGTTCTCACATGCTGAAACTCTACTTTAGCTTAGGTTTGGCATTCTTATTTCAACCTTCACGTCTCTTAGATTCACATGCATTTTCCATATTCCTTTCTTGTCTGTCTGTGCTGCATATTTCAATATATGTTTTCCAAGTCATTATTTATTTCCTCAGAAATATGTGTCTAACATAAGTCTAAATGTCTAATATGATGTTTATTTTGTCTATTTAGTTTTTATTTCAGTCATGCTATTTCTTATTCTTAAAATTCTTTTTGGTTCATTTTTTTTTTTTAAGATTTTATTTATTTATTTGACAGAGAGAGAGCAACAGCAGGAACACAAGCAGGGGGAGTGGGAGAGGGAGAAGCAGGCTTCCCACTGAGCGGGGAGCCCGATGCGGGGCTCGATCCCAGGACCCTGGGATCATGACCTGAGCTGAAGGCAGACGCTTAACGACTGAGCCACCCAGGCACCCCCTTTTTGGTTCATTTTAAAACTTGTCCAGTGTTCCTTGCATACCGTTTTCAAGTGTGTTTATATATCTTTAAGGTTTTATACACAAGACGTTTTATATTCTACATGTGATAAATCTAGTAACTGAAGTTCTTGGAGAGTCTAATTTTTAAAAATTTTTGCTGTCATTTTTGTTCAATTATGGTTTTTTTTGTTTTTTGTAGTTTTTAGTTTTATGTAGTTCTTGGTAGCTAACATATATTTGGCTGTACTTGATCTGTGGGACTCCAGAGGCAGGGAAAAAGTGAAAATTTTTATTTTAATTCTAGTATAGTTAAAGATGCTTTTTTAAGGGAAATTTTTATTTGCTTCTCCCAGGTTATGGGCATTTCTATCAAGCCTGGACAAAGTTAATTTAATATATGTGAATTTTATAAATATAAATTTTGACCCCTGAAAGTGAGTTTATAGTTAAAAATTCTTGTGCACAAGTACTTTTTCTCTATTATTATTGTATTATTATTATTATTACATCATCATCTAATGGGACTCATGACTGAAACATGTTTTGGCTATAAAAAAGTAGATAAAAATGTGGATATTAAGAGAAAACTACAAGAAAAAATTCTATAGGTTGTTGATGTCCTAAGAACTAGAAAGAGAAGAGAAAACATAGCACAGGAAAAGAGTTATCTGTGTCAGTCTTTAGATGATTGATATTCCCAATTTTCTTTTAACAATAAAACTTAATTCAGAATATTCCTTTTGAATTTCTTTCCTGTAACATTGCGTTTTTATTGCCTTATCAAACTGAGTCATGTTCCCATATTCTCTCCACTATAATCCATTGTCCATATTCCTGTCAGACTCACATTTCTAAAATACAAAACTGAATGTCTCACTCATGATACTTATATGACAAAAAAAAAACAAAACAAAACATATTGCTTAGATGGCATTCGTAGTTGCCCACAGCCTAATTTCACTTCCTCATGCCTTTCAGTTCTGTGATATATGTAACCCTGCAGGCAGCCTGCATTCCTCTTTCTTCCTCAAGCACACATTTCTAGCACTGCTCTGTGAGTTTGTACAGCCCCCAATGATCCCACCTTTCCCTCATTTCCTCAGTGAAGTTCTTCTACTGAGGATTAATTACTCTCTTCTCTATAAGATATTCCCTTTTACTTTCCAGGAAAAATTTTTCTTCTCAATTCTTTCACAGGATTTTGTATAAACTAACCATATTATATATTATATTATATTATATTATATTATATTATATTATATTATATTATATTATATTATAT